>NW_006408582.1:13731616-13759980 GCF_000296735.1 Chrysochloris asiatica
ACTTGAAAAATGTGATCAAGGTCACTGAATTGTACCTGTGGAAGTTGTTGATTTGGTGCATGCTCTACTGTGCATATTTTCATCAACAATAGCAAAAATAAAATAAATTCTAAAAATAGGACCATACATAAATAATATCTAACATTTGGTAAATTACTGATCAAATAGTAATTTTTGATAAAGGAATCCTCCTAGGAATTGGACAGAAAATAGTAATTGTTATTAGAACTGGCAGCTTAATACTGTGTATAAATTTTGACCCTGTCTCCTATGTATTTTAACAAGCACACTTTCAGTACTTCCATTCCTATCTCTGCTCCCAGGTGCCCAGAGGGATCAGAAGAAATGTAAAATAATATTTGGAGATTTTGAGATTTAAAGGTCTGCATGAATGATTAAGGAGTCCTGGTATGGAGCTATAGGATAAACACAGAACCGCAAGGTCAGTTTGAGCCTTAAGGTTAGTGTTTCAAACCCAGCGACCACTCCTCAAAACCCTATACAGGATCTCTATGAATCAGAACTGATTTAACAGCACTTAACAACAACAACATGACTGATTAAAAGCAAGCATTTTATAACCCTTTTTTCTAACCCTTTCTCCCTTATCACTCCATATTGCCAAGACTTGGGAACCACATTGGATTACTTGCTTTCCTCAGGGTAAATATATTTCCATCAATCTTTCCTCCCTACCAGAAACAAGCCCAGAGTCCTCTGGTCACAGATCCACTCCAACTCTGCTGCTGGGAGAAAGGGCAGCGTGTCACTCCAAGCTCTGACAGTCAGGAAGGCAAGTCAAACAACAGCAGGGACCAAAGGAGCCTGAATGAAGAGCTCTCTGGCATAGTTAGGCCTTCTGGGCTTGTTCTCCTATTTAATAACTGATCATTTAAAAAAGTTGATCTGTCCAAACCATGAGAACCTCCCTGGGTTGGCTTTTAAATAAGCCATCCAATTCTCTAAAGTGTCTAACCAGCGTCAGACTGTCTGGGCAGGAGGTAGAAGAGGAAAATGCACTGGGCTATCAGGATAATTTATCTACACAGCACCAAATATCAACATGCCAGCTGTGCCTGTGTGCTCTATTTTTGTTCATGCTACTGCCACATGTATATGATGAGTGTCCACTGGGGACAGAGTAATGAGGTGTGCTGCTGCAGCTCTCCAGACCCTCAAGCCCACCTCCTGATCCCCACTGCACAGAGGTCCAGCAAACTAGCCCATACTTCCTTCTCCCCATGTTTTTAGGAAACATCCACAAATTCTGAGGGTAGGAGAGTTAAGAGGAAGAGCTCAGAAAGTTTTGCACTTTCTCTAGCACCCATTAAAATAGTGAGAAGGAAGGTTTAAAAGCTTGGAAACTTATAACAAATTGATATGCAAGACTTCTGCAAAACTTGGGTGGTCCCACAGATGACTGTGGACATGTTTGTTGCCTCAGGGGAAAACAGACAATGAATGTCTTTGGACTCAGTCTATCTGTTGATAGAAAGAACATTCTGAATGGTGTTATGACATCCCAGTTACACTTCAATTCAGTCAGGAGTCCCAGAATCTGGAGTGGATGGTATTTAACTGTCGAAACTTACTGTACAATTACTCTCAACGCTTTTTTAACTGCTTCTAGTTCTTACTATTTACTCACTTAGTGCTGTGGTTCTGTAAGATGAGTACTGGAGTCCAGGAACAGAGGACCCTAGGGCCATCAAGGACCCTATCCAGAGAAGCAGTGACACCAGAGATGGAGGCAGAGATGGTGACATAAAGAGATAGAGCTGCTGAGGACTCCATACTCACGGAATGAGAAAGGTCGTGTGTTGGCGGCCAGGAGGCAGGCTTGCAGAATGTGTCGTTTGGTTGTTTAAATGATTATATATTCCTGAGTGTTTTTGTGTACATTCAAAAACATAGAGAGAAAAGAAGAAAATACTGTTGAATGATGATGTATGGAGGGGGTTGTAATTGCAATGAAATGAAATACGATAGGATGAGTGTAAAACCAATGTTCTTCCATGTAAACTATCACTCAATTAACAATAAAAACTTTTAAAATGAACAAAAAAGATAAGCAATGGATTGTGAAGCACAAGGTCAGCAAGAGAGAGATGAGGCTTTCTGCTCATGCAAAGATTTATAGCCTGGGAAAACAATAGCAACAGTCCTTACTTGTCATGCCTTAGCAGTTTTCCTAAAGAATATGCTTAAAATGTATTTTAAAAATTAGGCTCACAAGACAGAACTAATTTATCTATATTATGTAAGAAACAAACAAACAAAAACATTAAAAAAAAAAAAAAAACAGAAAAATAAATTCAGTTGATTGGCATTAGTAGGCTATAGAAGGTTCCAACATGGTAGATTCTGAAACAAACTTTGGACAACTTGTAATTCTGCTAAAGAAAAATATTAGAAAGGTTTTTATTTTATATTTTATTAAGTAGACTGGAACAACGACACTTACTAATAACATTCCATTTGTGTAGGGAGACATACATCTTTTACATTTATTGTTGTTGTTGTTAAGGGCCTTCGAGTTGATTCTGACCTATAGTGACCCTTATAGATAATAGTAATTATTGTAAAAACTCATTCATAGCAATTTTCAAGTTGTTAGCCTTTTTACCACTTGATTCCTGGGAGGTGCAAACAGTTAACATGTTCTGCTGATAACCAAAAAGTTGGACGTTCAAATCCATCCAGAGCAGCTAATAAGAAAGGTCATGCATGCAATCTACTTCAAAAAAAAATCAACCACTGGAAAATCAAGCACAGTTCTACTCTGACACACATGGGTTCACCATTAGTCAGAATCAATTCCACAGCAATAGATTTGGGTCTTTTTAGAAGGAAAATGTACCTTAGAACCTTGAGCTCAGCCCATCACTAGGCAAAAGACAGGTAAACAAGTTATAGGTTCCCCCTACACCTCAATCTGGTGGTGGTGGTTATGTGCTGTGGAGTCGGTTCCGACTCATAGCGACCCTGTACAGGGTTTCCGAGGCTGTAAATCTTTACCGGAGCAGAAAGCCTCATCTTTCTCCCTCGGAACAGCTGGTAGTTTCGAACTGCTAACCTTGCGGTTCGCAGCCCGATTCGATTCGTAACCACCTACTTACTTCAAAAGGGCACCAATGAATGGTATCCTGAAGTCCAAACTGATATTGCTGTCAAGAAACCGACTGTCTGATTCCAAGGTCTGGCTGTTTATGTAAAACTCTCCCTCCCCCCCCCCCCACCGCCCCCTATCCCCCCCGCAGCGATGCACCGGATCAGCAAGCCAAGTTTTAAGGAATGTTGCAGAGACTTAGCTAGACACCAACTGCCAGGTTATGAAAGAAAAGCTGCCCGCTTGGTAGAAAGCTGCAGTCTGGCCCAAGTCTGAAACGCATTAGCTGCTCATCTGTGACTGGACTTAACTTGACAGGCGAACAAGTGGAAGGCGACAGAGACTCTGGAACCCTATACTCAACGCCAAACCTCAGCTCTTTGTATCGTCTGGGTCCCTGCTGGAACCTACACACTGAGAGAGAGAGAGACAGTGCATCCTGAACTTTTGTTGCTAAGTGCCATAGTCGGCTCCGACTCACAGACACTCTGTAGGGTTTCCGACGAGCAGCTGGTGGGTTTGAACTGTCGACCCTGTGGTTCGTAGTGCAATACTGATCCTACAGCTTATTGTTTCAGGACCTGGACTCTCCAGCCTGGAGTAGGAGCAAGGCATTATCATCAAGCGCCACGGGCCGGTTGTCAGGCGAGCAGAGCGGGGCGCGGCCAGGCGGCTGGAATGTTAATTGAAATGGATCGAGGGAGCAAGGCCTGATAAGGAAGGCCAAAGCTGGAAGGCCCTCAGAGCAGAGCGTAGGCGGTCTCAGGGTCGTTGTTGATTTCTTTCTTACTCTGGAGATTTGAAATGAGCGCCTAGGCAGCTCAAGGGATCCACGCCGCGCGCATGGTCTGTACTCCAGGCATTCAGCTCCGGTGATCTGTCCGGAAACTAAACAGACTCACTGACAGAAAACCGGGAAGGGGGTTCTTGAGGAGGTGACTGGTGAGAAATTGAGAATCCCACCAACCGGTAAAGACCAGATTTAAAAAACAAAAACACCCTGGATATTTACAACCAATTAATAAAAAGAAACATTTTTGTGTGCTTCACTCTCCAATCTTCATGCTCCTCTCCCAAATCGGAGATTTTTGCACTGCAGTTCTGGGGTTCTCAGAAAGACTCTTTGAAAATGACTAAAGGCAACTGTTACAAGGATCCCAGCCTAACCATTTTAGTAAAAGATAAACTGTGATCCTTAGCTCACACCAGACATTCAAACAAACTCCAAATTGATCAGGAGTCTAAATGTCTACATGAAACCATGCAAGTGAGAGAAAACATGACTGAAATTCTCACTACCCTCAAAACTGAGAGAGATCATTTAAATGTTTAGTAAGCATGACATTTTTTAAAGCATAACAAAAAGCATCACAGAAGAAGCCAAAAATAACCTGTAAACATTGCTGTTGTTGTTGAGTGCCATTTAGTTGGTTCTGACTCATAGCAACCCTGTATAAGGTTTCCAAGGAGCAGCTGATGAGTTTGAACTACCGGCCTTGTGGTTCAAACCGACCTTTTGGTTCAGTGCTTTATTCCAAAGCACCATGCCAAAACTCCTGCCATCAAGTGGATTTCAACTCATAAAGACCCTAGGAAAGGTATGTGGTTCAAGCTCACCAGCTGTTCCTTGGAAACCCTATACAGGGTCCCTATGTGTTGAATCAACTCGGATGGCACTTAACAACAACAACAATTAGAACTGCCCCCTTAAGGTTTCAAGGCTGTTTCAATGTTTACCAAAGTTGACTGCCTCATCTTTCTGAGAGTGTGAAGCTTTTGGTTGGCAGACAAACTTTGAAACTGCTACTTCAAGAGGGTTCCCTATGCCATAGATGAAGGCATGTTGATGTTAAGTGCCTTCCAGTTGTTTCACCTCATAGTTGGAACTGGTGAGTTTGAACCAATGATCTTGCACTTCAAACCAACCTTGCAGTCCAGTATTTATTCTACAGCACCACACCAGGACTCCAGGTGAAGTTATGTGCTATTATTATTAAGTGCTATCAAGTAGGTTCCAACTCATAGCCACAAGTATAGGGTTTCCAAAGAGCAGCTGGTGAATTTGAACTGCCAACCTTGTAGCTCAAAGCAACTGAGTACTTCTCAGAGGCCTTAAAAATTTATAGGAAATTGTGGACAAGATGCAGACAATTTAAGCATACAAGATGATTTTGTATATATGAATGCTGTTTTTGTTAAGTGTCCTCCAGTTGGTTTTGACTCAGTATAGGATTGTGAGGCTGTAATTCTTTGCTGGAGTAGAAAGCCTCATCTGGCTCCCTTAAGAAGAGGCTCGAACCACTAATCTTAAGGTGGTTTTGTGACTCAGTGAGATAAAATGTAAAAATGAATTAAAATCTTAGAAAGAAACTATTAATGTAAGGTTCAGTTATTTTTGCCAAATTATTCCCAGTTATTTTTCAAATCTTCCTTTCAAGTCTTGAGAGAATTAAGAGTGGGGACAGCAGACAGGGAAGTGGTGGGCAGTGGCTTTTGTGTTCATGACACGGGGATGGTGGAAAGAACAGATTCTGATCAGTAGTGAGAAAAACTTGAGCCCTAGTGGATGTGCTGAACTGCAAAGTCGCTTTAAACTACAAGGTCAACAGTTCAAGCTCACCAGTTGCTCCTTGGAAACCCTATACCGGGTCACTGTGGGTCAGAGCTGACTTGATGATGACATTTAATAACAACAGTGGAGCAATGGGTTATGCCTTGGGTTGCTAACTGCAAGGTCAAAGGTTCTATACCACCAACAAGGAAGAAGGATGAGGCAGTTTGCTCCCATGAAGATTTAGTCTTGGAAATCCTAAGGAGCAGATCTACTCTGTCCTGTACAGTGACTATGAGTCAGAATCAACTCAGTGGCAATGGACGTGGTTTGATTTATTCCACAGATGGATGGGCCAACGATTAACAAGTCTGAATGGGAACCTAAAGAAGATTCAAGTTTATCCAGAGGTGCCTGGGAAGAAACGCCTGGCAATCTACTTTTGTAAAAGCAGCTGTTGAAAACCCACTGAAGCACATTTCTACTCTGACAAACATGGCTTCATCATGAGTCTAATCAGCTTGAAGAAACTGGCACTTGTTAACTGTGTGATTCGGGGAGATCAATAGCTCATGTGTTCTTCATCTGTAAAATGGGGATAAGCTAATGGACACCATTATTTACAAGAAAATGTTAGGGGAATTACTAAGATGTTTTGAAATTTACATCAAAATTCTAATTGGTGTTAAGTGCCTTCTAGTGTGTTCTGAATTCCAAGACTTTAAATCTCCAGGGAAGCAGAAAGCCTAATCTTTCTTGGGAGGAGCAGCTGGTGGGCTCAGACCTCGGACCTTGTGGTTCGGAGTCCAATGTGTATGGTATGGAGCTATGCACTCTACAAATAGAGGATATGAAGATTAGGCTAACAGTAACAAACAGAGATTCTCAGTATCCTGAGTATTCTGAAACACAAAATAGCTGATTTTATGTGATAGGGAGACAGTGCATAGACACTGCTGTGGCTATGATATCATCTGTGTTATATATACAGGTACAGATAGCATCATATCAACACAACAAATATTAACAAACTCCACTGCTTAATAGTAGCAACAAGAATATCCATAATATGCTACCTTACCACATAAAAAATAAGGGGAAATAAGAAAATATACATAGATCTGTTCATTTGTGAGAAAGAAAAAAAAAAAAGAAAAGAAAAGAAAACCTACCCACAGAAAGATTAAACTAATGAAATTGTAAGTGAATAGAAATCCCCCCAAAAAAGGAAGGGCAGTCAGTAGCACTTCTTTGAGTATACCTTTTCCTATGGTTCTGAATAATAGAACCAGGTTAATAGTAGTTTGCCTACTCAAAACATAACCAACAAGTAATTATAATATTAAAAAGTGAGTTCCAGGAAAAGGGACAGTGGCAGTGTAGAATATGTTGTCATTCATTAGGTGGTTCAGAGTCTTCCCCAGGATAATGTGCTAGGGGAGGACAGCTTGGTCCGCAAACAACAGGTTTCTTTATTCAACAAATATTTATTGGACATCTATATGCCAGAACTGGTCTAGGTCCTGGGAATGCAGGCTAGCAACAGACCCAGTGCTCTAAGCCCGTCTAGTGGGCATACCCCCTCGCAGTCACGTTAAAGACTGTCGATTTTCAGTAACTCTGCAGGGCTCATCAGAACCAAACTGTATCTGAAATAGTTTTACATCGAATTTTAAAGACGCAATCTTTTGGAGAAAGCAGGAGGAGGAAAGATATTTGGGTAACCATGTATAGAAAGCGGTTCAATAAATCTCTTGTGCAAATCCCCTTGTGATTGTGTAAGGTATAGGAATAATTTACAAGTCCATATCTTGTGTAAGAATGCAAGTTCAGATAGAAGGGTTGGGACACTAATTTCCTCAGAACCTGAGTAGTGCCGGTGGCCTAGCATTGGTTTGAGTAGACTCTTGAGTGACCTGGGTGAAGCAGGGCAGATGGATCCACTCACACCCCTGGCACCACCGCTCAGAGAACTCATGTCAGCCGTTTTAACAACAGAAATGACGATGTCCTTACTCATGATCAAGTGACAGGCACCACCAGCACCAGGATCCACCACCACCCACACCATACTGGACTGCGTAGATCTCAACCTTCAGAGACTCCAGAATGTCTGGCTTTTCCAATCTCACTGCCCCGCCTCGCCTTGCTTAACCCTCGCCGCTCCTTGGCGCTGATGCTTCAGCATGTGACTTGGCCCCCGGCGCTACTTAAGCCGCGGGACTGGTGTTAATATTGCTCCAAATGACCCCTAATAGGCAAGATTAATGTTAGTGGACTCACTTTCAAGCCGGACGCTCTTCGTGCACCCTAACGCTGGAGGAGGAGAATGAAGGGGAAGACATAGAAATCCCTTCTTTGCTTCGACTGGCTAGCGCTCAGAACTCAGGGAGAAAGAGAGCCAAGCAAGTAGAGAAAGCCTCTACCCACCCACACACACCTTACCCCTATCCGGAGACCTGAACATCCGGTTCCAATTTCCCTTCCGGTTGCACTACAGGGGTATCCGACACCTCTCCTAGGTTTGCACCGACCGGCGACCGGAGCATGAACCAAAGCAGCAGTTTTCATGAAAGGACTCGCGATTGCAGTACACAAGACGTTTAGGAAGACATTTTTGGTTTTGTGTTTTGAGTCCAGGATCTCCTCTGACTTTTGCAGCAAATCAGGAAAGTTACGTAAGACCTGGAACCTGAAGTAAGTATTTAAATTCAGGGCTTTTGACTCCAAGTCCCTCCTCTGGAAATTTTTCTAATATGATTTCCTACAGTGTGACAATCCACTGAGAGATTTCACTATATGATAACGCGCTGACAGGTTTGTGTCTTCATGTTTTTATCTGGCCGCCTCTTCTCCTCGCAAGCCTTTTGAAGGCTGAGAACCGAACCCAATGAGGAGAGGCCGGCAGTGCACTTACCCACAGATAGATGAGTAGAAACACTATCAATTCCTTGTTTATGTGCGGTGCCCAATTGTTGTAAATATCTCCCAGATCGATATTCTATTGGGATAACATAGTGGGTAATATGTTTTATGAGCATTAAAATAATTGATTCATTAAAGTGTCTTCCACATATTTATCCTGAAGAAATAATCTAAAATACTGACAAGGATGAAGGCATAAAGATGTTCTCTGAACGCTTATTTACAGTGATAAAAAAAAAAAAATTTAGATAGAATCGAATAGTTTAAATAGTCTATTAGGCTCCATCTCCAAAACGGACTAGTACCTTGTCATTTAAAATTACATTGGTAAAAACTGAAGTGCTGGATATGTTTATGTGAGTTCAAAATACACAAACTCACATGAGCCTTATGATGTGATCGCAGATATGTAAAATATACATAGAAGGACGTGTGCTCTAAGATGGTATCTGCTGATGGAAGTTGTCTTCTTTCCCACTTCCCATATTTTCCAAGTTTTCAAAAGTATGTATGATTACTTATTTTATAATTAGAATAAAATAGTGAAATTTAAATAAACATGTAGGTCATCACAAGATTTTGACATTTCTAAGGGAAAAGCTTATCTCAGGAGAAGGAAATTGTTACTGTCATTTAGATCCCCAAGTACTTTTAACCAGCTAGACCAACTTGGAAGTCTTTTATTTTTCTGATTGTGACTCTTCACTAAATCAAAATAAAAAGAAAGAAATAGGAGGGGAGAATATAGCTTAGATGTTGTTGGAATAGCCACAAATCTATTTTCTCACTGTTTGTTGTTGTTAAGTGCCATTGAGTAGATTCTGACCCATAGCAACCCTGTAGAGGGTTTCCAAGGAGCAGCTGGGGAGCTTGAACCACCGACGTTGCAGTTCAAACAACTTTGCAGTCTGAAGCATTATCCCATAGCACCAGTTTAGGAAGCTGGAAATCCAAATTCAGAGTACCAGCCCTAGAGGATAGTTTTCTCTTTCTGTCAGATCTGATGGAATGTCCTTGTCTTTTTTGAACTTGGCTCCTAATCGCCATGTAGTTTAGCATATGTCTTCTGCAATCTGTAATTCTTTTGCTTGCTTATTTAATATCTTTTGTATCTCAAAAGAGATTGATTTAAAACATACCCTACACTAATCCTGTTCATTAACATAAGAAAGATAGTTCATTTCCAAATGGGATTATAACCCAAGGTTAGGAATTAGAACACATATTGGGGGAGGGGGGAGTGACACATTTCAATCCTTGATATGATGTATATGAACTCATTACTGATAGTTGAGTGATCACAAAATTGTCTCTGAAATAATTTTGTTCAAAAGAATAAATTCATGTCATGCAGATTTCCGGAAATAACGCCTGACCTTTCTTGGGATATTGAACTTGCATACGATTTATTTAAGAAACGTTTGCTTTGAAAGTCCAAAATGAACTCTAGTAAAATACCACTTTGATTTAAAAACTTCTTTGAGTCTGTGTCTGGGACAGCTGACACTAAATCCTGTTTTCTTGATTCTTGTAGTATGAATGATAATAGCAAAGGATATTCCTTGATGATTTTATGCACATTAAAAATCAGAAAACCCACTTGGCTGTGTCAATTCAGGCTTGCAGGGATGCTATCAGGTTAATTTTCTCAAAAATCCAATCATCCTACAATAGGCATATTCGTCATCTGTATTGAAACTAAAGTTCAGAGAAGTTAGTTTGTCAAAAAACTCACAATGGTCCTGAGCAAGGATTAGACCTGTTGACTCACATGACAATGCTCTTTCCCACTGGACCTCACTGCCTCCCTTTACTCGGTTAACTCGATGCGAGAGCTTTTCTCGGAAACCCTGTACAGGATCGCTATGAGTCCGCACTGACTCCAAGGCACATAACAACAACAATGCTCATTAAGGTGGGTAAATGTGCCAGACTGCAAAGCCGTTTGAACTACAAGATCGGTGGTTCAAGCTCACCAGCTGCTCCTTGGAAACCTATACAGTGTCACTATGGGTCGGAATCGACTTGATGGTACTTAACAACAACAACAATGCTCATTAAAGGAGTCCTGGTGTGGCGCTGTGGATTAATAATTTAGACTACAAAGTCAGTTTGATCCAAAAGATCCGGCGGTTCAAGCTCACCAGACTCTCCTCGGAAACCCCATACAGGGTCGCTGTGAGTCGGAACCGACTCCACAACATTTAACAGCAATAACAATACTCATTAAAACTTCCCATTCCTTTGGTGGGCCGTCGCGTTAGTACTATTATATACAGGCAGACAATCTATTTATGTAGGAGGAAGAGATAGAAAACGAGGACATGCAGGGCGAGTTAAGCCTCTCTCTGGGACCCTTGCACGGGTTCCGGACAGGTATTTTCTCTTCTTCCCAACCTCGCGAAGTCAAAGGAGAAACTTCAAAGCAGCAGAGGCTCCCCAGATCTAACCTTCACGCTCCTTCTTCGTTCCAGTACCAGTTCCTGGGAAGCAACTGATTGGGTGCACCCAGGCCATACTCTTAGACCTTTCAGCCCAGTCTAGGCCCCAGCGAGTTAAGACTCGCTCTTCCTCGGCGGTCCAGCCTTTGAGCACTTGCGCACCTTAATCCTTGTGGACTGTCCTCCGCCATGGATGTAGAGAGTTGAACAAACGCCAATCTGAAGGGACCGTGTCAGTTTGCGCAGCATGGACTTCAACCCCACCTCTCGCATATCCTCTCAGAGGTCCCGGCGGAACCTGGACTGACTGCCGAAGCTCGGGATTCCTTCCACGTCCGAGTCCCAAGCCGCGCGCAGCACCATCTCTCCAGTTTTGTTTTGTTTGTTTGTTTTCTTTTGTGAGCCGTCTATACGAACCAAATCTTCCCGGGAGATATTTGTAATAGGCAGGAATGGAGGGTCGTGAGCAGAAAGCGCTATGTGGGGGAGTGCAGGGGCGGTACAAGATTAGCACGTGATTTCTGCGGGAACCAATTGGGGTTGCGATCAGGTCCTCCCGTCCTGCCCTCCCTTCCCCCGGCACCCCGACCCTAACGCCAGCAGGGATGGCCCAGCGAGGCCCGGACTCTGGGCGGCTGTCCCAGGGTTGGGGGCCACTGAACCTGCAGCGACGGACCGGGTAGTTTAGGGAGCTGCACCCGGCGTGGACCAGGAAGGCGCCAGCCCAGCCCCCTCTGCCTTCAGTATGCTGCTGAGCCCTGGCACCTCCACCCCCTTCTCGGTCAACGACATCCTGCGGCTGGAGGGCGAGCAAAGCCGCCCCAAGACCTCAACATTCCTGGGACCTCAGGGGAACCCAGAAAACTCTCCGTACCAGCTCCAGGATCCGGAACCGTCCGGGTGGGAGGTTCTCAACGCCGATAGCTGCAGTAGCAACTGGAAGAGGCATGAATGTTCAGAGTCTCCAGGAGGTTCCTGTGAAAAGATCTTGGAAATAGACGCGGAGCGGATGGAGGAGCCAAGTGAGTATACGTTCAGGTCTCGGCTCCTGCTGGGGTATTATAAAGGGAGATTACTAGGAGTCTGAACCGACTCCACGGCACACTACCACCACCACCACCACTACCGACCGGTGGGGGATAGGGGGAACGTAGTTTCTAGTTTTCTGGGCGCAAATCTCTCGCCATTTTCCTTAGCCACTCTATCCGTAAACCAGGCCCCGAACTCTTAGGGTTTCACTGTTCCACCGCCTTTCTTCCGATTCCCACAAAAACTCATCACACCGCTCACAGTCCCTAGCTTCTTTTTCCCCCAACAATATCTGAGCTGTGTTCCCCCTCTCCCCTCCCCCCCCAACACATGAGCGAACCCCTTCCCTTCCATCTCTATACTCAACTACGTGAAGCCTCCGGAAACTCTAGTTGTCAATCCTAGCTCTGTCTTTTCTGAATGACCTGTCCCAACACTGCCATTCCTTTACTAGAGTTCCTCCTCTGGAACGAGACTAGAGTTGGGGACCAGGTCGTGTCGAGTCCCTTGGAGTGGGCCCAGAAGCGGGCGCTGGAAGCATGTTTCGGCGTCTGAGACCATGTTAAGAGTAACCTGGTTTTAGGTGCCATGGGCAACGGCTTAGGTCCAGGCCCGGCCAGCTGGTCACCTGGCCACTGAGGGTGCAACGGCGAGCCCCTGCACCTGAGTCCAACCTGAAGGAAGAGAAGGACAAGAACCTATTTGCTGGGTTGACTCCTGGGACCCAGGAGGCTTCCATAGGAAGGCATTCATTCCTAAAGATGAATAGTCCGTCTTCCTCTTACAGAACCCTTGGCCTCTGAGCAAGAAGCGTGAGCGCTCTAAAGGGCTCTGCTAGGCTGCTGCCAGGGCCTGTGTATCCAAAGAGCAAACTAATCAAATAAATAAGAAAGAGATTGGTGGTGCTGTGCAGTCGAGTTATTATGACTCCTAGCAGGTTTCCGAGGCTGTGAATCTTTACTGGAGCAAGTCTTGTCTTTCTTTCGCAGAACGGCTAGCAGATTCTTAATGTACGTACTACGTTACTGGCTCACTAAATAAAGAGGCTGGTGCGGAGTTATTCAACAACTTACAGGTTGGTTTGGCACAATCGCTGTGTTCTCAAAAAAAAAAGGATGGTGTGTTTGTTTTCTGCTGCGGATGCTAAATTTTCTTAACTCGGCTTTTCACTTCGGCTCCACTGAAAAAGGAATAAATTCCTCGGATCACCTCAGTAGCCTTTCAGCCCAAGATTCCCGCCACCCGTTCTTTCTTTAGGATCTCGAGTGACGTCTCTTCTGCGGCTAGGGTAGACTGCCCAGGAGCCTGAAGCCAGCTTCTGTAACTAAGCTAATGGCATCGGCGGCGCTACACGCTGTGAACTCGGCGCGCTGCCTTTTGCCCCCAGACTGTAGACTCGCGGAGCCCGGGAGGCTCGGATTGTGTACCCAAGGATGTCGCGGGGCTGGAACCTGAGCGAGGTGAATCTCTAACCAGTACTGGCCAACCCCACAACCACTCGGCCAGCGTCTTTGGCAACTTGGAAATTAGGTCCTTCTTGTTCCAAAGCATCGCGGATTTTCTAAGAAGACAAAGTTTTATCAGTATTCTCCCTCTTTGCCAGGAAAGAAATCCTCAATTTCTCTCATCCGGTCTCTTAGCGCAGGCATCTCTAAAGGGGTTTGCCTTGTTGTTTTCCTCAAACGTCAAATACCAAACAGCCCCATTCCCCCAGGAGATGTGCCAAAGTGGTTGGGGATTTGGAATCGGATTCCAGCACTCGAAAACAGGCCAGAATTAGTTGTGGTTATTCAGGTGTGCCTTGCCCGGCTTCATGACTTTTTTTATTTTCTACCAGCGTGAATTTTAATTAGAAAAAAACAAAAACCTGTTTCCTTTCTTTCCATCCTTGCAAGCCAAGAGAGGAGAGAGATGGAGTGAAAGGAAGAAAACAATGCATCTTCTCAGGGCTTTAGGTACAAAATCAGCAGTTGGTGTCTGAGCCCTGTTTTAACTGGATCCTGCTTGAAGCCCTCTCTGAATTCTTGGCCGGCTGGGGCGCTTCCTCTGGAGAAGAGGATGTGAAGGGCTAAGCCCATGCCACGACGAGAAAACACCAAGAGAAGAAGAGACCACGTTTTAAAAATTCAAATGTTCATTACAGCTTCCTATACCCCCAAAAAACAAACTCACTTTCCGAACCAAGAATCAAGAAATAATTTGTTGTTTTATTTTGTTTGAATAATTTGGATAACAGAGCGGGGCCCCAAGAAAGATGGGATGGGTCCCTGGTGCAGGGATGACTAAAAAGACAAGCGTTTATGCAAAGATTGGAGACACTTTCAAGATTCTTCTGTTGCTGGGCTGGTAACTGAATATACTAGGATTCTTTAGGGGACAGTGACCAAAGAAACGAAGGTAGAAAGGTCTCCTGGAAAACGCTGAGCTTTCTCTGGACACGGTGGCAGACAGGTGTGGAGAGAGAGTGTATGTGTGTCTCCACATCTGTCTTCTCCAAGGATTGTCCAGGTTAGTTCTATACTAACACTATAGCCTAGCAGTCATACGTTAGTTACTTTTGAGATCCCAGGGAATTACCCTCCCACTTATGTTCATTCTAATAAGAAAATAGAGCCGCCTTAGACACTTGATGAAGAGTCTGTCTTTAAGGAAACGTGTGTACATCATCAGAGTGGCCCCGTTCTCGTATGTTATGGAAGCTACAAAAGTGACAGAGCTTGGAGAGAAGGTACAATGGGACTCACCTGAGGAGAGGGGGAGGCTGTTCAGAAAGGGAGAGTTCTCTTTTGTCTGTTAATACTCATTTAATAATTATTACATCTCTGTGTGACACATGATTGTTTTCATTATTTTCTTTTTACAATAAATTCAACACTCAACTGAAATACATTCTTCGTGAAAAGTCAGTTAAGTATATATTTTATTTTACCTCTTGATAGCAGTCTAGTGCTTATCCTATAGTACCACGCCAAGACTCCAAGCAATGCTCCCTAATGACTTGCTTTGAGCCCTGTTGTGGTGTTGTAGGATAAACACTGGATGCTGTAGAGTAATCACTGGACTTCTAATGGAAAAGTCAGAGGTTCAAACACACCTTGCGCTCCTCAGAAACCCTATACAGGATCGCTATGAGTAAGAATGGACTTAACAACACAAAACAATAATTTGCTTAGAGCACTGGTCATGTTATAAGATACGCACTGCTAACAGCAAGGTTGGCGATGGAACCCACCACCCAGCTCCTCGGGAGAACCAAGAGGCTTTCAGATCACACAAAGATTTATAGTCTCGGAAACACTTTGCCGGTGGCTATTGAGTCAGAACTACAGGAAGGCATTTAACAACTTAAATAATGTGCTTACGATCTATGAATATCTTTGTTATGTATCTTTATATACCACAACATTTGCCAATGCCACACGTGTACAATTTAGTGACAATTACATTATTCATATTGTGTAACGATCGCCAATAATCGTTGCCAAATTTCCCATTACCATGCGCAGAAATGCATGACTTCCTACCAATTGTGTAGGAAAGGGAACTCTTAAAGGCAAAGTAGGAATTTCTTAGGCTGGGTGCTGATGGTGTTCCCTCCTGTGCTTTTTAGAGCCCGGTCTGAGCGCGGCCTCGCCCCTCGACAGCAGGAACAGGGTGTGTGAGCGTGGCAAGTCTGGCGGCAGCGCGGAGCAGCCCAAGGCGCGGCAGCGGCGGAAGCCGCGGGTGCTCTTTTCGCAGACTCAAGTGCTGGAGCTGGAGCGGCGTTTCAAGCAGCAGAGGTACCTGTCGGCGCCTGAGCGCGAGCTCCTGGCCGGCGTGCTGCAGCTCACATCCACGCAGGTCAAGATCTGGTTTCAGAACCGGCGTTATAAGTGCAAGAGGCAGCGCCAGGACAAGTCCCTGGAACTGGCAGGACACCCCCTAGCGCCGCGGCGGGTGGCGGTGCCCGTGCTGGTGCGGGACGGCAAGCCCTGCCTGAGTCGTGGCGCGCCTGCCTTTCCGAGCGCCTACAGCCCTGCCGCAGCGCCCTATTCCAGTTATGGAGGTTACGTGGGCGCCCCCTATGGTACAGGCTTCGGCGGCAACTACGTGGGAGTGTCGCAGAGCCCCGCGCCGTCCGCACTCCTCGCCCGCGGGGGATTCGGCATGGACGGCACTGGCAGTTGCCCGGAGGGCCATCTGCCCGCCACGCTGCAGGGAGTCAGAGCCTGGTGAGGCGACTACCGTTTGGCTATCCCCACCAAGACCAAGTGTCCTGTCCCCGTCCTTCCGAAAGCAGGCCAGGATCTGGGTGAGGGTCCGCTTTCCCAAAAGTAAGCCGAGCCCGCACGGCGCTTCTCCCCGAGAAATATCTCTGGAACCGCAAATTGCTCCCTAACCCATCACCATCACACCGCCTAACCAGCCATGACCTAAAGGCCCTGGGAAAGATCTTCCCCTGAAAGACCTAATGCTGGGACTTGATCTGGCGCCCTTGAAGCAGCAGGGGCGCGAAGAAAACCAGATTGCCTAGAAGTATCAGGTCTCAGCGCAAGACTGAAGCAGGCACTTCTCTGGCTTCAAACCCAAGAGTTTCAGAGGCTCTTTAATTTGTTTGCAGTATTTCAGGGCACTGGGCTGCTGGGATGGTCTTGAAGGCCCAATTTATAATGAAAGATGGGAGGAAGAATAAGAGAGGCCTGAGGGAAAGGGCTTGAGGAGCAAGGGAGAAGATTCACACAGAGGGACTATTGCAGAGAACCACGCCCTTCTGTGGGGCCTAAATATTCCTACAAAGGCAGCATTTATTCGGATTTAGTAATAATCCAGTGAGGTCTTCTTTTTGGAGCCAAAGATTGCTCTCCAGGAGTCCCTTGACTGTCTCTTGCATTTATTTTATCTCTGTGCTTAGTACAGCATTTTGAGTAAATATACTGCGTTTATTTGTATATGTGCTAGTGTGTATGAGTCTGTGAGTCTTGAGTGTATGTGGACTTTCTTGGTTATTTCTAAACAATTTCAAATTAAAGTAAAAATGAAATCCATATTGAACTCACTCCATTGTAATCTATAAGGTTTTCATTGAGTAATTTTTAGAAATAGATCACCATGCCTTTCTTCCTATTCTTAGTCTGGGAATTCCTCTGAAACCTGTCTACCATGGGTAACCCTACTGATATTTGAAATACTGTC
Source organism: Chrysochloris asiatica (assembly GCF_000296735.1). NCBI lineage: Eukaryota > Metazoa > Chordata > Mammalia > Afrosoricida > Chrysochloridae > Chrysochloris > Chrysochloris asiatica. Next base: position 13,748,844 of record NW_006408582.1, read on the forward strand.
TTCCAACAACATAGCAACAAGAAAGGTCATCACACTATGTCAGACTGACAGATGGGGAGGAGAGTTTAGGAGGAAAGTAGATTACCTGATTTCTATTCTTACACTTCCCTCACATTCCTTTTAGATTTTCTTTCAAAACATAAGCCGTTTTTAAATTTTCTTATCAGGAAAGTAGGTGACACAGGTGGACTTCTCCACATGTCTATTTACGGCCATCCTAAAATGATGGTTAGGAAGCCTGAACTTTGGGGGTAAATTATGACACCACTCCAAAATGTTTGAAATTATACACCCTGATCACTGGGGGGAAAGCATTTGGTTAATGGTAGTTAGTATCAAATCAAATCAGAAATTTGCCTTTGGCAGGTACCATAATGAAAAAACCAGGCTTACCCCTCCCTTGGGTTAGCTTTTAAGACAGTGAGTACTCTAGTAGTTCCTCTCCTGGACCACTCACTGGTTAGTCAAAAGTTGAATTCTAATATTTATTAAAATTTAATATTCAAATGTTCTGCTCTTGCAATTCCACCTGGCTGAAGATGTAAACTATACCTTATGGTAGCTTTCTTTTCCTCTAAATGTTATTTGTTGTCATTGAGAATATGCACAGCAAAGGATACACTGATTAAACAGCTTTTACATTTAGCGACATTAATTATAATTCTCAAGTTGTATAACCATTCTGACTTCCTTTTTCTGAGTTGTTCCTCCATCCTTAACATAAACTCACAGCACCCTAAGGTTCCTACCTAATCTTTTGAATTGCCATTATCTATTTGGTATACTATAGATAGATCTCAAAAGACTATAAAGGCAGACCTTTCTTTTACTAGCTAAGGAATCCTAGTGTGGTGCTGTGGGCCAATGCGTCAGACTGCAAAGTCATTTCAACTGCAAGGTTGGTGGTTCAAGCTCAGGGTTGCTATGGGTTGGAATCAATTTAACAACAACAACAAGCTAAACTATTGTTCAGTTTTAAAATGCTGTCAGGAGATTTTTTTTTATTTAAGGTGTAAAGATGGTCTCAAATAGTTTCAAAGGTTCATCCATGCTCCATTACTCCAGAAAGGCTAGAGTCTACATAAGAATTTAACATTTTGTTCTATATTTTTCCCCCTTTTGATCAGGATTTTTCTTTGGCATTTTTTTTTTAAATCAATATATTCAGCAATGGTAGTCAGGCACCATCCAGTTCTTCTGGTCTCATGGCAAAAGAGGCAGTTATTCATGGAGGCAATTAACCACGTATTCCGTTTCCTCCTCCTGTTCCTGACTCCTTCCTCTGTTGTTCCAGGTGAACATAGACTAATTGTTGTGCCTTGGACAGCCACTTACAAGCTTTTAAGATGCCAGGCACTACACAACAAACCATAAGGTAGAATAGTAGCATTATTAGTCCAATTAACTAGAATGTCCCATGAAACCATAACCCTAACTCTCCAAACCAAGGAACCAAATCTCATGAGGTGTTTGGTTGTACATAAGCTACTTTCTCCCCCTCCTCTTATGATGATGTTGTGAACGTATCATACAACTTTTGCTAATTCATCTTTTTACCAGTGTACAATTCATTAAAGGAGCCTTGGCAGCATAATGAATTATGAGCTGGGCTGCTAACCACAAGGTTAGTAGTTCAAATCTACCAGGAAAGTCTATACAGGGTCACTATGAGTTGGAACTGATGCCACAGCACACCACCACCACAATTATATTAACAGCAATTACAATAATTGGTTGTGCAATACTATCCTTAATGAATACATTTTTCATCACTATTAACCCCCCTTTTCTCCATTCCTTGTGTTTCTGGTAGTTTCTAATAAACTTCAGTCTCTGTGCATTTGCCATTTGTTTCTTTTTACATAAGTGAGGTTGTAAAATATTTGTCCTTTTGTGATTGGCTTATTTCACTCAGCATAATGTCCTCAAGCTCCATCCATAGAAGACTTCATTGCTCGTACTGAGTAGTAATCCACTGTATGTATGTACAGACCACATTTTGTTCACCCATTGTTGTTTTCATCTTTGGGCTATCGTGAATAATGCTGCAAGGAACATTGGTATGCAAAGATCTTTTTGAGACTCTGCTTTCAAAATCTTTTGAGTGTATACCTAGGAGGGGAAGTGCTGGGTCATATGGTGGTTCTGGAGCTCTGGTAGCGTAGTGCTTACGAATCGGGCTGCAAACCTTAAGGTCAGCAGTTCGAAACTACCAGCTGCTCCACGGGAGAAAGATGAGGCTTTCTACTCCCGTAAAGATTTACACCCTCGGAAACCCTGTACAGGGTCACTATGGGTCGGACCCGACTCGATGGCACTTAACAACAACAACAACAACAACATGGTGGTTCTGGTAGGGGAGTGGTTATGAATGGGGCTGCTAACCTCAAGGTTGGCAGTTCAAAACTACCAGCCTTACCATGGGAGAAAGATGAGACTTTCTGCTCCCGTAAAGATTTACAGCCTCAGAAACCCTGTGCAGGGTCTCTATGAGTCAGAACCGACTCCACAGCACATAACAACAACAACAATGGTAGTTCTATTCTAAGTTGATTTTGTTTTGAGGACCCAACACACTGTTTTCCACAATGGCTGTACTATTTTGCATTCCCACCAGCAATAGACGAATTTCAATTTCCCCACATCTTTACCAATATTTGTGATTTTTTGTTTTGTTAGTTTTGTGTGTGTGTTATCTTAGTCATTCTAGTGGGCATGAAGTGACATCTCATTATGGTTTTGATTTACAGCTGTCTGATGAACAATGATGTTGTGCGTCTCCATTCAAATGTTGGTGACCATTTGAATATCCTCTTTGGTGAAATGTCCATTCAAGTCTTTTACCCATTTTATGATTGTGTACCTTCCTATAGTTGAAATGTTTTAAATGTTCCATGTTTAAACTGAAACTCAAGAGTAAATACTTATATTTTTTTCTCATTACAATTTCCTTACATTTTTTCTCTTTTATTTCTCCATTTTCACTGCTAATAAAAGTATGTTTAGAAGCACCCAGTGTCTTTCAATTATAGTTAGTGTTGATACCTGTGGTTTTAAAAAATACATTGTTGATATGTGAAAATCTCAAATATTCTTTGGTCAATTAAGCTGAGATAAACTAGAGATTAAAGTGAAACTTTACACCATGAGAAAATTATTATACACTATGATCATTCTTTTTTCCTTTTTTGAGTTAATTCCTAACAAGAAGGAAAATTAGTCTATGAACACTGACCATATACTTAAGACAGATGAGTTTAAGTCTTATTGCTGCCACTAACACTTAGTCTACCTCTAAATTATTAAATGAGTTAGATTAAATTACTTCTAAGCTTAAAAATTTAAATACATACATTCATTAAAAACAACAAAAACAATCCTTTGTTGTGGTCTTTTGTGTAAAGTCTCTGTCTTGGAAATGTAGGTCATTGTAGTGTAGAGAGAATATATAAATGTCATTTCCTTCCCCCTGCCCGTCCCCTTCTACCTGAGAAGCCATAGAAGAAGCATTTAGATCGCTGTGCTGCTCAGCATAGGCCTTGTGTCTGTGAATTATACAAGTAAAAGATTCCCACTTCACCCGTCACACCTTTATCACATGGAAAGGGTTGGAGAGAAGAGGCTGCTCAGAGTGAAGAGGGGATAGAGGCTTCAATCAGTCACCAGTAAATCAGTCATCACTGGACACTCTTGGTAGGGATGTAAGAGAAAAATAAGATTTGGCTGCCAGACTTAGAGAATTTATTATCTGATTGGATAGCAAATACTAACATGAGAGAAAGGTATCTAAAAATACAACGTGGTATGTGTTGCGTGTCAAAAGAGAGGACAGACAATAAGTTCTGTCTGGAGAGAAAGAAAATCCAGGGCCAATAGGGTTGCTTAGAGAAGGCTGCACAGAGGAGGTGGGGTGAGCCTGGTGATTAGTGTGGGAATAGCTGGATCTACTGGGAGAAGCTCCCCAAGAGGTCCTAAGACTTTGAGGAAAAGTAAAGTCTGGTACATCTCATAGCCCAAGTTATATTTTGCAGCCATTTAAGCTACAGTTTAAAGCTAGCTTCTGCATCTAATTGGCAGAAGAGGTATGAAAAGCAGAGGGTGGAGAGGGAGGAGAAAGACTGCTTAAATATCCACCCAAGATCCTTTAGCTGTTTCCATGACCTGTGCCTTTTTCTGTTGTGGTCCCCAAATTGCTCCAGCATACATTTTTGTTGGTCTAAAAAAAAGAAAGTGTCTAACGGAAACCTTGTTCATGTGCAGTGCATGTGGCTTTTCTTTCCAGATCACACAGCACAGAAGTTTGAGGGTCATGTGACATCAACAGTTTTTTTTCCAAAAGGAAAGGCAAGCAGGACAGAGAAGTAAAGCTCACCTCATTCCATCAGGATCACTTAAAAATGCATCCCTCTCCCAGCTCCTCAACCCACCCCAGCATCCCATTTTCCATCTCTGTAATCTTTCCACCCAAAGCAGCCCTTTTTTGTGTGTCTCCTATGGACAACTGCTTATCTGTGGCATGGCTTTCACCAAGCAGCTTTCTGTAAGCAATCAAGGCTCTTATCTGCATCCTTCACTCCCGTCACTCCAGTCACCTCTTAATGTTCACAAGTTCCTCAAATGGGAAGTAATTGACCTCTAAACAAAACAAAAAGCTCTCAGAGAGATAGCAGAGGTCCCTTTCCTGACTGTCCCAGGGCTAGGGGTCTCACCTAGGCCAGGTGGATAAGTCAATAAAATCGCAGACTTCCTGGCTCCCTGTTCCATCATCCCCAGGTCCATTGTGATACCATCTGCAAGTCAGATGGAGTTTGAGGCTGACTCTAGATCACAGAGTGGACAGCAATTTCTGCTATTGTTTATAATATTACCATTATGATGATGCAACTTTTGAGAAACATGTTTAAATTTTTTTTTTAATTCCATTTGAAGTGTTTACAGTCTCAGATTTCATACTAGCTCTTTTTTTTTTTTTTAACCATCTCACTAACTGCTCTCTCTTTTTTTTTTTTTCTTAAAACTGAGTGCCTCTCAAATTTGAAAGCTGTGGCCCCACTATCCACATCCTCCTTAAAGAGGCATTGTTAGAGAGCTGGAAGATAGTGGGAAGAACAGAGTTAAGAGCTGAGGGTCTGATTCTAGTGTCAAACGAGAAAAACACTGTGTAATATGTGCCCTAGGAGTCCTTGAGTGGTATAACTGGTTAAGCACTAAACTACTCACTGAACCCAACCAGAGTTGCCTCGGAAGTCAGACCTGGCAGTCTGCTTCTAAAAGATCACAGACTGGAGAACCCCATGGAACTCAGTACTACTCTGTTCACATGGGCTCACCTCAAGTCAAAATTCACTTGATGGCAACAGTATCCTCTCTGCAATTCACTCTCTACGTTTATAAAATTGAAGAGGTGAATCTCTGAGGCTATTGTTCTAATTTTGGATGATCCCCTGTTAATTCTGTTGTTGTTTTGTGGAGTATCATGGAGGAGCAACTGGTGAGTCTGAACTGCTAACCTTGCAGGTAGCAGTTGAGTGTGCATCTTGCAGCACCTCATCATTCCTTTATTTTTTAAGTTGTGAGATATAGCACACATCCAAAAGAGTACAACTTACATAGTTATACAGAAATAGAACTTTCATCCATTCATAAAACACAGGGAAGTCAGCCCGCCAGGAGCCCTTCTCTCCAACCCCCTCTTAAAGCAGACCCCTTGATTCTCCTCTTTTCCCCAAAGGACATGCTTCTCTTTATGAATTTACCCATCTGGACACATCACTTAACAATGTGGTTTAATTTGGCATGGTCTTGCATGTTACATAAATAGAATCATACTGCATGTATGCTTTTATGACTTGCTTCTTTTGTTCACCCAGGATGTTGTGTGCAGCTTCAGCTTGCTAACTTCTAGAGTGCTGTTTCACGTTACTGTATTGTATCCCATTAGATGGATGCCCCTCAATTTATTTGTTCACATATTGATGAAAATATGGGTAGTTCCAGTTGGGCATTTTAATAAGAGTGCTGTTAGTGGTACCTTTCTTCAGAGGTACAGCTGTATTCTATAGAGAGATTTTCCTAGGGTTTTGCAGTGTTAAGACATGCTGGGTAAGGAGATTCTGTCCTGTGATAGAATTCTATTTATATAACAAATCACAACCTCACGCTGGTCTGCCCTTTTAACTATCATGTGATTTCATTCTGTACTCAACACCTTCATGGGAGGGAGGCAGAAGGTTTTACTGTTTTCATTCAAAGAGGAAGAATCTGAGCCAGAAAGGTTTCAGCCACACTGATTTAGTGGCAGAACTGGGACCAGACCCCAGCCTTCTACCCTCTGGCTCTGGGTTGTACTCACTGAATACTGTAGGAGTTCAAGTCCTCACACAAATCAGGTGGCTATGTAGTGATACAATTCTCTTTGCCTGGAATGGAAAGATGCATAGGAAGAGCAGGAGTCTTTTGGAAAGCTTCAAGAGGGGATCAATAGGAAGCAAGACACCAGATGGGGGGAAGATAGATGGGAGAGATATCGCTGCATCTTTTGATGCCTGTGGACAAATGGAATTTTTAAAGTCTGTGTGGGTTGTATCTCTATATTACTCTCGCCTTTGCTTGTCTGGTTTTTTTTTGCCTACACTTTCCTCTGTATTTTGAGCCCTAGGGACACCAGTTCATATTTCCAAGTGGCCAGCTCTTGATCATAGGGAGAATTCAGTTCTGGGCTGTTCTTGTCCTCAGTCCCCCTTTCTACCTTAGTGGAAAGAGAGTTTCATGGGAAGTCACTCTGTCATCCCCGCTGATTCTCTGTTTAGAATTGTCCAGCAAGTCTCCCCCCACCCACACCATGAACCCCAAAGAAGGATGTGGTCTTACTGATACAGTCCAGATTCCACTATAAGGAAAGCAAAGATATGCCCAGCAGCCCTGACCAGAGACCTCCAGAGTGCTCTCTAACTCAATCCCTGTGGGACCATCCTTATAAGCTGCTCTCAGTCTCACCTGCCACCTTCTAGCCATTCCTCAATGGCTTCTGCTTCCTCTTGTTACCAGCCTCATTGAATTGTCTGAAACCCTAGGGCTCAGGAAATTGGAATCCCAAGTGAGGACTTCAGTGGGCCAAAGGTGAGCCTTTCCTTTCCCAGCTCTTGTCCCCAGTCCTACTCTGAGACCCTTCAACCTCCCTCCTCTTCCTGCCTGCTCCCTTTCCTGTCCCCCCATGAGAAACGTTTCTTATGCCCTAGATTAAGTCAGCCTTCCCCCAACCCTGGTGTGAATTCCTGTTGTTGTTGTTGTTGTTGTTGTTGTTAAGTGCCGTGCCGTCAAGTCGGTTCCAACCCACAGCGATCCTGTATAGGGTTTCCGAGGAGCAGCTGGTGAGCCTGAACTTCCAACCATGCAGTTCAAATGGCTTTGCAGTCTGGCACATTAATCCACAGCACCACACCTTGGATTTCCTCATTATGATGCACTTGCTTTCAGTGTTGTTGTCCCTTTCTAAACAGTTGTGTCGGTCTTAGTGTACTGTGTATTTCCAACACACCCTGTGTTTGCTGTAGAATACAGCCCCATAGACTGCACTAAAGACCCAGACATTCCATAAGAGAAAGATGAGGCTCTCTGCTCCCATAAAGGCTTACAGTCTCAGAAACCCTACGCGGATTGCTAAGAGTTGGACCCAGCTCCATGGCACACCACCACCACCATCATCACCACCTTAAGGCGAGGCAGTCTACTTCGGAAAAACAACCATTGAAAATCCTATGGAGCACAGTTCTACTCTGACACACATGGGAGTGCTGTACTGTTCTTCCATCTTCCCTCCTGGAATTCAGCATAGGGCTATTCAGGCAAGTAGTGAATTCTCAATAAATAGCTGCATAATGGTATAGATTTGAACCAGTCACTGGGGAAGCCAGTGGGATAAAAGTTTGAAGAGGTATTCAGTCAGTGGGTAGGGAAAACTATTGTTTACTTAGCCCACAGTAAGTGTCAGGTATTATGTAATTTAATCTCCATAATCACTCTTTCTACTTTGTTGTTGTTACATGTGGTAGAGTCAGTTTCTCTATAGGGTTGTCAAGGAGCAACTGGTGGTTTTGAGCGGCTGACCTGTGGTTCACAGTCCAGTGCTTATCCTACAGCACCACATTAGGAGTTCCTCTATTTTTTAGGATTCAGTAAGTCCAATCAGTTTTCACTCTGCTTCTCAAATTAGGAAACAGAAGTTCAGATTGATAAAGAAACTTATCCAGAATCTCCACCTCTAAGGATAGAAGTTGAACCTGCAATACTAACTTGATTTCCATTATACTCTGTTGCCTTTTTATAATCATTACAGGCTGCTATTCCTTTCTGTTATTTTACTACCTAAATATACAGCTGTTGTTTTCTAACAATTCAGCATTCAACACTACTTGCTGACTGATCTAGTGCGTCTTTCTGATCCTGGTGTTTCTGTCCCAGCCAGTAATCAGAAGGAAATATTTATTCCTAGATATTTATCTAGCCTACAGAGCACCTTCACATGTTTGAGATCAGAGATTCTGAGAGGCCCTACTCTCCAGCCAGGGATGACCGCATTCAAAGTCAGTCATTTCTTAAAAGTATTCCAAAAATGCCAAAAACCTTTGTGCACCCACCATGTAATCAGCAGCTAGTGCACGCAGAACAAAAGTGTCCACCAGGGGGCACCATTACCTCCAAGTTGCCCCATGGAAAAAGAAATCCCCCAAATTCCATGTCCTTCCACCCAGAGCCTCTGTATTAGGCTTTGAGCAATGTTTCACCATCAAGCTTCTTTTTCTGGCCAAGCCCTTTGCTTTTCTGTTTGGATAGTGACAGCTGGGCATGAACAGAGTGAGACCGATTCAATCGAAGGACTCCAAAGGCACCACCTGTTGGCCAGGGGTTCAGTGTGACAAGTATTAATGACACCATTGGTGACACCAGTAGCTACTGAGTTTTATGTGGTACTTCACAGCACACAAATTCCCTCCATAAGTACTATCTCACTTGTTTGTTGTTGTTGCTGATAAGTGCTGTTGAATTTGTTCCAACCCATACCAACCCTGTATAGGATTTCCGGGGAGCGATTGGTGAGTTTGAACCACTGACTTTGCAATTCAAACCACCTTTGCAGTCCAATGCCTTAATTCACAGTGCCACACCACATAAAAGGAGCTCTGGTAGCGTAGTGGTTACGAATCGGGCTTTGAACCACAAGTTCAGCAGTTCGAAACTACCAGCTGTTCCATTGGAGAAAGATGAGGCTTTCTGCTCCTGTAAAGATTTACAGCCTCGGAAACCCTGTGCAGGGTCCCTATGAGTCGGAACCGACTCAACGGCACTTAACAACAACAATAACAACACACCACATAAAAACCAACTAAGCACCATTAAGTTGGTGATGATTCATAGTGACCTTCAGTGTGTCAGAATAGTTGTGCACCATAGTGTTTTCAATGGTTGACTTTTCTGAAGTAGATTATCAGACCTTTCTTCTGAGGTGCCTCTGGGTGGACTCAAACCTCCAGCCTTTCAGCTAGCAGCAGAGTGCTTAACCATTTGGACCGCTTGCCATAGACACAATGTTATTCTCACACAGGTAAAAAAAAAAAAAAAAAATAGGGAAACTGAGAGACTTGCTCAAGGTCACACAGTTTGTAAGTCACAGGGTCAGAATAGAAACCCACCAATTTTCTTTTTCCAGATCGTTTTTCAGGTGTGAATTTTGTCTCTAAAAATTAGAATACTAATTCTGAAAGGTTAATAAAGCAAATACTGAAAATAGATTGGCCTAGTGGTTTTCTGCATCTTTCCACCTCTTTCCCAGCTCCCTCTCAAACACCCTGAAGGGAAATTGATGACATCACATTGAGATGCTCTCTACTCAGAGCAAAGGTCCCTGACTTGAGGGCTCCTTTGAGTTTAGATTTAATTGAGAAAACCTGCATTTGAATTATGGTGTTGAAGAAGAATATTGCAAGCGCCAAAAGAACCAACAGATCTGTGTTGGAAGAAGTGCAGCCAGAGTGCTCCTTGGAGGCCAGGATGGCCAAACTTCATCTCTCATACTTTAAACATATTGTCAGGAGGGACCAGTTACTGGAGAAGGTAAGGTGGAGGGTCAGAGAAAAAGAGGAAGACCCCCAGTGAAATGGATTGGCAAAGTGGTAGCATCAATGGGCTCAAGCATGGTAACAATTGTGAGGATTAGCCAAAGATCAGGCAGTGTTTTCTTCTGTTGTAGATAGGGTTGTTATGAATCGGTAGTGACTCAATGACACCTAACGACAATCTCTGCCAATGACCAGCTTTGCAATGGAAGGCAATTTATTTCATTTTTCTATGCTTCAACTTTCATCCTGAAGTTAATGGAGTTAGGTTAAACTAGCTGTTACCAATGAGACAGTTTGGGATGTAAGTGACAGAAACCCAATGCAAACCAAACAGGAACTATACCAACTCCATTGCTGCTAAGCAAATTTTGAATCATAGTGACCCTACAGGACAAAATAGAACTGTCCCATAGGGTTTCTTTGTTGTCCAGTTGGTTCTGACCCATAGCGACCATGTATAGGGTTTCCGAGGAATGGTTGCTACGTTTGAACCACTGACTTTGTGATTCAAGGTGACCTTTCAGGACAGTACATTTTCCTGCAGCACCACACCAGAACTCCTAGCTTGAGCAAAAATCTGAGGGGTTTCTTGGCCCACATCACCAAATGGCAAGAAGGCTTGAAGTGGAACTGCCTAAGGATGGCTGAAACTAAAACTCAAGTCTATCAATTTGCTCCTCATCCACCTCTAATCTCTGCGTATTTCCATGGTCAGATATAGTATCTCAACGGGCCAAAATCAGGGACAGGGGCCCAGTTACTGGATGCTCAGAATCACATCCTTATAGCTCTGTACCACTCTCCTGCCAACTTCAGGTTGAAAAACAAAGTCAAATTCTCATCATCACAGGATGCAGTGAGCAACAGGCAAAATGCAAGGATGAAATGCTTGTGAAAGGTCAACTCCAGTTACCCCAAACCTTCTTTTTGAGAGTTATCCTGCTCCAGGTCAGTTCATTTGCTTGTAATGTCCTAACCCTTTTTTCCTCCTTTTGGATTTATTGTTGTTGTTGTTGTCAGGT
>NW_006408582.1:13760555-13761985 GCF_000296735.1 Chrysochloris asiatica
GACAACTTCAATCTCTTCTCCATTGATAAGAATGCTGTTTATTGGTCCAGTGGTGAGGATTTTTGTTTTCTTAACATTGAGATGTAATCCATATCAAAGACTGTGCTTTGTGCTCTTGGGATTTATTAGGCCGTGTTTTGGGGATTTATTAGGCCGCTGCTTTTCCACTAAGAGTGAATGCAACCATCAGGAGGAACTGTAAAATTGTTTTAAATGAAAGAAATGTGAGTGTGTTGTAAATAACTGTTTTTCAGGGTATTATATGCAGTGATTGATCCTGGAGATGTGTTTGTAAAACTTTTGTCTCCTTTGACAAAAGATGGGTTAAGGTACTGGGCTGCTAACCACTAGGTTGGTGATTCAAATCCAACAGCCACTCGGAGATAGAAAAAATGAGGCTATCTGCTCTTCTAAACATTTATAGTTTCAGAAACCCTATACTGGGTTGTTAAAATTGTAATCAACTTGATGGCATTATTTGGAAGTTAGCTTTCTCACAATGATTCCATATTCACATGAATACCACATTTTCAGGTGTCCTAAATAGTATATAAGGAGCTCTCGTAGCGTAGTGGTTACAAGTCAGGCTGCCAACCTCAAGGTCAGAAGTTCGAAACTACCAGTGGTTCCTTGGGAGAAAGATAAGGCATTCTGCTCCCATAAAGATTTACAGCCTCGGAAACCCTGTGCTGTATGGCTATGAGTTGGAACCGACTCCACAGTACGTAACAACAACAACAAATTGTATATGGGGGCCTGGTTGGTGCTACATGATAAGCACTGGACAGCTAGCTGCAAGATCGGTGGTTCAAACCTATCAGCTGCTTCTTGAAAACCCTATGCAAGATTGCTATGAGTCAGAATCAACTAAATGGCACTAACAACAACAATAACCTATTATTATCTGTCGAGGGATCTAGAAGATGGCACAGGATCCAGAGGGACATATATGTTCTACAACCCCCCTAAGTTTAAAGGGACATATGTGTCTCATAACTTTACCTCCAGAATCCAAAATAGTAAGTGTATCCTATATAATCCTACTCCAGAGTCCAGAGGGATGTGTACATCCTATATAATCAGAATTAAGATCCATATTTAATGACACAATTCCATTAATGAAAGCATAGTGTATCAACAAAAAATTCAAAGCAGAACACAATTGGGTTCAATGCATTATCTCAGTAGTTCCTTATGACATTAGGTGTAAAAACCATGTGGGAGCCATATCTGACTTCCTCCGGTTTCATAAGGGGGGGAAGGAGAATCAAATTCAAAATCAACCCACTAGGCCAATTCCTATTAAGCGAGGATAAGACATGCATCTACCCTACAACTTCCTTACCCTATCACAACACAAACCCTCCCTCCCATAGCACTTTCTGCTTCACATCTGGGTTTGGCAATCCATTGCAATTGCCACACAGAAT
>NW_006408582.1:13765089-13766213 GCF_000296735.1 Chrysochloris asiatica
GGTTGGTTGATGATGCATGGAGGGGATTGTAACCATGTCAATGAGATGATATAGGATAGAATGAATATAAAACTAATGTTCGCCCATGTAAATTATCACATAATTCACAATAAAACATTTAAGAAAAAATAAATAAATAAACGGTGTGATTAAAAAAAAAACACACTGTCATGGAATAAGACCCACCCTGACTTCACATGTGTGTCATGTGACCTCTATTGGAAAGGTACATTTCATCTGTTATCAGTATCATTTTGGACTACGAAACTAGTAACTTATCATCCTCTGAATTCCATTATTTACAACCCTTTAATGGTAGCATTTCTTATCTTTGCTATTGGTAAATGCCTTCAAGGCAGTTTCAACTCATAGCTACCCTGTACAGTTGTTGTTGTTGTTAGGTGCCATTAAGTTGGTACTGACCCATAGCGACCTTATGCACAGCAAAACGAAACACTGCTCAATCCTGGGCCAACAGGGTTTATTAGAATTCACCAATAAAACCATCTGGGCCTGGGCTTTTTTTTTGGTGTATGTGTGTGTGTGTGTAGGGGTTAATGACTTTCTTCTTTTCAACTTCTATTCAAATTTTCTACTTCAGTCTGTGTTAGTTTAGGTAGGTCATGTTTTTCCAGGTGTTTGACCATTTCTTCTAGATTTTCAAATTTGTTTTAGTATAATTCTTTGTAGTATTTATATTAGCCTTTTTTGGGGGGTTGGTTATATTGTGATACCACCCATTTAATTTCTTACTCATGTTATTTGCATCTTCTACTTTTCTTTTGTTAAATTTGCCAATTTTACTAATCCTTATGAAGAACCAATTTCTTGTCTTATTAATTTCTAGACACTCCTGAAGTTGGAGTTTCCATTTTTCTAAAACTTATCCAAAGATGTTTGCACTCTTCAATTTATGTCATGTCAGAATTGTGGTTTTTGGTATCCTCGAGGGACTCAAATTATGTTGCTTTTCAAATTCTTTGAGTTTAGGGAACAAAATGAAGTCTGGAGGAGAAAGATCAGGGCTGGAGTGAATGGAGTAAGATTTCCCAAAGAAATTCTCATATGGAAGCCTTTATTACCCTCAAAGAATGAGCAGGTGCATTGTCATGATGGAAAAAAAT
>NW_006408582.1:13767951-13778039 GCF_000296735.1 Chrysochloris asiatica
ATCCCACCTGCATTTAGAGACCATCTCAGTAACAGATTGGATGTGTTAGAAACTAATGACTGAAGACCAAAAGAGCTGTGGGATGGCATCAAGAACATCATCCATGGAGAAAACAAAAGGTCATTAAAAATGTAGGAAAGAAAAGATGGAAATGGATTTCAGAAGAGACTGTGAAACTTACTCTTAAGCATAGAGAAGCTAAAGCAAATATAAGAAATGCAGAGGTAAAAGAGTTGAACAGAAAAGTTCAAAGGCCAGTTTGAGAAAACAAAGTCAAATATTATGAGAAAATGTTCAAATACCTGGTGTTAGGAAACAAAAAGGAAAAAAAAAAACATGCTCAGCATTTTTCAAACTGAAAGAACTTAAGAAAAAATTCAAGCCTCAACTTGAAATATTGAAGAATTCTATGGGCAAAATTTCAATGATGCAGAAAGTTTCAAAAGAAGATGGATGAAATGAGAGTTAGAGATAAGTATGTAAATTCTGCAAGTTGAATTTTTCAGATAATGTTAACACCTGGATAAGAAAAGTGAAAAACATTTATTTCTAAATTAACATTTGAGTTTTAAAAGAAAAATTTGAAAGCTTATGTATGATTAAAATGTTTTTTGGAAATAAAAAAAGCAGTGACAGATGAAAGTAAATGAGTTCAAAGAAAATAAGGCAAAGCATGTATTTAAGCAATATCTATTTAAACTATGCCTAGGTTAGGGGATTTTGAAAGAGAAAACATATGCAATGAATACAGTCTCTATCTTGTTTCCTTATTTGTTTGTTTTTTCACTTTCAGCAATGCACATTCCTTGGTAGAGAAAATGTAAAGATAGCAATGAAAAAAATTGTAAAGATAAAAGTTGCTTTTGTTTTTGCTTCGTTAGGTTATAAATCACTCATAATTCTCTGATTGTAACTTAGTTTATAACTCCAGTGCTGCTTAATAAAAATAATACAGAAGTCACACACACAAAAAGATGGATTAAATATGCAGAGTCAATGTACTCAAAAGAATTGATGGATGTTCAACCATTTTAAGGGTACCACATGATCAAGAGCTGATGATAAAGAAGGAAGAAGCCTAAATTATACTGAAGGCATTGGCAAAAAACAAGGCTACAGGAATTGATAGATACAAACTGAAATGTTTCAGCAAACTGATTAGTTGGTTCCCTGGCCAACCAATTGTAAGATATTCATATTTGAGTTCATTCCCAGGAAAGGTGACCCCACATAATGTGTAAATCATTGCACAATATCATTAATATCACATGTAAGTAAAATTTTGCTGAAGATAATTTAAAAAACGTTCCAGTAGTACATTGAAAGGAAGCTGCCAGAAATCCAAGCTGGATTCAACAAAGGACACAGAACAAGGGATATTAGGTGGATCTTGGCGGAATGCAGAGAATACCATAAAGATGTTTAATTGTACTTTATTGACTCTGAAAAAGCATGTGACTTTGTGAATCATAACAAGCTATGGACAACATTGGGAAGAATAGGTATTCTAGAAACTTAATTGTGCTTATGAGGAAACTGCACATAGACCAAGAGGCAGTTGTTTGAATAGAGATAGGGAATATTGAATGATTTAAAATCAAGAAAGTGCACCAAGTTTGTATCTTTTCACTGTACTTATTCAATACAATACAAATAAACTAAGAAGCTGCATTATATGAAGAAGAACATAGTAGCATAAGGAATGGAGGAAGCTTCATTATCAACCTGACATGTGCAGATGACACAACCTTGCTTGTTGGAAATGAAGAGGACTTGAAATACTTACTGAATAATATCAAAGACTACAGTCTTTTATATGGATTGCATCTTAATATAAAGATAATGAAAATCCTCACAACTGGACCAATAAATAAGATCATGATAAATGGAGAAAAGATTGAAGTTGTCAAAGACTTCATTTTGCTAGGATCCACAATCAATGCCCATGGATGAATTGCATTAGGCAAATCTGCTGCAAAAGACCTCCTGAAAGTGTTAAAGAGCAAAGGTTTCAGTTTGAGGACTAAGGTGAGCCTGACAAAAGACATGATACTTTCACTTGCCTCGTATACATAGGAAATTTGGACTCGACTCGACTCGACTAGAGAAGAATCGATACATTTGAATTATGAGGTTGGAGAAAAATATTGGAAGTACCATGGACTTGTAGAAGGACAAGCAAATCGATATTGGAAAACATACAGCCAGGAAGCTCCTCAGAATTGAAGACGGTGAGACTCCATCTCTCATACTTTGGACATGTTTTCACAAAGGATCAGTCCCTGCAGAAGGACATCATGCTTGGAAAAGTAGAACATCTCTGAAAAAGAGGAAGACCCCAAGGAGATGGATTGACACAGTAGCAGCAATAATAGTTCAAACAACAGTTGTGAGGATGGCACCAGATTGCACAATGTTTTGTTCTGTTGTTCATAGGGTTAAGATGTATTAGAATGGACTCAAGAGCATCTAACAACAATATCATAATAATGGCATCCAAAGCAGTCTTCTAAATTTGCACATAGGGAACTTCTAAAACACTTGTCTACTTTTTACCTGAGCTTGTCTACTTTTCATTTTATTTATTTTACTTGGACCCCTTGCAAATTTGCTATTTCCTATGTATTACAGTCTCCCCAAATGAAGTATAACTCCTTATGATGAGGACCTGGTCTCATATTCAGTTTTCTCCAGGAATCAAGATCTATTTATTTATTATGACATTTTCATTGTTTCCTTAAGATATCTCTTTAAAGAAATAAAGCAATGCAGATACAGTTAAAGCCCTCCCTCCCATATTATCCTTTCCTTCTTACTCTCTCCCCGACGGTAACTACTACCCTAAAGTTAGTGTGAATCCTTTCTCTGTATGTTTTGTGGCTTGTTTTTGTTTGTTTGTTTGTTTTTGAACACAAATAAACATATTCTTTCACTGTGCAGTCTGTCTTCAGAATTTCAGTGCTTTGTGCAAATGATATCATATTCTTTTACATCTTGGATAGTCAAAAGCATAACATGAGATGATTGACACTTTTCTATGTGAATATTGCTTCTATAATTGTACCCTAAGCTTTTTGAGGGCATGTACTATAACCTCTCAGTATGTTGTTGCTGTTGTTAAGTGCCATTCAGTCAGTTCTGACCCATAGCAACATTTTATAGGGTTTCCCAGGAGCAGCTGGTGAGCTTGAACCATCGATCTTATGGTTCAAACTGACTTTGCAGTCTAGTGCATGAACCCAGCATGCCACACCAAGACTCCAACCTCTCAGTATACTTCTTCCCAATTTATATCACCAGTACTACTTATTCCTTAGAAGTGTGGTATTTCCTCCTCTGTGGGGTTCCTGTTGGGACTAACCCAGTTGAAGGTAGAATTGTCTAGTGGTTAAATATGCAAAACCTGGAGTCTTTCTGCCAGGTTTGAATCTTGCCACTTATGAGCTGGGAGTCCTGGTGTGGCGCTGTGGGCTAATGCATCAGACTGCCAAGTCATTTGAACTGCAAGATCAGTGGTTCAAGCTCACCAGCTGCTCCTTAGAAGTCCTATACAGGGGTGCTATGGATCAGAACTAACTCACTGGCACTTAACAACAACAACTTATGAACTGAGTGGCTGCAGAAAAGTGAGTCAACTTCTCCATGCCTCAATTTTTCTCTTCTGAAAAATGGGGGAATAGTACCTACGCAGAACTGTCGTGAAGATCAAGTGAGTTAATGTAAGTAAATGCTTTGAATAGTACATTTAAGTGTTAGGTAAGTGTTAGCTGGTATTGTTTTCAGGGCTTCCTGAGTGACAAAAATGGTTTATACTTAACTACTTAACTAAAGGGAGCTCAGTAGCTCTGTAGGGTAAGCACTGAACTGAAACTACAAGGTTGGCTGTTCAAGCTCACCAGTGCTCCACAGGAGAAAGATGAGACTTTCTGCCCCCACAAAGAGTTACAATCTCGGAACTGACTCGATGACACTTAACAACAACTAACCTAAAGGTAGTAGTTTGAACCCAGCCAATAACTCCAAGGAATAAAGTTCTGGTGATCTGTTTCCATAGACTACAGCTAAGAAAACCCCATGGTGCAGTTCTACTCTATAACACATGGGTCATCATAAATCAGCATCAACTTAATGGCAACAGACATGTTTTTTTAAAAAGTATTTCCATTCAAGTGTCATAGAAATAAAACTCTAGTAAGGGGGTTCAGTTGTGCCAGTAACATTTTATTTCTTCAGAAAAATACATGAAATAAAGCTACTCTGTAATTTTGAATGTTTCAATTAATTTACAACAAAAATTACAGTACGTAAGGAGGTAGAAATACAGATCTGCCCTGCGGTGGCTCTGTAGGATAAGCACTGGACTGTAAGGTCAGTTTGAAGCACAAGGTTAGTGGTTCCAACTCACCAGCCCCTCCTCAGAAACCCTGTATGGGGTCGGTGTGAGTCAGAAATGACTTGATGCCACTTAAGAACAACATACATGGAGAAACCTGAATTAAAGTTCCAATGTGGTCACTAACATGTGGTTTTAACTGGCTCACATAGATTCTCTGAACCTGTTTCCCCACTTCTAAAATGCAATTCTGATGTGGCATTGTAGGATAAGCATTGGACTGCTAACCACAGGTCAGTGGTTCAAACCTACCAGCTGTTCCTAGGAAACCCTATGAGTCACAACCAACTCTATGGGACTTAACAACAAAATGAAGCTTAAGGTCTCTTCCCATTCACATGTGTGAATTTGTAAATAGGAATGCTACAATGCCTCCTGTTTCTGGTCATTTCCTTCTCTCCAAGACACTGTTTCCAGGTTGTTCTCTGTATCCCCTCCTTCCTCTTCCAGTACCCAGATACTCATGTGAATGAATAAAAGGCTTTGTCTTGGAAAGCTCTCTAGGCACTAGGGTACTTCAGGGCATTACAGAAAGTTTTGCCCGTCCTTCCCCATATTTAACTATGAAAACACCAGGATGGCCTTCCCTGGGTCTCTTCCCTCTGTGAGAGGGACAAGGGTAGTTCTTGCCTCAGACCATATCAAGTCCCTGCCTGACTTACTCTCTACCCAATGATTCTAGCCTGAGTAGTCCCAAATAGTTCCCAGGAAAGTCTCTATCAGAGAAGACCCAGTCTGTAGTTTCAGAAGAAATAAATTTTCCTTGTGGGACAATCTCTGTGGTACCCAGTCCCTGGGTAATTGCAGGAGTCTATAGAACACTCTGGAAGCTAAGAAAGTGCTAGCCTCCAGTCCTTCACCACACAGAAATCTATTCTACCCTCTACCCCCAGAAATTGGCTTTGCTGCCTTCTTAGATGATCCTCTACACTGGATGCCATCATTTTGGGGCAGCAAGAGGCTAAAATAACCTGCTCAGTTTTATGGAGGGCTCGGAGAGCTGGAAGGAGTAGAAGAGGCTGGGTCTCAAATTGCTTCTTGCAGCCAGAACACTGTGGGAAGGTCAGCGCCTCCTCCCTACACAAACAGCCCCAATGTGTCTCCCAGGTGAGGGTATCTGTTAAGCTGTTGAACAGACCAGGCAAGGAAGGACCTGGCCACCCAGTGAGAGTACAGAGAAAGTTTCTGCAGACACAGCCACAGCCTTGGACTCTCCAGAAATAGGCAGCAATGGAGGGGCAAAGGAGAGGTTAGGTTACTAGGGCCGCCGTTAGCAAAATACTCTTGGGCTCCAATTGCCCAATAAATCTTCCCCAGTTGCTTTTCTTGGGTGATAAGCATTGGAAGGCATGATGAGGTTGATTTATTATCTGCTACCAAAGTTTCCCCAAACCCGAAGCCCATTTGCTGTCCAGAAAGGCCTACAAGAAAAGCCGTCATCGATGACTACAGAATTGAAGGAGCAGATCTTTTTAAAGGGCCTCGGGATCAAGGGTGCGGGGGTCTTTGGGCGGGTTTGGGATTTGAAACATGAGTCAGTTTCACAATGAGATAAAGGGCACTAAAGTCTAAGAAGCCTGGGGTTCCTTAAAGACAATGGAGGAAATCATCTGGGCCAACAGCAGCTTTCATCCCCTAGCTGTAGTACCAGACCTTCCCTCATGTTGCAGCTCAGAGCCCTCAGCTCCTCACTATTCAAAGAGGGTGGTCCATGGATCAGTGGCATCAGCAGCATGCAGGAACTTGTTTGAAATGAAGAAACTCAGGGCCCACCCAGACCCACTGAGGCTGGATGTATCTTAATTTGGAACTCCACTGAGGTATATTCACCAAGGGTGACATGACCCTGTTGTAATATTTGAAATATCATTTCCAACATCATATCATCACAATATGGCAAACTGACAAATGGTGATGATGGTGGCTGTGTGCCATAGAGTAGATTCCGACTCATATCGACCCTGTAGGAGTTTCCGAGGCTATAAATCTTTATGAGAGCATCTCAGGAGGCGGGGCTTGATGGTGGCTAGGGTGGAGGTGCAGTGAAGATCGCTGGCAGCAATACCACAGAATACCAGGCAAAGCAGATTCAGGGCAGAGCTCCAAAACTTGGAACCACATAGATAAGAATATTTAAAAGGTTTGAAGACTTACAGCTAGTGGAACTTGTAGCAAAGTAAGAAATTGCATACTTTTGAATCCGCCGGCCTGTTGTCCAGAGCTGACAACTTGGGTGAGACCAAATGGCAAGACCAAATGGGGGAGCAGACACACCACAGAAAAATGCTGCGGGAACCTCGGAGCAAAGGTGGACAATACACTTTGTCAGTTTTACTTTGGTCTGATTTTCTTTTTTTTTTTTATGTATTTGTTCATTGACACCCCCCCCCCACTGTTTGCACACCTCCATTCTGGTGACTAGAGGGGGTGCCTGAGCGAGTGGATACCCCCACCCACACCACTGGTTGGTTCTTCTGCCTCTCATGTGCACAGATACTCTCTGCACAAGAGCTGGCACTGAACTGTTATTATTATTATTATTTTTAATACAGAAAAGTCAGAACAAGGGGCATGGAGAGGAAAGAGAGTTTAAAAACAAAACAGGTGAAAATTAAATTAAGTCTGGAGGTATAGCATAACAACCAACAGTGGCATCTTGAAATCTCTCATGCAGCTTTGGAGGCAGGAAGCTAAAAGAGGACTTTTTTTTTCTTCTCTCCCTCCTCTCCCTTTTCTGCAATTATATACTACAGCATCAAATTTAGTTATGTTGTTGTTGTTGTTGTTTTGGTATTTTTGTTTTGTTTTGTTGTTGCTGTTTTGCTGTTTTATGCTCCCCCTTGTACCTTTGGGGGACTCTTTCTATTCCTATATTACCCAAGAAGAGACTACCATATACTCAACCTACAATCACAATCTATAAAACACCAAAATCCAGGCAAGAACCAATACCAACTGCAACTGTGAAAGTTACTCTGACTTAATCAATAAGAAGCATGAAAAGGGAAGCCCACATCCTGATCACATCTACCTGGAAGCAATCAGAAAGCATAAAAAATACCAAAACACATACTCAATCAAGTATTAAGGCCACAGATAAACACTAAACATGTCCAAGAAGCAAAAGCAGATGACCGTAACAACACATGTCCAGAACAAAATAAAATGTCTGAAACAAATGACCTAGAGGTAGACCTGGACTTCATTCGGGAAGGAGGGCAGGCCTTTGAAATGCCTGAGAAGGAATTCAGAAAAATGATTATAAAATGTTTCAAAAGACTTTACAATGAAGTTGAGAAAAATGAGGAAGAAGTCAGGAAAGCACTGCAGGAATAATCAAACAAGATAAATACAGCATTGGAAACAATTTAAAACCTGCAGAAAGAGGTCCAAATGATCAATAATACAGTATCAGAAATAGATAATGCAAAGGAGTAGAATAAAAGAGATGGAAGGCAGAACCAGTAAGCTGGAAAGCAAATTGCTCAATACCACTAAGATAGAACAACAGAAAAAAGGATAAAAAAATATATATGAAGAATTTCTAAGATTCATGTTAGACAACATGAAGACGAATAACATAAGAATTATTGGCATTCCAGAACAAGAAGAATCACACAAGTCCACAGAGGAAATAGTTGAAGAACTGCTGGAAGAAAATTTCTCTAACATCCTGAAAAGTGAAAAGATAAACATTCAAGAAGCTCAAATAACCCCAGGATGGATGGACCCCCAAAAGAAAATCACCGAGACATATCATACTCAAGCCTCCAAAATCAAAGATAAGGAGACACTCCTGAAAGCAGCTAGGGAAAACAGAAGTGTCACATACAAAGGCAAGCAAGTCAGATTAAACTCTGATTTCTCAGCAGAAACCATGCAACCAAGAAGTCAATGGGGAGACATATATAAAATGCTGAAAGAAAAACATTGCTAACCAAGAATCCTATATCCAGCAAACCTATCAATCAAATATGATGATGCAATCAAAACATTCCAGGATAAACAGAAGCTAAGGGATTTTTCCAAAGCCAATCCTGTGCAACAAAACATCCTAAAGGAAGTTCTGTGGACTGAGAACCATCAGGAACAGACAACAACCAGAGATTGACATACATGGAAGCACCTCCCAGAACTAAATCGACAGAAGGATGAGTCGAGAACAGAACAAAACTGTAAGAACAAACTCAGAGAATCTGGGAAGTCAGTCTATGATCAAAACAATTACAATGTAAAAGAGGGTAAACGCATAGAAACAGAGATCCAGCTGGTGAGAAGGTCAGGTAGATTACAGGACAAAATAAACTGCACTAAATGGAGGGAAAAGTTAATGGACTATAATGTAACCTCAAAGAAAATTAACACTTCACACTATACCAAGAAAATGAAAATCCAAGAAGAACATGGAAACATTAAAACTATGAGGAAACTCACAAGAAAGAACACAAAAAGCATGAACTCAGCAAAGGAAGACACACAGAACAAAGAAAGCAGCAATACCACAACAAACAAACAAACAAACAAACAAACATAATGACAGCAATTAATCCATACCTATGGATAATTACACTGAATGTAAACAGATTAAATGCACCAGTTAAGAGATGGAGGGTGGCAGAATGGATAAGAAAACAAGATCCTTCAAGATACTGTCTGCAAGAGACACATCTTACACATAGAGACAAAAATAGATTAAAAGTCAAAGGATGGAAAAAAAATATACCAAGCTAATTGCAATAAAAAATGAACAGGAGTAACAGTACTAATCTCTGATAAAAGAAACTTTAAGGCAATATAGATAAACTTTAAGCATAATAGATAAAGATGGACATTATGTCATGATTAAAGGGACAATTTAACAAGATGACATAATCATAATAAGTATCTATGCTCCCAGTGAAAGAGCTCTGAAATATATAAAGCAAACTCTAGTAGACTTGAAGAAAGACACAGACAAATTTACAATAACAGTGGGTGATTTTAATACACCACTTTCAAAAATGGATAGAACAACCAGAAAGAAACTTAACACAGAAGAACTAAACAACACAATCAGCCAACTGCACCTTAACACAGCATCTACAACAATTAGAAACAGACCAACAGAGGAAACCTACAGCCACCAAATGAAAAGAAATAATAAAGATTAGAGCAGAAATAAATGAGATCGAAAACAGAAAAACTATAGAAAGAATCAACAGGACAAGAAGCTGTTTCTTTGAAAGGACTAACAAAATTGACAGACCATTGGCAAACCTAAAAAAAAGAAAAGAGAGAAAAGACACAAATAACACACATTAGAAGCCACATGGGCAATGTCACAACAAAACCAAAGGAAATCAAAAGGATAATAACAGAATACTATGGAGAGTTGTACTCCAACAACTTTGAAAACTTAGAAGAGATGGATACATTTTTAGAAAAACATGACCTACCTGAACTTACAAACAGTGAAACAGAAAAATTGAACAGACATTTATCAGGTTATAAAAAACTCCCAACCAAAAGAAGTCCAAAATTCACTGGTGAGTTCTACAAAACATACAGAGAAGAGCTGTCACCAATTCTACTCAAATTGTTCCAGAATATAGAGGGTGATGGAAAACTTCCTAATAACTTTTTATGAAGCAAGCATAACCCTCATACCAAAACCAGGGAAGTACATCACTAAGAAAGAAAATTATAGACCAATATC
>NW_006408582.1:13781695-13782816 GCF_000296735.1 Chrysochloris asiatica
TGAGCTATAACACAAGTAGATATATGCACGCCAATGTTCATAGCAGCATTATTTACAATAGCAATAGATGGAGACAGCCTAAGTGCCCATCAACTGAAGAATAGATAAACAAACTGTGATACATACACACAATGGAATATTGTGCTACCTTGAAGAATAACAAGGAAGCTGCAAGCCATCGAATAACATGGATGAACCTTGAGGACATTATATTGAGTGAAATCAGTCAGTCACAAGAGGAGAACTACTGCATAGTACCACTACTGTAAAAGACTAAGAAAAATAACCCATACTAAAGGGGGGGTGATTCTTTGCTCTTTAGGGGGTAAGGTGAGGGGAGGGAGAAGAACGTGGAGTACAGGGCAGGGAATAGACACAGGATAGTTTGGGTTCTAGGGACAGGGGCAATATACAAGAACGGGGAGTGGAATGGAAGAACAAAGCAGATGGGAAAGCAATTAGGCAGGTTTGCATGGACTAAGTGGGACAGATGTAAATAATGATGTACACACAACCTTGGAAAAACAGGGTTCTGGGATACAGGGATTGAGACATGGTTGGAATGGGGAAAAGGGGGGAAATAAGGTTAAGATGTTTTGCTGTCTTTTGAATCTTGGTTTCCCTGGCATACCATTATAAAATAGATACTGGGGTGGGGGATGGGGAGAAAGAATAGACAGAAATATGACCATAGAAAGCTTGTTAGTCTGTCTTCTGCCTATAACTGATTGGGATACCTAAAATGGGGCTACAATGTGCCCAGTACTCCTGTGGAGCCTCTGCATTACATAAGACCATAGGTTGAATCCTGAATCCCATCCAGAATCTTCTGAGATGTTAAATTTCCACTTGAAAGGACAAGCAGACCAACCTGGAGTGGCTAGAAGAACAGAAGACACTTCTTGAAAGACAGACCAACAGGAAAAAAAAAAACAATATAGGCAGACTGACTGATTACTACAAGAACAAGCAAGTTGCTTGCCCAGGAGACATCAAGGCTAGTGGTGGGGTCCACTCAGGGCAAACCCACTTCCAACACTAAGACTCAATGGGAATACATGCTCTGATTGGTGACCACGTTGGTCACCAATAAGGGGAAGTAAGGGAAAAACAGCAATGAA
>NW_006408582.1:13784506-13811150 GCF_000296735.1 Chrysochloris asiatica
AGAGTGAAGAGTGAGGGACTTCCGCAAAATGCCTTTTTAGAGTCTGGTGGCAGTATACATATGAGGGAAAATGTCTTTTATCCTCTTAAAATCTTCAACTGATTGAATGAGGCCCTCATATGGGTGATAATCTGATGTGCTTAAGGCCAATTGATTTAATCATATGTAACTATTTCATAGCATAGTCTAGACTAGTGTTTAACCAAACAACTGCACACCACAGTCTACTCAAGTTGAAACATAAAATTAAACATCACACTGCTTTATTGCTATATATCCTTCCAGACATATTCTAAATCTTGAAATACTAGAAAGTAAAATGCTCTATAATAATTTGTATTTATTTTTAATATATATAATTGGTTCCTTCTATAACACTATTTGCAACTTAAACCAGTCTCTTACCATATTAAGAGACTCTTGTTGTGGCGCTGTAGGATAAGCACTGGACTTGCGCACCACAAGGTCAGCAGTTCAAACCCACCAGCTGTTCCTTGGATAAACTCTTTATAAGGTCACCATGAGTTAGAATTGACTCGATGGCACTTAACAACAACAAAAACCACATTGAGTTTATGTTCAAAATCAATACATTGCATGTTTGTATATTTCTAGTATAAATCTTTAAACATGGAATTGTTATGTCAAAGATTATGTCCAGTCTTAATTTTGACAGATATTAAGCCAAGTTGACATCAAAATACACAAAACCAACTTATTGGTTCCTTCATGCTCCCACTAACACCAAATACTGCTATCTGTTTAACCTTTGCCAATCAGATAGATGGAAAAAGGGTCTCTTAATGTGACTCAACTATGCTTTTTTTAAATGATGAGTGTGGTTAAACATTTTTATGTGCTGTTTATGTTTTAGTGCTGTGATAAACATTGGTATGCATATATCTATTTGTGCTCTGGCTCATATTTCCTGTGGATATATACCAAGTAGAGGAATTGCAGGATCATAAGGTATTTCTATTTCCAACTTTCTGAGAAAGTGCCATACCATTTTCCAGAGTGATTGAACCATTTTACATTCCCACCAGCAATGTAGGAGGATCCCAGTGTCTTTATATCCTGGCCAGCATTTATTGTCCTTGCTTTTCTGAACTTTGCTATTATTGCTGGTGTGAGGTGATATCTCATTGTTGTTTTGATTTGCATCTCTCTAAAAATTTACAGCCTCAGAAACCCTATACAGGGTTTCTATGAGTCAGAACCGTCTCCACGGCACATAACCAACCAACCAACCAATGGCTAATGATTGTGAACATTTCTTCATATGTTTGTTGGCTGCCCAAATGTCTTCCTTGGTGAAGTGTCTGTTCAAGTCCTGTGCCCAGTTTTTAATTGAGTTATTTGTCTTTTTCTTGTAATAGTGTTGTAATTTCCTTGTCTGATATGTCATTGCAAAAGATATTTTCCCATTCTGTGAGCTCCCTTTTTCCTGTTGGTGAAATCTTTTCATGCACATTCGTTTCTAAGTTTTAGTAGGTCCCAATCATCTATTTTGCCTTTTGTTTGTACAATTTTTGCAATGTTTGGTAGTCTATGTGTGCCCTGTATTGTTGTTGTTGTTAAGTGCCATTGAGTCCGTTCCGACCCATAGCGACCCTGTATAGGGTTTCCAAGGAGCAACTGGTAGCTCAAACTGCCGACCTTGCAGTTCAAATGGCTTTGCAGTCTGGCTCATTAACAGACAATGCCACACCAGGGTTCTGTGTCCCGTATAAGAGCCCTTAACTTTGTCCCTATTTTTTCATTGATGACCTTCATAATTCTGGGATTCATATTTAGATCTTTAATCCATGCTAGTTGGTTTTTGTGTATGGTGTGAGGTAAAGGTCCTTTTTTAATCTTTTGCATATCAATTTCCAGTTCTGCCAGCACCATCTGTTGAAGAGACTATGTTTTCCCCATTCAACTTACTTTGGTACTTTGTCAAAAATCAGTTGGCTGTATGTGGATAGGTTAATTTCTGGATTCTTAATTCTGTTCCATTGATCTATATATCTTTCATTGTACCAGTACCAGGCTGTTTTGACCACTGTTGCAATGTAGTAAATTTTGAAATCAGGGAGTGAGAGCCCTCCACATTTGTTCTTCTTCTTAAGCAGAGCTTTGCTTATCCTAGGACTCTTTCCTTTCCATCTAAAGTTTGTAATCATTTTTTCCATCTCTTTAAAGAATGTCATTGGAATCTGGATTGTGATTGTATTATATCTGTGGATTCCTTTGGGTACATGTCAAGTCTTCCTATCCAGGAGCATTCCTATCCAGGTATATTCTTTCATTTTTGTAAGTCTATTTTGGTTTCTTGTAGTAGAGTTTTGTTGTATTCTTTGTATAGTTTCTTTGTTTCTCTGGTTAGATTTATTCCTAAATATTTCATCCTTTGGTCCTTTGGGTGGCTATTGTAAATGATATTACTTTCCTAATTTCCTTTTCAGTGTTGTCATTATTAGTATAGAGGAATCCAACTGATTTTTGCATGTTGATCTTCTATCCTGCCACTGTGCTGAATCTTCCAAGGAGTTCCAATAGTTTTGTGGGTTTTTTTTCCTGTATGGAAAATATCATATCATCTGAAAATAAAAAGAGTTTTACCTCCTTTTTGCCAATCTGGATGCCTTTGGTTTCCCTATCTTGCCTTATAGCTCTGGTTAAGACTTAAAACACAATATAGAATAGGAGTGGTGATAAAGGGCATCCTTGTCTGTTTCTGTTCACAACAGGAAGGCTTTCATTTTCTCTGTTTATATTTTAAATCTTTGGACCCTTTGGGATTTTTTTTTTTTTGTAATAAGAAAAGAACTTCATATTTTCCAAATGGCAGTACTAGTTACTAAATAATTAACTTTTTCTTCACTGATTTGAAATACCATGCAGCATAGTTTTTATCTTGTCTAGATGGGCCTGATTAAAAGAAATGGGGATAAGATTCTCATGAGTCACTAGTGAGTAACTGTTATCATGACTAATTGGTACTGTCACAATTGTAAAGGTAGATGTCTTGTAACAAAAACAGGGGAGTCGTTAATCTTACAGTCCAGAAAAAAAGGACCCTAGGATCATCAAGGGAGAAGGGTATAAGTGGAATGCGAGACCTTATCCAGAGAAGTAGCGACACCAGAGATGGGGACATGGAGAGAGAGACCAGCTGAGGACTCTAGATTCATGGGAAGAGAGGGACTAAGAGATGGTGACCAGGAGGCAGACTTGCAGAATGTGCCCTTGGTGCTGTAAATTATTATATAGGTCTGAGTGTTAAAAAACAAACAAACAAAGAGCTAACATGAATAGAGAGAAATACTGTTAATTGATGGTACATGGAGGGGATTTAATCATTGTAATGAAACAGCTGTATGCCTTATTGAATGTAAAACTGATGATCTGCCCTGCAAACTTTCACTCAATCCACAATAAAAACCTTAAAAAGAAAAGAAAAGAAAAAAAAACCTGCAGCTCTAAATTTAGAAAATGAAAAGAGGTCACTTTAACCTAAACCTTACACTGTATACAAAAATTAATTCAGAACAGATCATGGATTTTAATGTAAAATATTAATATATACAACTTTAATAAGATAACATAGGAGAGCATGTTCAGGATCTAGCGCTAGACAAAAGCTTTTCTTAGACATGACTTCAAAAGTACAATCTATCACATGAAGCATTAGTAAATTCTTTCTGTTGTTGTGCCCTAGTGCTATGGAGTTGATTCCAACTCACAGCAATACTGTATAGGGTTCCTGAGTAGCAGCTGGTGGGTTTGAACTACTTATCTTGCAGTTAGCAGTCCAGTTCTTACCCTACAGCACCACGCCTGGAGTCCAATTAGTAAATCGTTGTAATGAAGGGCTGCCAAGTCAGTTCCGACTCATAGTGACCCTGTACAGGTTTCTGAGGAACAACTGGTAGGTTTGAAGCTCCTACCTTGCTGTTCGAATCAGTCTTGCAGTCCAGTGCTTATCCTACAGTGCCACATCAGGACTCCATCAAAAAACATTTGTGTTGTAGAGATCCTGTTTAAAAGATGGACAGACAAGTTACAGACTGGAGAAAAATATTTAAAAGCCACATACAAAACAAAGCCTTTTTATAGAGAATATATACAGAAATCTTAAACTCAGCAGTAAAAAAGTTAAACAGTCCAATTATAAAATGGACAAAAGATATGAATAGATATTTCACCAAAGAAGAGATATGGATGGCAAGTAAAGACATGAAAATATGTTCAAAATCATTAACCATTTCAGATATCAAAATTAAAAATTAAACCATGATGATAGCTCCTATTTTATAAAACCACCTATCACAATGGCTATATAATATATATTTTTTTAATGATAACACCAAATTCTAGCAAGGATGTGGAGAACCAGGAACTCTCACATATTCCTGTAAATGTACAACCACAGTGGAAAGTCGCTTGCCAGTTAAAACTAAAGGGTCATTTAGTATATAATCCATAAATTGCACTCTTTCTTATACATTTATCCCAGGGAAATGAAAATTTGTGTTCACATAAAAATCTGTACATGAATGTTAATAGGAATTTAATTCATAACAGCAAGAAAAGGAAGAGGAGGGGGTTAAGGTTTGGTGGCATAGTAATCAAATACAAAGATAAAGTATATGGGAGTTATTTTGTAGTGAAGAAATTATTCAGCATTGTGATTGTGGTGAGTATAGGAATCCATACACATGATAAAATCACATAGTGCTATGTACTCAAACACATACTCACAAATGCAGGTTTTAAAATGGTGAAAATGAAATAGCTTCTGTAGAGTAGTTAATAGCAATGTATTATTGTCAATTTCCTGATTTTGATATTGTATCACAGTTTTATACAGAGCTCCAGTAGCTTGGTAGGTTATGAGTTGAGCTGCTAACCACAAGGTCAGCAGTTCAAAACTACCAGCTGCTGCACAGGAGAAAGAGAAGGCTTTCCTCAGAACTGTCTCCACAGCACATCACCACCCTCACAGTTATATAAGATAGCAACATTAACACTGGGGGAAATTGCTGACACTATCTTTTTTTTTTTTTTAATTACATTTTTACTGTGAATTGAGTGAAAGTTTACAGGGCATATGATCAGTTTTTACATTCAGTAAACCATAGTTTGCTTCATTGCAATGATTACAATTCCCTCCATATACCATCAAGCATTTACCTTTATTTCCCTCCCCCTCCTTTTTTTGATGTACACATGCAAAACAGAAAATACATATTCATTTAAAAGTCCAGAGGGCACACTTCGCAAGCCAGCCTCCTGTCTGCAGGCACACGGCCTTTCTCAGTCCATGGGCCTATTGTCCTCAGCTACTCTCTCTCTGTGCCATTTCTCTGCCAGTGTCTCTACTGTCATTGCTTTCCTGGTCAGGATCCCACGCTCCACTTATATTCCTCCTTCTTGCTGGTCCTACGGTCCTCTGTTCCCGAAATGGAGATTAACTACATCACCCCCCCCCATTTTAGTTATACATTTTCTACATGTACAGTTGTGACAATCACAATTAATCCTGATAACAATTACACGCAATTGAATCATAAATTCCTATCCCCGTCCTCCCCCATTCCCTTTCACAGATGCTGTTTTTACAACTTCTTGTGAATCTATGTTGTTATTGTTTGGTGTACTTGAGTCACTTCCAACTCATAATGACCCTGTGTACAACAGAAGGAAAAACTGTACCATCCTCACAGTGGTGACCATGTTTAAGCCCATTGTTGCAGCCACAGTGTCAAACCAGCTCATTGAGACTCTTCCTCTTTTTTGCTGACCCTCTACCAAGCATAATGTCATTCTTCAGGGACTGGAACTTCCTGGTAACATGTTGAAATTCTCACTTCCCTCACTTCTAAAATGCATCCTAGCTATACATCCTAAGAGACAGATTTGCTCATTCTTCTAGCCATTTCTGGCATATTTAGTGTTCTTCACCAACACCACAATTTAAAAGCATCAATTCTTAAGTCTCCCTTTTATTCTGCTTTTGCAGACATCTGTTGCTGTTGCTGCTAAGTGCAGTCAAATTGGTTCCAACTCCCAGCAACCCTGTAAAAGTTTTCCAAGGAGCAACTGGTGAGTTTGAATTGCCAACCTTGCAGTTCAAACCGACCTTGCAATCCAGCACATTAACCCACAGTGATTGAAAATAGCAGGGGTTGGGTCAGGTGCACCTTAGTCCTCAGAGTGACACCTTTGCTTTTAACACTTTAAAGAATAAGTCTTTTGCACAGATTTACCAAAGGAACACATCATTTAATTTCTTGACTATAGCTTTCATGGGTATTAATTGTGGATCCAAGTAATATGAAAACTTTGGCAACTTCAATTTTTTCTCCATTTATCATGAAGTTGCTGATTAGTTCAGTTAGGAGGTGTGACCCACAATGAAGGCAGTAGTCCTTTATCTTCATCAATCAGTGAGTGCTTCAAGTCCTCTTCACTTTAAATAAGCAAGGCTGTATCATCTACATATTGCAGGTTGTTAATGAATCTTCCTGCAATCCTGATGTCCCGTTCTTCATATGGCTCAGTTTCTCGGAATAAAAAGTTTGAAATGTGTTTTAAAGAAAAGAGACCTTTAAGAGATGAGAGAAGAAAGCCAACTTCACCACAGGCCTTCCCATTGCACAGAGTGGCACTCTTCAGTGACTGCTTTATTCACAATAGCCTATCCCTAACACCACACCCAGCCCACACACAGGCACACAACATACCATCTTGTGGAAAACATTCCAGTATAATGGAATTTGCCTTAGACCAGGACTTAAAAAAAAGTTACACCAATGAAAAGAAACAAAACCACAGAATACCATTTTTCCTGATTGACCTACAGTTAATATTTTAATGAAATATTACTATGTGAGATCTATTTATTTGTCTTATTGTTTCTGAACCATATGAGAGTAAATTACATCATGGCCATTTGTCCTTACATAGTTTAGTTTCTGTTTCCTAAGAACAGAACTTTCTAAGAATATTCTCTTGCATAATCACAGTACAATTATCAGCTTCAGTAAATTTTACATTGATTCTTATCGGTGGTGTTCCACTTTTGTCAGCTGACGAAGTAACATCTAGTACAAAATCTAGTCTAGGGTCAGATGGTACAGCTAGTTGTCATGTCACTTTGGGAGACTTATGTTTAGTAGATCCAGTTTTGGCACCAATCTCTGTCATTGTCTATAGGCATCCAGAATTCTCACCTGTGTGGTAGTGGTGATGGTTGTGTGTCATGGAGTTGGTTCCCACTCATTGCGACCCTGTATAGGGTTTCCGAGCCTGTAAATCTTAACAGTAGGTTTGAATTGCTGAAAAGCAGATACAGTAATTGCCGAATCTATCTCTCACTCTATGATTAAAGGCACTTTCCGTCCATACCAGCTAAATCGGGGACTTCGTTTCTGCATCATTATTACTGAGAAGCTTTTAACTTTTAAGAGGGGTTTAGGCAGAGAAGACCCACTTTGGTTTTCACTCTTGGCCTGGGAAAACGGCTTGGAGAGGAGTGAGCTAATCAAGAGGCAGCGGAGGGAAATCTGGCACCGTGACTTCTGGAGAGGAGTGAGACCCTGCAAAGTGACTCCGCCTCTCTCCACTCCCCCTCACCTGGGGGTCAGGAGGCCAATCCAGTGCGCAGTCCCAAGCCCCGCGGCCAATGGCAGTGCGGCGCGGCGCGCTTTCCCGGCGCTATAAGTGCGGGTGGAGCAGTGGAAAGTGAAAGTGTAGCCGGCTCCGCGGAGGCATCCTGGGGTTCAAGAGCTGCAGCCCAGGAGAAACCGCAAAGATGCTCAGATCTCCTGAGCCACAACTTGGGGGTGCAGGGACCACTGACCGCCTTCCTCAGACCATGCTGCTGCCCCAGTCCAAGCCACTCACCTCCTTCCTCATCCAGGACATCCTGCGAGACTGCGCGGAGCAGCGTGGTCACACATGCATTTCGGAGTCGCAGCCCTCCAGTGAGCCGGACCAGTGCCAGTACCCAAAGCCAGAGCTGGAGCCAGAGCCCAAAGGAGCCCGAGGCCGTGCAGTGGGCCCCGAGGACGAGCTAAGCCTCCAGCCCGGCACCACTCCAGCGGAGGCTGGGAACCTAGAAGAGACCAAACCAGGTACGCCACCCAGGTCAGGGGCAGGGAGAGGTCCTGGCGATAGGCTGGAGGGGCGCTGGCATCAGAGGGAAGGATGGTCCAAAAAGACCTCATAGAGATTGGGATGCAGGGCTGCTAGGCCCACAGTGACAGGAGAAGAGACCCTGTGTCTTCGGGGATTCTCTCTGGGCCCCAGCGTCAGGGCGGCGCACGGTGCTGACATCGGCTCGGCTCTCCAGACGCGGTGAGCTCTCACGGGCGCTTCTAGCTCCGCGGACAGAGACTATAATAGCGTTGAAGATAGAAATCCAACACCACCTTCCACCAGCTCTGAACGATCATGCACTCTTTGATAGGCTCTTGCCTCAAGTTACCTCTTGGCAATTAAGATAGCTAATAATAATGTATTAATGTTACTAAACTGGGTTTAATCAATGTAAACATTCCCTTTGCTTCAAACTCTTCATCAATAAACCAGTAAAAGTGAGAGTTCCCTATAGTCTTCAGGAGACAGAACATCGTTGGAACATTTTAGGGTAGCCTTAATTTCTTTCCTATCACTTTTTATGAGGCAACCTAAAGTCTCATTTAGAAGAAAGAGGATTAAAGCAAGAAAGTGAATTTACTGCTACCGTTAACCCTTGCAGTCTCTCCACACGCAAGCCCTCTCTTGCCCACCTATATGTTAAACCCGGATGCATTTTGGTCCCACTTTACCGGGTATCTTATTCCTTTCCTGCTTCCCTTTTCCCACCCCACTTCAATCCACAAATCCAGAATCCCTATTTCGTTCAACCACTAAACTCCTCTAACTTTGGGTTCTTGATGATTATTAGAAAGCTAGCACACAGTATACATATTTAATTTCTACACTCTAGAACGTTTCTTGATGGTGGTTTTGTGCCGTGGAGTTGGGTCCAACTGACAGCGACCCTTTATAGGGTTTCTGAGGCTGTAAATCTTTATGGGAGCAGAAAATCTCATCTTTTTCCATTGGAACGGCTGATTGTTTTGAATTGCAGACCTTGAGGTTAGCAGGCCGATTCATGTAACCACTATGCTTGCTACCAGAGCACCTTAGAGAGTTTTAGTCATGTGAAAAAAATGAAATGTATCCAAGATGACAGTGGACTGTTTGTTCATTCACCAAAGAAATAAGGGTGGATTGAAATCTGTTCTCTGTCTCGCTAAAATGTAACTTTTGTGCTTCCCATCTCTCTTTCTCCCCTCTACTTTCCAGATAGACAATCTGAGACTTATCTATCAGGCTGTGAAGACACTTCAGGCACCTTACCAAGCCTCCTGACACAGACACCCAAGCAGCCACAGAAGCGTTCCCGGGCAGCTTTCTCCCACTCACAGGTTATCGAGTTAGAGAGGAAATTCAGCCATCAGAAGTACCTGTCAGCCCCTGAAAGGGCTCACCTTGCCAAGAACATCAAGCTCACTGAGACCCAAGTGAAAATATGGTTCCAGAACAGACGTTATAAGACCAAGCGGAAGCAGATCACCTCAGACTTGGAGAAGCACTCTTCCCTGCCAGTCCTGAAAGAGCAGGGCTTCTCCCCCGCCGCCTCCCTGATCTCCATGTATAACAGCTACCCTTACTACCCCTACCTTTACTGCCTGGGGAACTGGAGCCCAGCTTTCTGGTAATGCACCATCAGATGACAACTAGGTGTGATTTGAAACGGCCTTCCCCAGCCAGGTCATCTCTCTGGGAAGCAAAGGGGGCCAGGGAAAGCACTGGGGAGCAAGAGGTGTGCAGACCAAAACTATCAGGTTTGCCTAGGAATCCAAGATGTTTCAGGGTTAGACCAAAGAAAGATATGGTACAGTGAATATTTTAATACTTAAACAATTCCCCAACACACAATGTGGGTTTTTGTTGTTGTTGTTGTTTTTTTTTTTTTGCTTTTAGCCACCTGTTTGAAGCAAGGAGGGGTATATTCAGATGCTGTTACTTTTCTAGCACTTTGTATGATTTTGTATGGACTTTCCACATCACTTCAGGAGAGCCCATTCTTCCTGGAGGGAGAAAGGACAACCAAGATGAGAATGTTGCTTTCGCTGGCCCTGGAATAGAGATTTCTTTCTTTCTATAAGAAAACGCCTAAAAGAGAAATTCCTCATACTCGGAGCTGATTGGAATGGGATCTGGAGGCAAATGATAAATGATGAAAATATCAGCTGAGTCTTACTTCTTTTTCGAGTAGTATTCCAATTTAAGGAGCTGTGCTCCTAACCACAAATTCAGTAGTTTGAATCTACGTCTCTTTGCAGGAGAAAGATGAGACTTTATCCTCCTGTAAAGATTTACAACCTCAGGACCCTATACAGGGTTATTATGAGTCAGAACCGACTCAGTGACACATAACCACCACCACCATCACCACACCAATTTAAGTACGTACAGGGTGGCCCAAGGTAGAAAACGATTCACTCTCACTCAGTGTGGTTTTAAAATAAGCTGTGCAAACATACTCTACTGCCAGGGGTGAGCCTGGTAAGACAGCCTCAGCATGTCCAAGGCGGGGCCTCAGGAGGGTCTCCATTCCGCTGTTGGGGTCACTGCATTTTTGTTCTGGGTCTGAGAATTCAGATTCAAAAGGTTCCTGGCATTCTCAGGCTATAATTTATACTTCATTGTTGTTAAGTGCATTCAGGTCGGTTCCGACTCATAGCGACCCTGTGTAGGGTTTCTTAGGAGCCACTGGTGAGT
This sequence comes from Chrysochloris asiatica, assembly GCF_000296735.1. Classification (NCBI taxonomy): domain Eukaryota; kingdom Metazoa; phylum Chordata; class Mammalia; order Afrosoricida; family Chrysochloridae; genus Chrysochloris; species Chrysochloris asiatica. The sequence continues at coordinate 13,795,334 of NW_006408582.1, forward strand.
TTGAATCGCCGACCTTGCAGTTCAAATCAACCTAGAGGTCAAGTGCTTATCCTACGGCACCACACCAGGACTCCATCATGGCATATTAATTAGTTCTTAACTGCAAGGCACTTCTCACTTCTCTTCATTTTGTTTTTTACTTTTCTACCAAAATCCCCCACTGAAGGGCATCTGTTTTGGTTTATATTGTTAGTCTGGCTGCATTAAACATACATCTTCCTTATTTACCCTGTGACTTGGTCTTTTTTTAAGCTTTATCTCAGGTTTAAAAAAGAAAATGTGGAGTGGGGGGGCTATTTTGAATTGGCTAAATAACATGCATTTTTAAGCTAGCAGTTCTTGTTTCTTCATTTAAAAATACACAGCATTAAATTCTGAATCCTATTTAAAGACCAGACGGATCTGGAAGGTCACTTACTACTGCTTTCATAAGACTTGCTGGTGGCTCTGTTGCTACTGGTCAAAATTTGACAACCCTTTTGATTGGACTCCCTGCTGACAAGAGGTTTATAGCTTACACACAGGAGGACCCGGCATCATGGCATTGTCTAGAGGAAACAGAGGGCTCATGGGCTGAGAACAGAGGAGAATGCAACCAAGGCTTCAGAGAGCTTCTTACCAGGCAGTCTATGGAGAAAGCTGCAACCATGTTCAAAACACATTATTATGACTTGGATTACAATAAAATGCCCAAATGCTTTAAGAACTGTATTTGATACACACACACACATACACACATATTTCTTAAAGTCCCAGTACCCAAAATGGGTCACTAATGATTTCAGAGAGAATGAGAAGAGGGCAAAAGAGAGATTTGGCTGACCTTCCATTCATTCCCATCCTATTATCTTGGATAATCTGGTGTAGAGAGACATCACATTTTAAAAAGCCAATTACTAACAAGTTACCAGAAAACCTGAAAGTCTCTTGGTCCCACTACTAAATTCAGTTTAACAAAGAATGCTTTCAATTTCTTTCTACTAAAAGTGCTAATTTTCTCTTGGTGGCAAAACTGCCAAAGTAAGTTGGTAGAAAGTTGGCAGGTTTTACATTCTTTTTGATGGTTGAGCTCCACATTGAAGCACTCTTCAATGTTGTGTACTGATGGTAGCCACTGCAGTACTAGATAGCACAGCAGGTAGAAGAGCTTCATTTGTTTTCTCCTTTTTCATATGTCTTTCATGTATTTTAGTACTTTCTTCACTATGCTTGCCCTCACTACTCTCTGAATCAAATGCATTCAACCTGAAATTCTGCAAGTGATAAGCATTTTACTGCAATGTATTGTGTGTTGCCAAAAAAATAAGTGATTGTTTAATTTAGCAAAAAAGTGTTTGTTAAAAAAAAAAAAGTATTTGTGAATTTATCTTCCTTTTCTACCATTTGGCTCTAGTTATTCACCCTTGTCTGAACTAATATGAAAAAAAAAAAATGATGAACTATTCTGTCATATCTGACAGGTAAGCTGGACAATGCCCTTTGCCATTTCACTCAGAAAATCTGTTCTGTTTCATAAAGCCATTTGGATTCCCCCCTTACATGACAAATCCTGCTCTGATCTGTACGTAACATAAAAAACCTTGACTTGAAGTTTAGTAAAGTAGCCCCAACCAACTTTATTTTTCTATGTATTATTTTGTAACATATGGATGCTTTTACAATAAAGTATTTTGTCTTTATTAGAAATAGCTGTGCGTGGTTGTTCGCATCCTAAAGACTCTTTAACTTACATATTGCTGGTTACCATGTTCTCCCACCCTTAGGCCACCTACCAACCTAAGGAAACCAAAAAGCAGCAGATTAACCAGTAACAGGAAATGGTCACTGTCTCATAAATGCACTGCCCTTGGATCCTAGCAAGTCATAAAAGGGAAGAGCAGTTTCTGTATTTAGTTTCATAACATTGTGTAAGTGATAAAAGCAATACAAGTTGCCATCATGGTCACTCGGACACCTGACACCTGGCAACCTATTGTGTATCAGAGCAGAACTATGATCCATAGCGTTTTAATGGCTGATTTTTCAAAAGTTTTTGTCTGAGGTGCCTCTGGGCAGACTAAAACCTCAACCTTTTGGCTAGCAACTAAGTGCAATGGCCATTTGCACCATCCAGGGACTCCCTTCAAGTGCTAACTCTTGTTTACATTTCAAACATCAGGTTCTAACTTAACATTTCTTCAAGTCCCTGAAGGGACCACAGACCACAGCTATATATATATATATATATTTAAATTTCCCTTCCATCTCCTACTAGCCCCCCTTAACTACAGCTGCTCCCCTGTCCCCTTGCACCTACAGCTCCCTGAAAATTTACCCTTCTGCCAAAGTAGAGACTTTTTACAAGTGACAACTTTGAGATGGAATCATAAGTACTGGAATTAGATTTTATTAATGTGTTTAAGTTGAAAAATAAATATATAAAATGCCCTTCATCTTCCTGAATTTAAGCCTTCATTAAGTCTCACAAGTAGAGAGTGTCTTATGCACTTGATTACCTAAGAGAATTGATGCTTTTCTCCCCCTTCCCCATTCAAGGAAATAGAAGCTTAAAGAGTGAGGTGCTTACTCTAGGTAAAACATATCATAATTTCAAAGTTTGCTCTAATCCTTTAAGTACATTATACACACAGGTGGGGCTGTTCATAGCATGTTCACATCATGAGATTTAACTCTTTGCACAAATCTATAACCATTCTTTCTTACCCAGGGAGAAATTACCTCTCAAATTACAAAGGCTTTTGTAGTAATTTAACAGATGTGTGTTTTTTTTCTCCCTCTTTCTTATTTTATTACCATTTTAAAGTAATAAATGCAGGAAATTAAACAAAAATCTCTCATCTATAAAGAAAGTTCTCCTCTATCTTCTTTTCTTTCTCTTTTCCAATTTTCCTTCAATGTCTCAGCTAATCTCTTACCTATTCTCTTCCAACAATGTCCTTTAGCCTGACACAGGTTCGTGGTGCTTGAAATTCCGTTTCAATCTGTCTCTACAGTGACTTCAGGTGTAAGTTTCTAGAGTCACTGTAGTCTTGTCACTGGTGGTCCCATTAACCCTCACAGGCCTCCTTAGGAAGGCCAGAGCTGCCACAGGGAAAATAAATGTCAGATATTTAGACTTAACAGAAACATTTTCCTTCCAACTGTGAACAACATCATTTTTCTATGGTGGTGTTATAATTGCATAAAGTCCCTTGGTGGTGCAAACAAATTGTGCTCAACAATGAACTGAAAGATTGGCAGTTCCAACCCACTCAGCAATGCTGCCAAAGACAGCCCTGGTGATTTGCTCCTACAAAAATTACAGCCAAGAAAACCCTATGGAGCTGTTCTAGACTGTAACATATGGGGTCATTCTAAGTCAGAAACAACTCAAAGACAATGAATCTGGTTTTTTGGAAGGTTAATACTATATATCTTGAAGTTTACTACAAAGGGAACACTTGCTATGAAGAGAGAATCACTTAGATTAAGTTCCCTGGAAACAACTCAGGGATGAAGAGTGGCATGCAGAAGGTTTATTGAGAGTGTTCTCAGGAGATACACTTCTAAGGACATGATGATGGCAGGATTGAAGACAAGGAGACGCTGACCCAGTACCCAGTTGAACAGCCTTAAAGTCCAAGTGTCCCAAATTGAGGCAAGAAGTCTGGGCCTTTGTATACCAGCATCAGTCAATCGTTGGCTGTGAGCTGCCTCCTGAAATTGATAGTAACCTTGGGCAATGCAACTCCTTTCTGTGGAAGACGTGCCCATCTCAAGATAAGCTGTGAGTCACTGGCAACCAGTATCTCCAGCAGTTAAGGGCTAGGAGGTACATTGACTCTATGAAGGGGAACTCAGTGGAGTAACAGGGAATCCACTGCAAGACAGAGGATCCTTTACTTAGTTAATGTCATCCCCATAGCTACCACCTTTTTTTTTTTTTTTTAATGCTTTTATTGTGAATTGAGTGATAGTTTACATGGGAGAACATTGGTTTTGCATTCAACCAGTTGTATTCTTTTCAATGTAATGATTGCAATCCTCTCCAGGCACCATCGGTTAACAGTTGGTTATGTGCCATGGAGTCAATTCCGACTCACAGTGACTCTGTACAGGGTTTCTGAGGCTGTAAACCCTTACAGGAACAGAAAGCCTCATCTTTCTCCCGTGAAACAACTGGTAGTTTCTAACTGCTGACCTTGTGGTTTGCAGCCCAATTCATAACCACTACGCTACGTATTTGCCTCTATTCCTGCCCCCGCCTTTTAAAATAGGTTTTTATTGTGAATTGAGTTATAGTTTGTATGGTAGAACATTGATTTTACACTCATCATTTCATTGCAATGATTACAATGCCCTCCATGCATCATCATTCAACAGTATTTGCTTCTATTCCCTCAGTTCTCAGTTGTTGTTTTTTCATGTACACCAAAACACTTAGAATACATAATCATTTAAACAACCAAAGGGCACATCCTGCAAGCCTGCCTTCTGGCTGCCAGCACACAGCCTTTCTCTTTCCATGAGTCTAGAGTCCTCAGCTGCTCTATCTCTCCATGCAATCACCTCTGCTTCCATCTCTGGTGTAGCTGCTTCTCTGGTTAGGATCCCAGACTCTGCTCATGCTCTTCTTTCTTGATGGTCCTGGGGTAATCCATTCCTGGAATGTAAGATTAATTGCTTCCCCATTTTTGTTATACAACTTTTACCTTTACAGTTTTGACAATCACAATTAGTCATGATAACAATTACTCACCATTGATCAAAAGAATCATATCCATGTCTCCTTTTACCATAACCATCTAGACAAGATGAAAACTATTCAGTGGGGATTCTACCTTCCCCTGCACACTCTGAAACTAAATTCTCTCTTGAAAACTTGTAAGTCGGCCACTTTCTGCTTTGATAGCTCCTCCCTCCTATTTCAGATAGCCAATGTCTAAGTTGCCCAACCCTGTTAACTCTGTATTCTCTGGGGATAGACTTGGTCCTTGATGTGAAGACTCCTTCCCACTGTTGGTATTTTGAGCTACTACATCCACAAGAATAGGTCAAGTTCATCAAGTTGTAGCAATTTACACTTGCTTCCTGTATCAAACTTTGTTATCTTCCTTGGGTCAAATTCTGATAATCAGACCATCCAAACTAAGTCAAATGGGTACTATCTCACTATCTGCAAGTTTGGGCATTCTTGTGCATCTACCCCCAACTTCATATCAGCTGGATCCTTCACTCTCAGCTCTAGCCCACCATGGATATGTCAGTGTCCATGAGCTCAGGAGTTTCCAAGTCTCCCCAAACTTTGGACCAGCAGCGCTTCCTCTTCTCTCTCTCATCTCAAGGTAGACAGGAGTCTATGGAACATGGTTGAACTCCGCCTATGTCTTCATTACTGTCTTTCACCCACTTCCACTCACAAGTATACCAAGATGGTCACCATCAAGCTTACATGCCTGCTTGTCTTTTCTCTTTGAGTTTTAGTCTTGGAAGGGGTGTTGTCCTGAAGCGACTTGATTGCTTGCCTTAATGACTCCCAGGCACCACCATTTTTCACAAGGAGGCAACCAGAGTTGAGAAGGTTAGAGTAACCTTAATGCATTGAGTTCTGCACTCAGACATCCAGATTCTGCTCTTTCCCACTGCCATCATGAACATGTCACCAGAGTATGTTTTTCAAAGCCAAGATTTACTGCTCCAGAAAAAGGGCAGGAGTGGTAGTCCAGGGACACGAAGGCCTCCTACTTTAGTCATACACTTGGCCTTCATGCAGTCTTTTCCAGACAGATGAACCCATCAAGAGGCTTATCTAAAGTCTGTAAGAGAAAGGATAGAAATCTCAGCTTCTTTAGCCTGCCCACCTTTCATTTCTGTAAAGGTACAAGATGGGACCTGAACTTATTTCCTGAGCTTGCTGATACAGAATAGTTCAATTAGGGCAAATCCCCTGTGTGACCTCATATAACTGAGCAGTCTCCGCATGTTTCCACCTGTTTCAGTCATGGGATCAACTGAAAAATGTCCCAGCTCTCATTAGATCTACTCTAGGATACTTGAAAATTATGACTAAAAAAAAATTCCTAGAAGTCCATGGTAGTGCATTGGAGAATAAATGCAAATTATTATCTCTTAAAGGTGAAAGCCCAGTGTCTGTCTCAAACACCAGTTGTCTCACATCCTCAGTCACATTTACAGGATGCTGTTTAGCCCAGTGATTTTCAACATTGACTGCATGTTGAAATCACCTGTAAGTCTTTAGAATAACATAAGGAAGGCCCAGTCCTATCTAATACATTAGCCTCTCTGGAGGTAGGGCTCAGGCCTACCTTTTTAATACTGTGTCCAAGATGGAGAATCACTTGCTTAGCTTCTTTCCAACTGTTTCTCCTACTCAGTCTCACAGGCGCCAAGATAAGACAGAAGTAGCTGGAGGGCCAGAAGGGAGGAGTCAGGGGTGGGTTTGTTTCTCCTTTCTTTTGTTTGTTTGTTTGTTTGCACTTTCTTTTTTTCTAGGAACAAATGTTCACCTTTTCTTACTTTTCCCCCAAGCCTACTCCTCTTAGAGTCTCTGTCATCATTAAAAGGTCCTCTGTAATATAGGAAAGTCCAGCTTATTTTAGCTAATCCTCCATTCAACATTTAAGGGACTCAAACTACCTCAGTGTTTTCATGATTTAGTAATCCACAAGCATTTACTACCTTTCTCCAACCTAGGTTCATCCAGACTGCCAGCACACTCTGACTGCCTCTATGGAAGACAGGGAAGAAAATTCCATCCTCAACTATTGCTGAGGATTTTTAACCTCTCATGGGAGTACAGAACTTTGTATATTGCTGAGAACAGTAGGCGTCATTTAACATCTGTCAATTAGTGTCATGCTTTCTTAACAACTCATCTATCAGGATTAGCTCATGTCTGAACTCTGACAACATTAACACTTCCTTCTGCAAAGTCAGTTGTTTCAAATTTCTTTTTTTTTTTAAAGTATGTGTGCTGAGATGGATAAGGGTAGAGGTTGGTCCAAGAGTGGAAGAAATACCCCTTGTGACAACACATTTTTTTTTTTTTTTTAAGTAAAATTTGTGTGCAATGAGTTCAGGGTAGGCATCAGAGTTACAGCTCAAAACCAAAAGGAATGCTTAGACTTGACCTGTACAACATATGAAAATAGGAATGATGGGAATAAATCTGCTCTACTGGGTTCTTTTGATTCAGAAGAATACAAGGAATATTCACAACATGAACTTGAGGGTGGGAAGAAAATGTCATGCTATCATGGAAAAGTTTGAAATCTTTGTCTGCCTTCATGTTGAGAGCTTGTTTATACTTGAATTATTGATGCTCCCCTCCTTCTTCAAGGAAGCTCCAACTCATCAAATATGGATACTTGAGGGTTCTTATGTCTTGCAAAAACTTGGACAGCATGTGAGTGTGTGGAATGGGTTCAGCTACAAGTAAAGGTGCACTAACAGGGTGCTTATTTAGCTTTGAAGCCCTCTAATCCATGACCCACATCTTCCTGTGAAGAAACTGTCATAATGAAGGTATCAGGCTGAGGGACTTTTCAATTGAATTAGAGAAGAGAGATACTTAAGAAGGCTGCAGATTTTTTCTTTAGCTGTTTTCTTAGTATGAAGATACACAGAGTATAGAGATATACAGAGTATACACTAAGAGTGAATAGACTCTATTGAACAATTCACTCTGTATAGAGCAATTCTCTTTGTACAGATTGACAAAATGAATTGATGATGGAGATTTAAGACAGCTGCAAATGTTTCAGGGTCCTCAGTGTGCCTCAAATGTGCCTTTAATTTTCCTCATCTTTTTCAGATGGGTAAATGCAACCTGCTGTCAATGTGTAAATTGCTTCTGTGGAAGGAGTTCTTTAAATAGAGGAAAGAAAGGAATGGGGTGAAGAAGGGTGATGGGATGGGTGAGCAATGACATCAGCAGTTTGAATTTTAGCCTTCTCTTTCCAGAATCCTCACTCTAGAAATGGCTTTTAGGTTTTTATATAAATGGTGTATCCTGTTACTGGATTGTTGTCATTTTCCTCTTAGCCTTTTTAACTGCATATGATTTTATTGTGTTGTTGTTTATCTTCTTATCATTGAAGAACAAAGTAGAGGGAAAAGGGGAAACAGAGAGTCCAATGCAAGGGGAAAGGAACTGGAGGTGTACTTTTCCATGGCCTGTGAAAGCATCTTTGTACATATGCAAGCTCATGACTCCTCTTGTTGGCTCCAGATTGACCCCTGAGTGGAGAGATGGCTCCACATCCTAGAGACTGGGTTTTATTATAAGGACAGGCTGGGGTTATGTCAACTTTGGCATCAGAAAAGGACAAAAGCTGGATCAAGATCTGAGAAGAGGTGTTCTCATTACAACCAAATAGGTCTTATAAAAGCCTGTGCAGACACAAGCCCCAGAGCAGCAGGATAACTTTTGCTTTAGCATAGAGAAGCAGCTTGGTGGAGAATGAGGTACATGCTACACCAAAAAGCTATAGAAAATAATTTAAGAGAGGTATGTGACTATGAACACCTAAAAGCCAGAACTAATGTGACTGTGCACAGCAACAAAGTGTGTATGGATTCCCACACAATGGAGCTGAGCATCCCTACCTACTCTGAATTGATCAGTCTGATGTTTGGCCCTGATGAACGAGGTATCTGATGAATGTATGATTGACTGCATAAATGAAGGAATGAATCCCCACCATAGCTGGATGTGATAGTTAAGGTTTTCTGTCACCTAGGTTGGGCCTGGATTCTCAGTGATTTGGCAGTTAAGATTGCAGTAATCTCCACGAGGACATCTAATGCAACCACCCCTATGATGTGATTTAATGTGATAAACGCTAATCTGACACAATTATCCTATGTTGTAAATCTCACTTCTATGATGGTTGGGTGCAATCTCCAGGATTAGTTTGTATCTTGAGTCAATCTCTTTTAAGATATAAAAGGAGAGAGAAGCGAACAGAGAAAGAGGGTAAAAGAGTACTACTATCATCCAAAAAGAAGAGCTGGGAGTAGAGTATGTCGTTTGGATCTGGGCTTCCTACACTGTGAAAGTCTTAGATCCAGGGAAAGATGGATGTCAAGACACATGAAGAACTCCAAGGAAGGATGCTTTACAAATGCTGAAAGGAGACAAGAACCCTTACCCTAAAGCCAGCACTGTAAATTTGGACTTTGAGCTTCCTAAACTGTAAGAAAATACGTTTGTTTGTTAAAGGCATCTACTTGTGGTATTTGTTATAGTATCACTAGATAACTAAGACACTAGAATACTAGGCTAGGTTTTGAGCACATATATTGTGGAAAACTGTAGCAAGTTCAGAAGAGCATAATTAGTATAGTTAAAAACAAACCAGCTGAGCAAAAAATCCATTGCTATCAAGTCGATTCGGACTCATAGCAACCCTGTCCCATAGGGTTTCCAAGTCTGTAAATCTTTACAGAAAAAGACTGCCCCATCTTTTATCTAAGGAGAGGCTGGTGAGTTTAAGCCTCCACCCTTTCCACTAGCAGCTAAGACTTTAACCATGGTGTCACCACAAACCAAAAACCAAACCCACTGTTACAGTCGATTCTGACTAATAACAAGTTTGTATAGGGTTTCTGGTGTTGTACAACTTCGCTGTGGTTAAGTGTCATAGAATCGGTTCTGACTCATAGCAACCCCGTATAGGGCTTCCGAGGCTTTAAATCTTTGCTGTAGCAGAAGTTTCTTCTTTCTTCTGCAGAGCAGCTGGTGGGCTCAAACCATTAACCTTGTCACTCTCAGTTCAGTGCTTTTCCTATGGATCCACCAAGCTCCACGAGCATTTTTAGAAGATCAGAAAGCTTCATCTTCCTCCTAAAGAGTGTGCCTGGTGGGTTTGGACTGCTGGCCTTGCAGTTAGCAGTGCAGTGCTTATTCTACAGTACCCTCAGGGCTCTTCTTAATTGGGATTGTTAATGTTGTTGTTAAGTCAGTTCTGACTCATAGTGACCTGTATAGGAGCAGCTGGTGGGTTTGAACAGCTGACATTTTGATCCAATGTTGATCCACAGGGCCACACCAGAAATCCCTAATTGGGATGGTATAGGAATTTAAAGTAGTTACATGAAGAGTTGTTTTAGACAGGATGTTTAACCTGTAAAGGAACTCAGGGGTGGGGTTAGGGAAGAAAAGAAAAATGAAATGGTATCTGTGTTGTTCAAGGTGGAGGAATCCTCAGGGTGACACGGGGCTCAGGTGATCAGCAGTACCTGAGTAATCACTGGGCTCACCCAGATGATGTGAGTTCTCTGTAATTGGGAATGTTCCTTGGAATTGAAACTGTTTGGTGAGGAGGCTATAACAAGAATGTGCATTCATAGCACAACATTAAGATCCTTACCAGTCCTCTTGCTCTATAATTCTAGAGGAAATTATAGAGTTCAAACTTGTCCACTACCTATTAACTGTGAGATTAGGGAAAATAGCCCCAAGTTTTCTTTGCTTCAGATACAATATTGTTAAATGGGGAAATTAACAGTTAAGTGGTAGGGAACATAATCAAATAGGCTGTAGAAGTCCCTTCTCCGATTCATAAGTGAAACAAATACACAACTGTGTGATTTCAGGGATAATAAGGATGTATTGATCCTAAATATGTTTCTTCCCCAGCTAACTGATATCTGAGATTCATTCTGAGGCCTTAAGAATCTATCGCCAATTAAAAAAGAATGTTTCTGGGAGATGTATGGAAGTAAATTTAATTATTTATCCCTGAATATAAATAAGTGCGTTCATTTCAACAGAGATATCATACACTACTGAGAATGGATCCCTGTAAAAGAGGGGGAAAGCACAAAAAAGAACACTGGAGGCTTGAGAAGAAAAAAAATGAAATTCTATTTCTAAATTTCATCTAAGTTTAGCTTTGCAGTAAGTCAAATAGTTCTGATTGCTTTACAGCTTAGTCTTACATTCTGGCCTTAAACTATCGCATTCTTTTCTTGGAAACCTTTTGATTTTAGACCTCGGAACTTATCTGTTATTGCCTGGGAAACGAGTGTCCAGAGAGTGGTAACACCATTGTTCTAGAAGCCAAATGACAGACAGAGATGATGAGTTCTTTCTGTTGTATCTTTAAAGTTTTCATTTTCCCAACCCAGAAATTAGTGATCCAGTGAATAGAAGGGGACAAAGTATCTTCATATTTATTTTTAACAAGAGTCATAACTCTAAGCTTTTACCCAGATAAATAATAGCTGCATAGTTTTCTCGAGTTGCAGCATGGCATAATAAAAATAGCATGAATATTAGCTTTAGGATGGACTGGTAACTCTACTTGAACTGTTATATTAGCTGTTTGACCTCATGAAGTACATTGACCTCTTGGAGACTCTGTTTCTTTCTCTTTGAATGGGAATAATAATGCGTTATTTGCAAGGTTGTTCAAGGACTGCAGGAGATAAATCCAGCGTATGTTTGGACATCAAGAGTGGTCAGCTCACTTGGATTCCTTTAAAAAAAAAAAAAAGGCTATTCTTCAACAATAACAACAAACAGATAAAGAGGCTACAGATGTTGATAGTTACTGCTGTTGTTAGGTTCCATTGTGTCAAGTCTGACTCATAGCAACTCTATGTATGACAGAACGAAATATTACCTGGTTCTGGGCCATCCTCACAATCATTTTCATGTTTGAACCCATTGTTGCAACCACTGTGTTAATCCATCTCCTTGATCCTCTGCCATTTTGTTCTGTTTTGCTGACCTTTTACTTTATCAAACATGATGTTCTTCTCCAGGATTTGGTTCGTTACTGATAGCATGTCCTAAGCATAAAAATAGACCAAGTCTCACCATCTTTGCTCCTAAGGAGCATTCTGGTTATGCTTCCAATAGAAATTTCTTCATTATTCTGACTGTCTGAGTCCTGGTGTGGTGTTGTAGAATAAGCACTGGGCCTCAAGTTCAGTTTGAACTGCAAGGTCGGCAGTTCAAGCTCACCAGGCACTCCTTGGGAATCCAATACAGGGTCGCTATGGGTCTGAATTGACTTGATGGCACTTAACCGCACCAATATACTTAGAGGAGACAGGTCTTCCCTAGATATATTTAAAGTGCTTTCCAATCTGAGCAACTCATTTTCTGGCAGGATGTTAGAAAATACTTTGTTGCTATCCAGAAGGTTTTCACTGAACAACTTTTTCAGAAATAGATCACCAGGGTCTTCCTTCTAGGCTATCTTAGACTGGAAACTCTACTGAAACCTGTCCAGGAAAGGTGGTCTTGCTGGTGTTTAAAATACTGGTAGCATAGCTTCCAGCATCACAGCAGCATGTAAACCACCACAGTATAACAAACTAATGAATGATGGTGATACTAATTTAACATAAGCAAACACATAATGAAGTTAGTTCTTTAGGTTTGTGGGTTTAGAGCCATAGTCTCATTAGACAATCCAATAAATTGGCATAATATAGTCCTAAAGCTTATATTCTACTTTCCAGTATGGTGACTAGTGTCTGGGGTCTTAAAAGCTTATGGGAAGAAAAAAATCAATGCAATCCACCATATAAATTTAAAAAAGGAAAAGAACTACATGATCATATCGATTGATGCAGATAAGGCCTTCAACAAATTCCTACATCCATTCCTGATAAAAACACTCAACAAAGTGGGAATTAAAGGGAAATTCTTCAATGTAATTAAGAGCATATATTTTAAAAAAACAATAGCCAACATAAGTCTCAATGGAGACATACTGAAAGCCTTCCCTTTGTAAACAGAAACCAGACAAGGATGTTCTTTATCACCACTCCTATTCAATATTGTGTTAGAAGTCTTATCCAGAGCTATAGGGCAAAATAGGGAAATTAAAGTCATCTAATTTGGCAAAGGAGTCCTGGTGTGGTGCTGCAAAGTCATTTGAACTGCAAGGTCAGTGGTTCAAACTCACTAGCTGCTCCTTGAAAACCCTATACAGGGTCACTATGGGTCAGAATCGACCCAACGGTTCTTAACAACAACAACAACAATCTGGCAAAGAGGAAGTATAACTCTGTCTATTTGCAGGTGATATGATCCTATACATAGAAAACCACAAAACTCAGCAAAAGACTACTAGAATTCATTGGAACATTCAACAAAGTGGCACATTACAAAATCAACATACAGAAATCAGTTGGATTCCTCTATACTAATGATGACAATGCAGAAAAGGAAATTAGGAAAGTAATGCCATTTACAATAGCTGCCCAAAGGATGAAATATTTAGAAACAAATCTAACAAGGGAAACAAAGGATCTATACGAAGAAAACTACAAAACACTACTACAAGAAGCCAAAAGAGACTTACAAAAATGGAAGAATATACCATGCTCCTGGATAGGTAGACTTAACATTGTGAAATTGTCAATACTGCCCAAAGAAATCTACAGATATAATGCAATCCAGATTCCAATGACATTCTTTAAAAAGATGGAAAAACCAGTTACAAACTTCATATGGAAAGGAAAGAGACCCAGGATAAGAAAAGCACTGCTTAAGAAGAAGAACAAAATTAGAAGCCTCTCACTCCCTGATCTCAAAGTGTACAATATGACTACAGTGGTCAAAACAGTCTGGTACCAGTACAATGAAAGATACAAAGATCAATGGAAGATAATTGAGAATTCAGAAATTAACCCATCTGTATACAGTCAACTGATCTTTGACAAAGGGCCAAAGTTCACTGAATGCAGAGGAGATAATCTCTTCAAAAGATAATTCTGGAAGAACTGGAAATTGATATGCAAAAGATTGAAACAAAAGCTTTACCTCATACCATACACAAAAACCAACTCATCATGGATTAAAGATCTAAATGTGAATCCCAGAATTATAAAGCTCATCAATGAAAATATAGGGACACATTTAAGGGCTCTAATACAGGGTACACATAGACAAAAAAAAAAAAATTGCAAGAATTGTACAAATGAAAGAAGACAAAATAGGTGTTTGGGACATACTAAAACTTAGAAACTTATGTGCATCAAAAGATTTCAGCAACAGAGTAAAAAGGGAGCCCACAGAATGGGAAAAAATCTTTTGCAATGACATATCATACAAGGGACTAATTTCTAATATCTATAAGAAACCATAACACCTTTACAAGAAAAAGACAAATAACCCTTTAAAACAATGGGCACAACATAAACAGATACTTCACCAAGGAAGACATTCAGGCAACCTAAAAAACATAAAAAATGTTCACAATAATTTAGCCATTGGAGAGATGCAAACCAAAACAACAATGATATATCACCTCACACCAGCAATAACAGCAAATTTCAAAAAAGCAGAGGACAATAAATGCTGATGAGGATGTGGAGAGACTGGGACCCACCTACATTGCTGGTGGGAATGCAAAATGATTCAACCACTCTGGAAAACACTATGACACTTTCTCAGAAAGTTGGAAATAGAAATACCATATGATCCAGCAATTCCTCTACTTCATATATATCTACAAGAAATACAAGCCAGAACATGAGTAGATACATGCACACTAATGTTCATAGTAGTACTATTCATAATAGCAAAAAATGGAGACAGCCTAAGTGCCCTCAACAGAAGAATGGATAAACAAACTTTGGTACATACACACAATGGAATATTATGCTACCTTGAAGAAAAACAAGGAAGCTGCAACCCACTGCATAACATGGATGAACCTTGAAGACATTATGTTGAATGAAATTAGTCAATCACAAATGGACACATACTGCATAAGACCATTATTGTGAAAGCTTAAGAATACATACCCATAATAAAGGAAGGGAAAAAAAAAAAAAACTTTGTTGGCTACCAGGGGTGGGAGGGAGTAGAAGGTAGAGCACAGGGTAGGGGATAGACACATCACAGTTTGGTTGTTGGGGAGGACAATGTACAAAAAGGGGTAAGGGAATTGAATAACAAGGTATTTAGGGGAACACTGAGGCAGGTTTGCATGAGCTAAATGGGACAGAGGTCAATAGTGATGTATGCTCAACCTTGGAAAACAGGGCTCTGTGCTACAGGTATCGAGGCATAGTCTGACTGGGTAAAATAGGGGAAATAATGGTAAGATCCACCACTCGTCTGTCAGTTTGTTGTACTGTGGTGGCTTGTGAGTTGCTGTGATTCTGGAAGCTATGTCACCAGTTTTTAAAATAACAGCAGGGTCACCCATGGTAGACAAGTTTCAGATGAGCTTCCAGATGAACACAGACTAGGAAGAAGGAGTGACAAACTATTTCCAAACGGTAGTCACTGAAAATCTTATGAATAGCAGAGAAACACTGTCAGATATAGTGCTGGAAAATGAGCCCCACAGGTTGGAAGGCACTCAAAATGAGACTGGGGGAGAGCTGCCTCCTCAAAGTAGAGTTGACCATGATGACACAAGTAGAGTAAAGCCCACAGGACCTTTATTTACTGATGGAGCACAACACAAAATGAAAAGAAACAGCTGTAAACACCCATTAATAATCGGAACATGGACTGTACGAAGTATGAATCTAGGAAAATTGGAAATTGTCGAAAATGAAATGGAATGCATTAGTGAGCTGAAATGGACTGGTATTGGCCATTTTGAATCTGACAACCACATAGTTTATTATGCTGGGAATGACAAATTGAAGAGGAATCATGTTGCATTTATCGTCAAAAAGAACATATCCAAATCAGTCATGAGGTTCAATGCTATCTGTAATAGGATAATATCCATGTGCCTACAGGGAAGACCTGTAGACCAGTTAATACCACCATTATTTAAATTTACTCACCAACTACTAAAGCCAGTGAGGATGAAATAGAAGAATTCTACCA
>NW_006408582.1:13818021-13838355 GCF_000296735.1 Chrysochloris asiatica
ACCATTTTGCAGTCCCACCAGCAATACAGGAGTGTCCCAATCTCTCCACATCCCTGCCAGCTTTTATTGTCCTCAACTTTTTTATCTTTGCTGTTATTGCTGGTGTGAGATGATATCTCATTGTTGTTTTGATTTAAGGCTGTAAATCTTTATGGAAGCAGAAAGCCTCATCATTCCCCCACAGAACACCTGGTAGTTTTGAACTGCTGACCATGAGATTAGCAGCCTAATTCGTAACCACTACACTACCAGAGCTCCTTATTTATGGATGTAGTAGCTCAAAATTCCAAATGATAGGGAAGGAGGCTTCACATCAAATAGCAATCCTATTACATCTGTATACAGGGTTGATAAGACAGGCAACTTAGATATTGGCTACCTAAAATGTGGGTGTGCTATAAAGGCACAAAGTGACTGGCTTACAAGTTTTCAAGAGGGAATTTAATTTCAGAGTGTGTGGGGGAAGGTAGGATCCCCACTGATTATTTTTCATCTTGTCTAGACGGATTGGTGAAAGGAGGGGGGGGGATAAGATTCTTATAATTCAAGAGTAAATAATTGTTATCATGAGTAATGGTGACTGTCACAACTTACACAACTTGTAACAGAAAGGAGGGCTATTTAATATTACATTCCAGAACAGAAGACCCTAGGACCATTGAGGGAAAAGAGCACCAGCAGAATGTGGGATCCTAGCTAGAGAACCAGTGACACAAGAAATGGAGCCAGAGATGAGGACATGGAGGCATATACCAGCTGAGGACTCTAGATTCACAGAAAGAGAAAGTCTGTGTGCTGGGGGCCAGGAGGCAGGCTTACAGAATGTGCCCTTTGATTGTTTAAATAATTGTACATTCCTGAGTGTTTTTGTGTACCTCCAAAAAAAACAAAACCCAGAGGGAATAGAAGCAAATACTGTGAAATGATGATGCACTCAGTGGATTGTAATCATTGCAATGAAATGAAATATGATAGGATGAGTGTAAAACCGATGTTCTCCTACGTAAACTATCACTTAATTCACAATAAAAACTTAAAAAAAAAAAAGTTTATGGACAGTGATCTAAGATACTACTACTGGTCTTTATTCATCTGGAACAAAAGAGAAAGAAGGAAAACCAAGAATTAGAGAAAGAACTAGACTGCAGGACCAATTTTCTACCGTAACCACTGCTCCTCCACCCTGAGACCAGAACTAAATGGTAACTAGCTACAATTACTGAATAATCTGATCAGGAACATAAGAAATGAATCCTGATAATAAGGGAGAAAAATGTAGAAATAAACTTTAAATTCTAAAAGAATCCAGATTTTACTGGGTTTGTTGAGATTGAAATGGTCTTCAGGTGCTTTTCAAAGCTTGAATTGAGACTATCTCCTGAAGTTATGAATTCACCTTTTAACTGAATAGCAATTTAGCTTAGAGTAAAGGTTATCAATCGCCTTTGAGTATTATGTCTCTTAAAAAAAAAAAAAAAAATCTATATAAGACCAAAGGGTAAAGAGATATTTTAAAGCATGAAAAGGGTGAGGAGCAGGGAGATTAAATAGATGGAAGTGAAACAACAAGAAAAGAAAGAACTAGAATGTTGACACAATGAAAAGAATATAACTAATGTCACCTGATAATTATGTCTTTGTTGTTGTTGTTGTTAAGAACCACCAACAAGGTGCTCATAAAAAACACCCGGAAGAGGGGCAACAAGTAGTTGATGATTTTGAACTGCTGACCTTGTGGTTGGTAGTCTATTGCATATCCTACAGTGCCACACTGTAGAACTGTGGAATGGGAATGGATTTTGCTGTGTATATTTTCACCAAATGTAAAATAGAAATTTTTAAAAATGAAAGATAAAACCAAAACTCTCTAAACTTTGTTAAAATGTACATGTAAATTTTATATACAATCATTAAATACAAGGAACCCTAGTGGCACTATAGGATAAGCAATAGATTGTTAACTTCAAGGTTGGCAGTTCAAACCCATTAGTCACTCTAAAGGAGAAAGATTTACAGCCTCAGAAATCCTATACAGTATTACTGTGGTTTGGAATTGACATAATGGAAAAGGGTTTGGGTATCATTAAAAATACATTTGTCACTTACATATTTCAATTACTGAATGTTCTGATCAGGAGCATAAGAGATGAATCCTAATAAAAAGGGAGAAAAATGCCAAAAGAAACTTTAAATTCTGAAATAATCTAGACTTACTGGGTCTGTTGAGGCTGAAAGTAATGTTTCATATACATCTTAGAACAAATAGACAAGCAAAAACCTATTGTCATCAAATTGATTCCATTACAGCAACCCTATAGGACAGAGTAGAATTGCCCCACAGAATTTCTAAGCCTATGTAGTCACAAAATTAAGATTGCTACATCTTTCTCCTGTAAAATAGCTAAGTGTTTCAAACTGTAAACCTTTCAGTTATCAGTAAAGTACTTAGGCACTGTGCACAAAGGTTCCTTCTATAACTACATTTGTTGTTGTTAAGTGCCATCGAGTCAATTCCGACCCATTGTGATCCTGTATAGGGCTTCCAAGGAGCAGCTGGTGAGCTTGAACCACCAACCTTGAAGCTCAAACGGCTTTGAAGTCTGGTGCATTAACCCACAGCGCCACACCAGGACTATATGATATCTGCCACTTCATTTTTGTGACAACTTTAAAACATGTTTAAATACTACATAGTATGTAAAACCATTGTACAGAGAATGAGATGGCTCTGTAGGATAAGGACTCAACTACTAACCAAAAGGTTGGTGGTTCGAGACCACCAGCTGCTCTGTAGGAGTAAGATGAGGTTTTCTGCTCCCTTAAATATTTACAGCCTCAGAAACCCCATACAGGGTCACTATGGGTTGGAACCGACTCAACAGCACCTAACAGCAATGATATTATTATACATAGAAATTGCTAATAAGTAAATAGATTTCAAAACAGACTTAGGGGAAACTGCAGACTAAAGTTACCATAAAAGCACTGAAGGTCAGCATACAAAATGTAACAATTTCTCTGAACAATAGAAGTCCACGGTATTCTATATGGGGTTTTTCCTGCAGAACAGTGGCTGTATCCCTAAGGTTAAATTATTAGAGGCACGAACTAAAGACCAGGGCTGCTTGCTTCCATACCCAAAGCTGGATTGTGCAAATACAGACAAAGAAAATAAATCAACAAAAATAGCTGAGGCATTTCTAAACATGTACAGCTGCAACAATTTATGGCTCTAAGCTCCCAGGAAAGGTCATTTCAGATAAGACAACTATTTATACAGAAAACAAAAATGAAACAATTATTGATTGGTTTTTAAGTTGACTACCACTAGTCCTAAAAGAGGCACTAAGTGGGAAAAGTCTTCCCGACCACATTGCTCTTTGCCAGTGCCTCATCCACGAAAGTCTCCCAAATTTTGAACTAGGAGGACCTCAGAAAAAAAACTGAAGTTCAGACATTTATAACCATATGACAATTATTTTTATGAAAAAGAGAAAGGAATTCAAAGACATAAACATTCTTGAGTTTTATGTAGGCTTTTCCATGGACAAAGCAGGTCTTTGAGTATTGTAAAAGAAGTAGTCCCTGACAGCAATTCCTCTACCAAGGCAGTGTCTTCATCTTTGGCATTTGTGATTAGTGCTTAAGTTTGAATAATTTTCATATTAGCTGGTCTTCCTCATACTTGCATGGATATTATCCTATTATTGATAGACTTTCTTTTAGAATAGATCCAAAGAATCTACTGCTTAAGGGTTGTTTGACCTTAGAAAAGTTATTCATTTCTTGGTATTTTAGTTTGTTCATTTGCCAAGTATTCTCTAATGTCTTATCTAGTTCTGTTGTAGCTGTTATTGGTTGCTGTCGAGTTGGCACTACTCTGGGTCTCCATTGTGCTGAGTAGAACTGCACTTCATAGGGTTTTCAAGGCTGTCATCTTTCAGAAGCTGATCACCAGTAATATTTAATGGTTTTTCTTTATCTCTGATGCTGTCCACATAAATATAAATGCAAATAAAATTTAAAGAAAGATAGTAAGCAATAGGAGAAACAATTGGAATATGTAGCTAATTGCCTCTGATGCCACGAGACCAAAATAACTGCATGGTACCCAGCTACTGGAGTCCTGGTGTGGCGCTATGGGTTAATGTGCTGGGCTGCAAAGTCTATTTGATGCACAAGGTCAGACGCTCAAGTTTACCACTTGCTCCTTGGAAATCCTATACAGGGTCACTATGGGTCAGAACCAACTTGATGGCACTTGACAACAACTACAAACCCAACTACTATTATTGAACATTTTGATCACCGATGTTACAGAAAACAAAAATGAAACATCTCTTGATTAGTTTTCAGTTTTTACGTAAATCCACAATCAGGTCTCACTGAAGCAGCAGTATTGTAAATGTGTATTGCATTGGGCAAATCTGCTGCAAAAGACCTCTTTAAAGTGTTAAAGAGCAAAGATGTCACTCTGAGGACTAAAGTCTGACCCAAAATCATGGCATTTCAATCACCTCATATGCATGGGGAAGCCAGACAAGGAATAAGAAAGAATAGAGATAAATTGATATATTTGAAATATGCTGTTGGCAAAGAATACTGAATATACCATAGACTTCCAGAAGAACAAACAAATCTGTTTGGGAAGAAGTATAGTTGGATTGATCCTTGGAAACAATAATGGTGAAACTTCATTTTTTATACTTTAAACATGCTGTCAGGAGAAAGCAATCCCTGGGGAAGGACAACATGCATGGTAACATGGAGGCTCAGTGAAAAAAGAGGAAGACTTTAAACAAGATAGATGGACACAGTGGCAAAAACAATAGGCTCAAACATTACAATTTTAAGGCTGGTGCAGGACAAGGCAGTGTTTTGTTCTTTTGTACACAGGGTCACTGGTGTGCCGCTGTGGGTTAATGCGCTGAACTGCAAAATCGGTTTGAACCGCAAGGTCAGTGGTTCAAGCTTACTAGCCACTCCATGGAACCCTATACAGGGTTGCTATGGGTCAGAACTGACTTGACGGCACTTAATAACAACAACACACAGCATCATTATGAATCAGAACCGTCTTAACAGCTCTTAACAATCCCCAGAACTGGATGTTGCCTGGCCACCATTACTGAATATTTTAATCAAAAATTTTATGAAAGAATCATGATCTAAAGGGGGAAATGCAAAATAGAATTACAAATTCTCATGAAGTCCAAATTTCTGGAGCCATGAAGCCTGGATGAATCTTCAAAACAATTGCACGGAGATGATCTTTTAAATCTTAAAGCAAAAATATCCCCTGAAGTCTTCCTAAAACCAAAGGATAATTTAACTTAACTAATAAAAAGATCTGCCTTGAATATTATGCTCTTTTAAGTAATATCTATATGGGGCCACTAGAGCCCTGGCGAACTTGTAGGATAAGCACTGAGCTACTAACCTACAAGGTTGGCAGTTCAAACCCACCAGCTGCTCTGAGAGAGAAAGATGATGCTTTCTGCTCCTGTAAGGATTTATAGCCTCATGAACACTGGTATGGCACTGCTGGATAACGTGCTGGACCACAAGATCAGTTTGAACCACAAAGTTGGCAGTCCAAACCCACCAGTCATTCCTCAGAAGCCCTATACAGGGTCCCTATGAGTTGAAACAAACTTGACAGCTCTTAACAACAACAAACACTATACAGGGTTATTATGATTCAGAAATGATTCAATGATAGTGGGTTTGTTGTGTTTTGTTTTACATATGGGGCCAAATAGACAACAGCAACTTAAAAAATTAGATAGGAGCCTTAAGGGGCAGTGGGTTTCTGTTAATGGAGGAGGAACAACTCAGAAAAGGAGGTGAGAATGGCTGCAGAACTGAAAGGATGTCGTCAATGTCACTGATTTGTGCTTGCAGAAATGGTTGAACTGGTGTGTGTTCTGCTGTGTATATTCTCAGCCACAACGACATAAACAAAATAAATTTTAGAAAACTTGAAAACAGGATTTGCATATAAGACCTCATTCAATCATGTCCTCAGTAATTTGTCATGCTATCCAGCCTATGTAGGTTGAGGTTAAAATTGTATAATCTAAAGAAAGGGGTTTCTTCACATGACTGCTAAATAGAATCCAAAGAAATAATGCTGTTAGAGTGATTTGAGAAGTAAAGGAGCTCTACCTGTAATATATGTAATGAAGATGCTAACTTAACTGGGGTTTCTTGGTCCCTTGAGAGCCAAATAAGCTTAGCTCAAACCCCCATTCATGCCCTGTCAAAATCCAAACCTACAGAGGAATGATTGCTAATTCCTTGTGGGCTCATTTCACTTTCCGTTTTCACAGGTGGTATCTGCTCTTCACTGCAAAAGTGAAACTCAAGTTCTTTTGTGGCTTTCTGAAAACAAAACAAAACTCTCACACAAAACATTCTTAAGTGTCGTAGACTTTACTATAAATGGTCTGAGGTAGTAAGAGGAGAAGCGAAGGTTATACTACAGTAACAAAAAGATTTTCAGATTAAACATCACATATCCCTAATAGTTTATATTGAGGAATTTCCATTGGTTGATTCATCACATGTGGATTTCAGCTGTAAATACTTCCAACCTGCTTTCTTCCTTTTTCCTTCTCTTTCTTCTGTATCCTTCTTTTTGGAAATAAAGAAACTCTTTTCCATTTTCAAGGACAGATTGGCCACCACTTTTCATTGACTTGCTCATGCCTTCATGTGTTTTACCTTCCTCCCTGAGTAGCTTGTTTGAAATCATGACTTTTTTTTTTCTGTAAGAAAAATTCTGGTGCCACATAATAAGATTAATTGTATAGATCACAAACAAAATTAATAAGATAGGGTAAATTTTCACCTGGAAAATTTAGGTAACCTGTTAAAAAAAAACACAAAAAACTTTCATTTAAAGAAGTATTAAAATGGCTTTAGCTATGTATAGGGGAGAGAAAAGTGAATGATTAATTTGCAGTCTAGGAGTACGGAAGGCCCTAATTTAGAGCTTCATGAGTGAATGAGGTTTAAGATACAATAGAAGGGCAAAAGACCCAGAATAGCCAACAAAATACTAAAGAAGAACAAAGTCGTAAGACTGACACAACCTGACCTCAAGATGTAGTATAAAGCTGTAGTAATCAAGACAGCATGGTATAGGTAAAAGAACAGACTCAGAGATCAGTGGAACAGAATCAAGAGCCCAGAAATAGACCTATAAAAATATAGTCAACTGATCTTTGACAAGGGAACAAAGGCAATTCAATGGAGAAAGGATCATCTTTTCAACACAGTGTTAGAATAGGTACACAAAAAATGTCTTATATATAAAATAAATAAACCCAGGCACAAACCTCACTTCTTTCAAAAAAATCAAAAATGTATCATAGACTGAAATACAAAAGTAATATTATAAAACTTCTACAAGAAAATCTAGGTGGTCTTGGGTTTAGTGGTGAGTTTCTGAATAGAACACCAAAAGAAAGAACCTATAAGGAAAAAAAAAAAAAAATAGATGAGCTGGATTATATTGAAATTAAAAGCTGCTTCTCTGCAAAGACACAGCTTAGAGAATGAAAAAGTCAAAGCCACTGACAATGGGGATATATTTGAAGAATGTGTGTCCAATAACAGATTTGTACCCAAGTTCTGGTGGGGTGCTGTGGGTTAATGCACTGGACTACAAAGTCACTTTGAACCTCAAGGTCGGCAGTTCATGCTCACCAGCCACTCCTCAGAAACCCTATACAGGGTCGTTGTGAGTGGGAACCGACTCAGTGGCACTGAATAGCAACAACAACACCCAAAAGTTTAGAACTCAGCAATAAGAAAACAACAAACAACCCAATTTGAAAGATTTGAGCAAACACATTACCAAACAAGAAAAACAGAAGGCAAAGAATATGAAAAGATGCCTGACATTATTTGTCATTAGGGAATTACACATTAAAATAATAATATTGCTACATGCTTATTTAAATTACCAAAATACACACACACACAAAACTAACAGTATCAAGTGATGGTGAAGATATGTAGCAGCAGGAACTCATTCATTGCTGTTGTTAGGTGACACTGAATTGGCTCTGATTCATAGCTACCCAGCATACAACAGTACATACTACTGCCTGCCCCTGTGCCATCATCACAGTTGTTGCTATGGTTGAGCTCATTGTTACAGCCACTGTGTCAATCCATCTCTCATTAGGATCTTACTCTTTTTTGGCAACCCTCTACTTTACCAAGCACATTTTCCTTTTCCTGGGACTAGCTTCTACTGACAACATGTTCAAAATAACGTGAGACAAAGTCTTGCCATCCTAAATTCCAAGGAGAATGTCCAGACAGATACTTTGTTCTTCTGGCGGTTCATGGTGCTTTCCATAGTCTTTGCCAACATCACAATTCAAATGTATTGATTCCTCTCCAGTCTTTCTTATTCACTATCCAGCCTTCACATGCATATGAGGCAATTGAAAATACTATGGCTTGGGTCAGGCACACTTAGTCCTGTGACATCTTTGCTCTTTAACACTTTTAAAGAGATCTTTTGTAGTAGTCTTGCCCAATGCAGTATGTCATTTGATTTCTTGATGGCTGCTTCCATGAGTGTTGATTGTGGATCCAAGTAAAATGAAATCCTTGACAACTTCAAACTTTTCTCTGTTTAGCATGGTATTGTTTATTGGCCAGTTGTGAGGATTTGTTTTTTGTTTTTAAATTAAATGTTTTTATTTTGCATTGAGTGAAAGTTTACAGGGCACATCATCAGCTTCACATTCAACCATTCATATAGCTTGTTTCATTACATTGATTATTATCCCCTCCATATATCATCGGTTTACAGTGTTTCTCTCTATCCTCTTTAGCTTTTTTTTTTTATAGGGGGGGTCTTGCCTTTTTGGAATTTACAGTCTCGGCTTTTAGAGAAGGTTTTTACATTTGTCTGTGGATATCCAGGGCTCATGTATGAGATTACTAACAAGCATTACTGAATAATCAGATGAGGGACAGTTTGCTATGTCTACTAGGTGGCTAGAGTCTGATCCTCAGAGCCTATGGTTTGGACGGTCAACAACGCTTGGGCCCACAGGGGCTTGGCCTCCTGACCGGGTCTGTACTGTCTGCATCTGAATCCTCCTTATTTATTGATTGTTTAAGGGACGCTGCCTGTCTTAGGTTGTTGTTGTTGTTAAGTGCCATCGAGTCGGTTCCGACCCATAGCGACCCTGTACAGGGTTTCCGAGGGTGTAAATCTTTACGGGAGTAGAAAGCCTCATCTTTCTCCCGCGGAGCGGCTGGTAGTTGAGAACCACTGACCTTAAGGTTCGCAGCCCGATTCGTAACCACTACGCTACCAGAGCTCCTTGCCTGTCTTAGGTGGTCAGTGCGAATTCCCCAGTCTTACCAGTCATTGAGACTCATTGCAGCATGGCAATGTCTCTGTCTTAAGTAGCCGAGGTTCTACGTGATCCTTACCCGTCTCTGGCCACATGTCCAGCATAAACAGCCACCATCCAAGGAAGACGGGGAGGGAGGAGATCAGCTGGGGACCCCATGCGCCCGACATTGCCGGCCCACCACCTGCTCTAAGGTGACCAAGCAGGATCACTATGCTGAGGTTCAATCAAGTTCTTAGGGGATCTTACTCTCTAGCAGGGGTAGCAAATTAGTGTGGGTTTTTTTTTGTTTTTTGTTTTTTACATTGAGGTGGAATCCATACTGAAGGAAGTATTATTTGATCTCAGCAGCAAGTGCTTCAAGTCCTCTTAGTTTTCAACAAGCAAAGTTGTGTCAGCTGTATATATCATAGGTTGTTAATAAATCTTCCTCCAAGCTTCTTCCTACAGTCCAATTTCTCAGATCATTTCCTCAGTATACACATGGTGAAAGGATACAACCCTGGCAAACAACTTTTTTTGTTTTTAAATTATGCAGTATCTCCTTGTTCTGTTTGAACAACAGCCTTGTTGTCTATGAACAGGTTCCTCATGACCACAATTAAGTGTTGTGAAATTCACATTCTTTGCAACATTATCCATAGTTTATTATGATCCATATTGTTAAATGCCTTTGCATAGTCAACAAAAGACAAGTAAACAGCTTTCTGGTATTATCTGCCTTCATCCAAGTTCCATCTGGCATCAGCAATGATATTTCTGGTTCTACATCCTATTTTGAATCTGACTGAAATCTCTGGAAGCTGCAACTGATTTTTAATTATCTTCAGTAAAATTTTACTTGGAAGTGGTATCAATTATATTATTCAATAATTTCCACATTCTGTAGTATCATCTTTTTTTGGAATGAGCACACATATGGGTCTCTTCTAGTTGGTTGGCCAAGTTGCTGTCTTCAAAATCTCTTGGCATGTATGAGTAAGTGCCTCCAGTACTAAATCAGATTGTTGAAACATATCAGTTGGAATTCTGTCAATTCCTGGGACTTTGTTTTTGTTAACACCTTCAGTGCAGCTTGAACTTTTTTCTGCAATATCAATGATTCCTGATCATATGTTGCTTCCTGAAATGGTTGAATGTTGACCACTTGTTTTTGGTACAATGACTCCTGCATATTTCTCTTAGCTTCTTTTAAGGTTTCCTTCATCATTCAATATTTTGCCCATTGAATTCTTAACTATTGCAACTTAAAGCTTCAATTTGTCTTTAATTATTACAGCTTGAGAAAGCTGAGTGTGTTCTTCCCTTTTGGTTTTCTATCTGCAGGTCTTTGCATATTTCATTATAATACTTTACTTGATTTCTCAAGCTGCCTTTCAAAATTTTCTTTTCAGCTCATTTATTTCATCATTTCTTCCATTCACTGTACATTCAAGAGCAAGATTCAGAGTCTTTTGTCTTTTTAATGACCTTTTACTTTCTTTATGTATGATGTTCTTTCTTTTTTGTCTTTTTAATGACCTTTTACTTTCTTTATGTATGATGTTCCTGATGTCGTCCCATAACTCATCTGGTCTTCAGTCATTAGTGCCTAATGTATCAAATCTGTTCTTGAGACAGCCTCTAAATTCAGGTGATATATATTCAAGGATGTATTTTGGCTCTCATGAACTTGTTTCAGTCTTCTTCAGCTTCAGCCTGAATTTTCATATGAGTAATTGATGGTCTGTTCCACAGTCAGTCGCTGACTTGTTTTGGCTGATGATATTGAGCTTTTCCACTGTCTCTATCCACAGATGTAGGTGAGGTGAATCTTGTGTGAATCTTGTGTTTTCTGTCTGGTGAGGTCCATGAGTATAGTTGCAATCTATGTGTAGAAAAAAGGTATTTGCAATGAAAAAGTTGTAGGCCATGCAAAATACTATCATGTCATCTCCAGTGCTGTTTCTATCACCAAGACCATATTTCCAACTTCTGATCTTTCCTTTTTGTTTCCAACTTGCACATTCCAATATCAATGTTTCTCAATTGTATGATCAATTTCAGGCTGAAGAAATTGGTAAAATCCTTTAACTGGCTTTTGTGGTTGGTGCACATATGTAATAATTATGTCACTCCTTGTAGGCATATAGATATTATCCTATCACAGACAGTATTGTACTTCCTCAATATATACTCCTTCTAGATCTATACACTTTTGAAGGCAGTATTTTCATTTCTCTAACCCTTCCCTGAAGAATTCTGCCCTCTTTGATTTACACCATAACACAACAGCAGTATTTGCATCCTTGGGGGATTCAAACATGCTCCTTCTAAATGTTTTTGGAGTTTGGGGATCAACTGGACTGCAAGGTTGGTGTGAAGCTTAATATCAGCAGTTCAAACTCACCAGGTGCTCCTCGGAAACCTTATACAAGGTCACTATGAGTTGGAACCAACTCAACCAACAAAGAAGTCTGAAGGGTCAAAGATTTGTAGGGAGAGGAAGATAAGGTTTCCCAAGGAAATTCTCATAGGGCAGTCCTTGATACCCTCAAAGAATGAGCAGGTGCATTGTCATGATGGAAAAAGATTCATCAACATAACCAGTGCAGTTTTCAGTTTTCTTAAAATTTCGTAAGTTCTCATGATCATCCAGCATTCTTTGAGATAATCTATCAAGATTGCCCCTTTGGAATCATTAAAAATAGTCACCGTAGCTTTCTGAGTTGACCTCTCAGCCTTGAATTTAACTGGTCCAGAAGACTCCTAGTGGCACCCACTCCTGTTCAACCTCAGCTCTGTTTTCAGAAATTGAATGAACCCCAAACAGAATAGACTCTCAAAAGAAAAATACCAAGACATGCTATAATCAAGCTTTTCATAACCTTGACAATGAAAGAATCTTGATAGCAGCTCAGAAAAAAACAAAAATGACCTAGAAATGAGAACGAATAAGACTAAGCTTTGATTTCTCAGCAGAAACCATGCAGGCAAAAACAGTGGGATGACATATATAAAAGTCTGGAAGAAACAAATTGCCAACCAAGAATCATATATCCAGCAAAACTGTCTATCAACTATGACAACTAAATGAGGGCATTCCAGACAAACAGAAACTAAAAGAATTTGCAAAACCCAGACCAGCTTTACAGAAAATACTAAAGGGTGTTCTTTGGACAGGGAACCTACAACAGCAGACAACAGAGACTAACATACATGACAATATTGCCCAGAACTCAACTCAGACATAGAAACATTCAAAGTAAAACAAACCTATAAGACTGAAAATAGGAACGAGAGATATCAATTTGCAGCAGCAACAACAACACAAACAAAAGCATAAAGTAAAAGGAGGGGATGATGTAGTTATAAAACTTCCAAATGAAAATAAAATTTAAAAATTTCAAATATAAAGTAAATAAAAATAATCATAAAAGTAGTCCAAGCCTTACTTGTAGCCCTAGCCCAATCCCTACTCCTAACACTAGTCACTGTCTTTACCATAATTATAACACTAAATATAGTCCTAGGCCTATCTTAAGGCGCTCTGGTAGCATAGCGGTTACGAATCAGGCTGCAAACCGCAAGGTCGGCAGTTCGAAACCCAGCTGTTCTGCCGAAGAAAGAGGAGGCATTCTGCTCCCGTAAAGATTTACAGCCTCAGAAACCCTGTACAGGGTCGCTGTGAGTCAGAACCGACTCCACGGCACACAGCCACCACCACCAGGCCGATCTTAGACCTAGCCAGAGTCCTAACACTGACTCCTTACTTCTACACCCCCCAAATATACAGAAATGATTGGATGAATAAATAAATAAATAGAGGGGAAGAGATAAATCTCTCATGCAGGATTTAAAATCATTTATGTAGATACTCTGTCCTCAAGGATGAGGATCATACCTCTTTCTTCTTTAATGTGTGCTGGATAAAGTGATTTTACTTCCAGAAAGTACAGTATAGAAAAGGCAAGGGTAACTTTAAAGTAGAGAAATGTGCAACCCTTCCTCATCCAGGTGACCAAGGTCAACATCAAGTCATGAATCACGTTGACAGTACGCACCCTTGATGTAATGGGAATGGCAATTTACATCTGTGATTACCCAGTACCATCGAGTCTATTCTGATTCATCATGACCCTATGTAGAGTTTCTAAGAATGCAAATCTTTATAGGAGCAGACTAGTCTCAGCTTTCTTCTTCTGCGCTACTGCTGGGTTTGAACGTTTGGATAGCAGTTCAATATCTAACTGAGAGTACCACAAAGACTCATTTATCTCCATGACACTTCCTCCACAAAATTATAATCTCAGTCTTGTCATGAGAAAAATATTACACAAATGTCAATTGAGGAGCATCCTATAATGTACCTGACCAATACTCCACAAACCACAAAAGTCAAAAACACAAGAGGATGAGAAATTATGACAGAAATCCAAGGTAACATGATTTTTAAATTTATTATGGTACACGGGATGGGATCAGGAAACAGAAAAAGCACAGTATGTAAAAACCAAGAAAATGTGAATAATATGTAATGTTGCTGCTGTTAAGTGCCATTGAGTCAGTTCCAACTCATAGTGATCCTGTATACAGTTTCCAAGAAGTGAATGGTGGTTTGAACACTTTAGTTAAAAAGAAGTTTTTAATATAGATTCATTAATTATAACAAATGTAACATAGCAATACAAGAAGCTAATAACAGGGAAAGTTGAAAGTATTATCTTCTCAATTTTTCTGTAAACTAAAACAGGTCTAAAAATTAAAATGTTTTAAAATACACAGTATTAGACACAATATTTGTTGAATGAATGAATGACAGAGTACTGGTATCAAGGAAATTATATTCTATATAGAAAGAACATTATATATAGAATACAAGTAATATGTGACAAATTTTTGACACATATTACTTATATTTTATATGTGATGCATTAGGCAAATCTGCGGACACAATCTCTTTAAAGTATTTAAACACAAAGATAGCAGTCAGAAGACTAAGGTACCTGAGGCAAACCATACTATTTTTAGTATGCTTGTCTCATATGCATGTGAAAGTTGGACAATGAATAAGGAAGATCTTAAAAGGATCGGGCATTTGAATTATGGTGTTTGAGGAGAATATTCTATATACTATGGACTGTTAGAAGAAGAAAAAATCTGTGTTGGAACAAGTACAGCCAGAATTCTCCTTGGAAGCCAGAGTGGCCAGACTTTGTTTCTCATAGTTTGGGCAGATTATCAGGAGAGACCAATAGCTGGAGAAGGACGTCATGCTCGGTAAAGTGGAGGATCAAGGGAAAAGAGGAAAATCCTAACAAGATGGACTGACACAGTGGTAGCAGCAATTTTCTCAAACGTAACAATTGTGAGGATGGCACAGGATGAACAAGCGTTTTCTTCTGTTGTACATCAAGTTTCTACGAGTATTCTGTAGCACCTAACAACAACATGTGTCAAATAACTAGTAATGAAAGGCAACATTTATTTAATTTTTACTACATGCTTTATAACTGGTGGTGTTATAAACTCATTTAATGTTCATAATAACCCCCATAATGAAGTGCTATTATCATTGCCATTGTAGTAATTTTCATTTTCCAGGAAAGCAAGCTGAGATTCAGAGCTTTAGTAACTTGCCCAGGACACACAGACAGCAAACAGCAGAACTAGAATTTGAACTCATTCTATTGACAAAGCTGGACACTTACCAATTTACTTTGTTCAGTATCTTAAAGGGCTAGTGCAGACAGAAGCCATCTGTGGTAGTGGGCCAGTCAGTTTTCTTAGCAGCAAAGAGATTTGAGATTAAGGTTGTTGTTGTTGCTGTTGTTGTTGTTAGGTGCCATCGAGTCAGTACTGACTCATAGTGACCTTATGCACAGCAGAATGAAACACTGCCCAATCCTGGACCAACCTCACTATTGTTGCCTGTTGCCACGCTTAAATCCATCCATGCTGCCACTTGGCCAATCCATTTCATTGGGGGTCTTCCTCTTTTTCTCTTATCCTCCACCTTACCAAATATGATATTCTTCTCCAGTGATTGGTCCCTACTGACAATATGTCTGAAGTATGAGTGACAAAGACTGGCCATCCTAGCGTTCAAGGAGCACTCTGGCTGCACTTCTTCCAACATGGATCTGTTGGTTCCTTTGGCAGTCCATGGCATTCTCAATAATCTCCTCCAACACCATAACTCAAAAACATCAATTCTTGTACAGTCTTCCTTATTTACTGTCCAGCTTTCACATGCATATGAGGTTATTGAAAATACCATGGCTTGAGTCAGGCGCACCTTAGTCTTCAAGCTGACATCTTTGCTCTTCAGTACTTTATAAAGGTCTTACGCAACAAATTTGCCTAATGCAATATGTCGGTTGATTTCTTGATTGCTGCTTTCGTGAGTGTTGATAGTTGATCCAAGAAGAATGAAGTCCTTGACAACTTCAATCTTTTCTCCGTTGATAATAATGTTGTTTATTGGTCCAGTGGTGAGGATTTTTGTTTTCTTTACATTGAGATGTAATCCATACCAAAGGCTGTGCTCTTTGATCTTCATCAGTAAATATTTTAAGTCCTCTTCACTTTCAGCAAGCAAGTTGTTTTATTAGGTACCTTCAAGGTGTAATATTCTTCTCCAACACTATAACTCAAATGTATCAATTCTTCTATGGTCTTCCTTATTCGTGGTCCAATTTTCACATGCATATGAGGCTATTGAAAATACCATGGCTTTGTTCAGGCACACTTTAGTCTTCAAACTGACATCTTTTCTCTTGAAAAATTTAAAGAGGTCTTGTTCAGCAGATTTGTCTAATGCAATATATCATTTTGTTTCTTGACTGCTGCTTCTGAGAATTGATAGTGGAAGGAAGCAAAATGAAGTCTTTGACAATTTCAATCTGTTCTACATTTATGATTTTATATGGTCCAGTGGTGAAGATTTTTGTTTTATTTACATTGAGATGCAGCCCATACTGAAGGATATGGTTTTTGCTCTTCATCAGAATGTATTTTAAGTCCTCATCACTTTCAGTAAGCAAGGCTGTACAATCTACATATTGAAGGTTGGAAATGAGTCTTCCTCCAATCTTGATGCCATGTTCTTCTTATTATAATCCAGTACTTTGCTCAGCATACAGATTGAAAAAGTATGGTGAAAGAATATAACCCTTGCACAAACCTTTCCTGATTTTAAAACATTCAGTGTCCCCTTGTTCTGTTCAAACTACTGCATCTTGGTCTATGAACAGGTTCCTCATGAGCACAATAAAGTGTTCTGGAATACTGATTCTGTGAAATGTTATCGATAGCATGTCATGATCCACACAGTCAAAAGCCTTTGTATAGTTAACAAAGCACAGGTAAACATCTTTCTAGTGCTCTCTGTTTTCAGCCAAAAGCAATCTGACCTCAGCAGTGATATCCCTTGTTTCATATCCTCCTCTGAATCTAGCTTGAACCCTGGACATTCTCTGTCAATGTACTGTTGCAGTCGTTTTGAATTATCTTTAGCAAAATTTTACTTGTATATGATATTAATGATATTGTATATGATATTAATATCATTAATATCATATACAAGTAAAATTCCATGAATTCCATGTTCCATTGGGTCACATCTTTTTGGAATGGGCACAAATATGAATCTCTTCCAATTAGTTGGCTAGGTAGTTGTTTTCCAAATTTCTTGGCATAGATGAGTGAGTGCCTCCAGTGCTGCATCAGTTTGTTGAAAGATGTTAATTTGTATTCCATCAGTTCCTGGAGGCATGCTCTTTGTCAATGCCTTCAGTGCACCTTGGACTTCTTCCTTCAGTACAGTTGGCTCTTGACCATATGCTATCTATTGAAATGGCTGAGCATTTTCTTTCTTTTTTTTTTTGGATACAAATACTGTATATTCCTTTGTCTTCTCTTGATGCTTTCTATATCATCCAATATTTTGCCCATGCAATACCCCCTATCCCCAGTATTACAAGTCAAGACTTGAATTTTTTCTTCAGTTCTTTAAGCTTGAGCAATGTTGAGCATGTTCTTCCCTTTTGGTTTCTTAACTCCAAGTGTTTTTGCACATTTCATTATAATACTTGACATTTTTTTCTTTAGCTGACCTTTGATATGGTCTGTTCAGCTCTTTCACCTCGTTATTTCTTCCATTTGCTTTAGCATCTCTACACTAGAAAGCAAATTTCAGAGTCTCTTCTAACATTCATTTTGATCTTTTCCTCTTTTTTTCTTTGCAATGACCTTTTGCTTTCTTGCCGTATGATGGTCTTGATATCATCCCACAACTCTTCTGGTCTTTAATCTTTAGTATCTAATACATCAATCTGTTCTTCAGATGATCTCTAAATTCAGGTGGGATATGTTCAAGGTCATGTTTTGGCACTTGTGGACTTGTTTTAATTTTCTTGAACTTTAGCCTGAACTTCCATATGAGCAATTGATGATCTGTTCCACTTTCTGCCCCTGGCCTTGTTTTGGCTGATGATAGGGAAGTTTTCCATCATCTCTTTCCACAGATGTAGTCAATTTGATCTCTGTGTATTCTTTCTGGTGAGGTCCATGTGTATAGTCATCTTTTATGTTGTTTTTAAAATGTATTTGCAATGAAGTCAGTGGTCTTGCAAAATTCTATCATGCAATGGCTAGAATTGTTTCTATCACCAAGGTCCTATTTTCCAACTACTGATCCTTCCTCTTTGTTTCCAACCGTTGCATTCCAATATCCAGTAATTATTAATACATCTTGGTTGCATATTTGATCTATGTCAGAGTGAAGAAGTTGGTAGAATTCTTCAATTTCATCATTACTGGCTTTAGTGATTGGTTTGTAAATGAGAACAATAGTGGTATTAGCTGATTTTTCTTGTTGGTGTATGGATATTATCCTTCAAGATAGTATTATACTTCAAGATAGATTTAGAAATGTCCTTTTGATGATGAATATGACACCATTCCTCCTGAATTTGTTTTTCCTGGCATAGTAAACCACAGGATTCAAAATGGCTAAATACCAGTCCATTTCAGCTCACTAATGCCTAAGATATTTACCTTCATGTGTTTCATTTCAGTTTTGATGCTTCCAATTTCCCTAGATTCATATTTTGTAATTCTGTGTTCCAATTATTAATGGATGTTTACAGTTGTTTCTCCTCATTTTGAATTGTGCCCCATCAGCAAATGAAGGCTCTGAAAGCTTTACTCCATTTATATCATCAAAATCAGCTCTATTTTAAGGAGGCAGTTCTTCACCAGTTGTATTTTGAGTGCCTTCCAATTCGAGGGGCTCATGTTCTAGCACTGTATCTGACAACATTCTGGTGCTATTCATAATGTTTCAATATTCTAGTGCTATCTGACAGTGTTCCACTACTATTCATAAGGTTCTCAGTGGCTAAACATTCAGAAACAGTACTCCTCGCTTTCTTCCTAGTCTTTCTTAATTTGGAAGCTCAGTTGAAGTGTGTCCACCATGGGTGACCCTATGGGTGTTAAAATACCAGTGACATAGATCCAGCATCAAAGCAACATGCAGCCACCACAGTATGACAAACTGACAGATGAGTGGTGAAGATGAGGTTGTTGTTGTCAGGTGCCATCGAGTCGAAACCGACTCATAGTGACCTCATGCACAGCAGAATGAAACAATGTCCAATCCTGGGCCAACCTCACTACCGCTGCCACACCTGATGCCATCAATGATGTCACCTGGCTGATCCATCTTGTTAGAGGTCTTCCTCTTTTTCTCTGACTCTCCACCTTACCCAGCATGACTTCCTTCTCCAATGATTGTTTCTTCCGGACAATATGTCCAAAGTATGAGAGACGAAGCTTAGCCATCCTGGCTAATATGAGGGAAGAGAATGAAAGAAGACATTTAAGCAAAAAATCTTTCCAGAAAAAAAAGGGGAAAAAAAATGTCAACAAAAGCTAGAAAGGTTGGTAATTCAAGGCCTCCAGAATTCAGAGGCTTGTCTTATTCAGACTCCTGTAAAGGCACATCTCCTCAACCCTGCTAAATATAAGGCTGGGTTGGCCTCTGCTACAAGTGTATGCAGTTGCTTTGAGTGCAATTCTTACATATTTCTGTTTTATCAGTGTGGAAATATATGCATCTCATTCTCAAAGCCACAAATATTTCCAAGAAACCAAGGTAAACAAAACATAGCCTCTGGCAATTCCTAAAAGGGCTGCAAGCAAAGCAGGTGATACAACAATGACAAACTGTCCTGGTTAGGCCTTCCTGCATAGCGTGTTGGTTAAGCAGAGAAACTCTCACTTCCATTCTGGGCTATTTGGTGGTGTCCTTCAGCCAGATAGTGTCAATCCCTGGCCCTACTAGACCTGGGAAAAGCAACACAACAACAACAACAACAACAAAAACCCAGTTACCATCAAGTCAACACAGAATCATGGTAACCGTGTGTGTGCCAGAGTACAACTGCTCCATAGGGTTTCCAGTGACTGATTTTTCAGAAGTACATATACTTTTCAGAAGTACATATACCTTTCTTCCAAGTACATGATTTTTCAAAAGTACATATACCTGTCTTCCAAGGTGCCTCTGAGTAGACTTGAATATCCAACTTTCAGTTAGTAGTCAAAGTTATTAACCTTTTGCATCACACAGAACTTTATTCTTTCTTTAAAATATTACAAGAATCAAGTTTTCATATCTGACCCCAGGGAATATCTTTCAGATTCTGATCCTGTATTCTGTTTCTTACAAAAGAAAAAATTCTGTTGGGTTTTGTATAGATCTTATGTGGATTCCAAAAATTGTAGTTTAGATAACTAAAGATTGTAATTCAGATAGTATTCTTATTTATTCATTAAAACAGTCCAAAGGGAACTTCCCTACTTGGAAAAATTACTTAATGGCTTAAAGTTACTTAATTTGTGTTGGTTAATAGATTACATTTGTCTATTAAATCAGATTGGACAATGAATAAAGGAG
>NW_006408582.1:13839640-13841447 GCF_000296735.1 Chrysochloris asiatica
AGCTGTAAATCTTTACCAGATCAGAAAGTCTCTTCTTTCTCTCAAAGAGTGGCTAGTAGATTTGAACTGCTGACCTTGTGGTCAGCATCCCAACTCATAACCCACGATACTACCAGAGTCCCTATCTTAGGCACTTTATTTATATTAATTTATCCATGACATTTTACCAAATTGGAGCTACAGAATACAGTCCATGGCCTTGAAACAGAACAGTTAAATGGCCCACAAAGGAAAATCTTCCAAACTTTGGCTAATGTATGCTTCCAATCAGCTTAGTCAAGCAAGCATAGCTAGGAGATTCTAGAAACCCATTGGATACATTAACTACTTGCAGAGTCATTACAAAACTGTGTCAAGGAAAGAAAATCAAGCTATCATCTCCATTTCGGTCTTCAAACCAAGCCAAAGTAGAAATAGACAGTAGGAGTTTTGGACTGCAATGCAAATGTTACATTTATGAGGTCCCTCAGCCTCCCACTAATCCAAAGATTGCCAATACTAGCCATCAGCATGAAAAAAACAAATTGTGGGCAATGCAATCTGTCAAGCCTAGCAAAGGACCTGGTGCAGGGTTTTGCTCCACTTTCAACACAATTATGGTGCCTATCAAGAACTCTTGGCTCCCACGGAAGCAGGTCCTTACAATTCTGGTTTGTTCTGAAGCTTCTCAGGGCAGCAACAGAGTAGCAAAGACTAACTTTAATTCTTCAAGGAGCAAGGTTCCCAGTTGACGTGATTAGTCCAGAAAGTGTTACTGTTTTGTTCTTTTCCAAATCAGGGAATGCTGTAGTGTGTGAACAGGATGGGCTCTCTGTTAAGCTCTTCTCCTTAAAGAAGTTATTTCCCCAAATTCCATCTTGTTGATTCTGACTCATAAGAACCCTGTAGGATTGAGTCAAACTGCTAAGACTATAATCTTTCTCCTGTACAGAAACTGCTGGATTTGAACCACCAACCTTTCAGGTAGTAGCTGAATGCCATATCAATGCATCACCAAGACATAAAACGTCCTACAGCTCTGAGAAAAAAAAAAGAGTTGTTTACAGAAAGAAATTCAAACCCAGTTTTCAGCATTCAAATCAAACCACAGGAGAAATCCAGTGAATGCTGTTGTTGTTGAGAAATGCTGGTGAGTCATTTCTGACTCATAGTGACCCTGAATAGGATTTCCAAGGAGTGACTGGTGGGTTTAAACTGCTGCATTTGTAGTTAACAGTCCTGTGCTTATCCTACAGTACCACACCAGGACTCCAAGTATTTAATTTTGCCCAGGAAACATTACCTGGAATATGTATTCCATGGCTCCACAGAGACAATGCCTAAGGATTACATTGGATGGGAGTCAATGAATACTCAGATTTGGAATTCTTTTAAATAGAAGGGAAAAGGACACTGGAGAAATTGAAGACATACTGTCTGTTTTCTGGGGTCTAAATATTCCGATAGCTCTAATCTTTCCCTCTAAAGAACATTGTTAATATGGGAGCCCTGAGATCTAGAAGAACAAGAGAATTCCAAAGCCTCTTGCTTTTGGAGGGATAGGTTGCACTTTTGTTCTCGGTCAGTTTCTTCTTGAGAGGATTAGTACAGAGATGTTGTTATTAAGTGCCTTTGAGTTGGTCCCAACTCACAGCAACCCTGTATAGGGGTTCTGAAGAGTGGCTCCAATGCTTATCCTATAACACCACACTAGGACTCTTCACTCTACTAGTATCAGGTTGTTATTGATAACCCTCCCTCAAGACTTGAAACACAGCAGAAAAATAATGCTGCCAGAGTACAAGATCAATATACAAAAATCAGTTGG
>NW_006408582.1:13843838-13845104 GCF_000296735.1 Chrysochloris asiatica
GGGGGGGGGGGGGAGGCAGTCTGATTGTCTACTACAAGAACAAGGAAGTTGTTCACCAGGAGCTATCAAGGCAAGCAATCGAGTCCCATCAGGACAACTCCCTGTCCAAGATTGAAACTCAAAGGGAACACATGAGCAGGCATGTAAGCAGGCAAAGTGACTACATTTGTCTACTGGTGAGTGGAATGGGGGAAAGACAGCAATGAAGATATGAGCTCCTGTAGACCTGGAAATGAGAGAGAAAAGAGGAAGGGCTATTTGGTCCAAAGTGTGGTTAGACCCAGGGACTTCTGAGCCAATGGACAAGAACATAGCTACAGAAGACTAGAACTGAGAGTGACGCGTTCAGCTGATATGAAGCGAGGGGAGATGCACAAAAACGCCTAAACTTGTAGATAGTACCCATTCAACCTAACTTCAATGGCTTGATGATCAGTACTTAACTAGAGAAAGATTTAAAAACAAAAAAAATTTTTTTGATAAAGGAAACAAGTGTAAATTGCTACAGTTTGATGAACTTGACCTGTACTTATGGATGCAGTAGCTCAAAATACCAAAAGAGAGGGAAGGTGTCTTCACATCAAGTATCAATCCTATCCCGTCTGTATACAGGGTAGATGTTGTTGTTGTTGTTAAGTGCCATCAAGTTGATTCTGACCCATAGCGACCCTGTATAGGGTTTCCAAGGAGCAGTTGGTGAGCTTGAACCACTGACCTTGCAGTTCAAATGACTTTGCAGTCTGGCGCATTAACCCACAGCGTCACACCAGGACTCCTATACAGGGTAAATAGGGATGGGCAACATAGACATTTGCTACCTAAAATGGGGCACTATAAAGGCACAAAGTGACTGGCTTACAAATTTTGAAGAGGGAGTTTAGTTTCAGAGTGTGTGGATAAGGTAGAATCCCCAGTGAATAGTTTTCATCTTGTCTAGATGGGTCCTGTGAAAGGAGATGGGGATAAGATTCTTATGATTCAATAGTGAGTAACTGTTATCATGACTCATTGTGACTGTCACAATGGTAAAGGTAGAAGTTTTGAAACAAAAAGTGGAGAGTAGTTAATCTTACATTGCAGGAACAGAGAACCCTAGGTCCATGAAGGGAGAAAAGCATGAGTGGAATGTGGGACCTTATCCAGCAAAGCAGCGACACCAGAGATGGAAGCAGAGATGAGGCCATGGAGAGAGGGAGCAACTGTAGTCTCTAGACTCATAGAAAGAGAAAAGTTATGTGCTGGCAGCCAGAAAACAGGCATACAGAA
>NW_006408582.1:13845512-13853635 GCF_000296735.1 Chrysochloris asiatica
GTCAGAACCGACTCCATGGTACATAACAACAACAACACACACTGGTTCAAATCTAGCAGCCGCTCTTTGGAAAACCTATACAGGATTACTATGGCATAAAAAATCAAAAGAAGCATAATACGTTGTGACATACAAGATTTTATAAATATTCAAATAAAGTTTTGTTAGAGCTCATTCATTTACGTAGATAGTCTATGGCTGTTTCACACTACAGTGGCAACAATGACCATATAGTCCACAAAGCCAAAAATATTTACTATCTGACCCTTTACAGAAACAGTCTGCTGACCTCTGTTCTAAACAGTAATATCTTCTCAATAACACCATCCCTTTGCTGACTACAAGGAAGGAATGATTAACCTGTTTACATTTGAAACATAGAGGAGGTTTTTTTAAAAAGTCTACTTGGGGAGGAAAGAAGCTAAGATAAACCAACAACAAAATCTATTTGCATGCTTTTCCATGATCAAGAAGTTTACCAAGGACTTGGCTATTAGAAATGATTGGTGTTCTTTGGAGTTCTTTCACCTTTTTGAGAAATTATTGTCAGGTTTTGAGTTGAGATTCATAGAAAAATCATCCCCTCTACCCTTTACTGAAAAGTTAACCTGATGGGCAGCCAGCATGCTAGACCTGAAAGGAGATGAGGACTACAGAAGTTAATACTGTTCCTCTTTAGGCCCAATTGTTCCCTCACACTTTCCTTTTGTTTCAGATGGCCATTCTATTCTCTTAAGGACTCTCAGAGCACTTCAATATCTTATAATCAGCTACAAGTCATCTTAATATAGGTCTTCCATAGCTGTCCTTTAGCTTCACAAGACTCCATTTCCCCCCCACCCCCACATTCCTAGCCCCATGGGCAGTAGCTAGAACAGCGATTTACTTCATTTCCTCTTTTCCCTATTCCATCTTGTTCTATATATTGCCAGGACCCAAGCCTGCCTCAAATGGTTAGAGAGTCAAAGCAAATAATATCATGTTGCTATCTGATTCTTCACAATGATTTTAAGTAAGGGAAACCATGTTAAATCAGAAATACAAACAGAATGTACCTTAGAAACAGATGGTGAGGCTTTTCCTTGCTTTCTTTGGATACTTCATGAATAAAGATCAATTGCTAGAAAAGGACATCATGTGTGGTCATCAAAAACAAGGAAAACCCTCCATGAAATGGATTGACAGAACAGCTGCAGCAATGGACTCAAACATATCAACAATCAAAAAACTGTCACTGCACTGAGGCAACATTGCCTTCTGTTACATGTAAGGTCATCATGAGTCAGAGCCAATTTGATAATAATTAACAACAATGTTAAATGAGCTTCTGGAGGAGTTTAATGGGAGGAAATCATCAAAAGGAGACGTTGTAGAAATGAAAAAAGAAAGATGATTAACTTTACCTCCTCAATGTGGTGGTATTTGAGTGGTAAGTTCCTTACACACATTTGAAACATTAAGTCTCTTTTTTCTTTTCCTGGTAGAGACTGTTTCACTTTGGTGGCCACTTCTTTGTGCCAGGAACTGAGGCTCTGACTCAGTTTTCCAATCCTTTGTTGTTGTTGTTAAGTGCCATTGAGTAGATTCTTATCCATAACAACCCTGTACAGGGTTTCTGAGGAGCAGCTGGTGAGCTTGAGCCACCGACCTTGCAGTTCAAACGGCTTTGCAGTCTGGTGCACTAACCCACAACACCACACCAGGACTCCTTTCTATCCTTAGGAACAAGTAAATTCACCCACTTTCATAGTCAGAGAAATACTATCTGTTCCAGTTAACAAAGATAAAGCCAGAAGCCTCAGCTCAGAAGTTTCCTGCCCCAGTAAATGATGTGTCCCCTCCTGCTAAAGAGCATTTTGCTTGTCCTGAACTCAAATGAACAGTCAGTGAAGTGAGTGGATCCTTTCCTTTGGCAAAAGAAGAGAAATGACAAAAGGCAGAACATTTCTGTATTTATTCTGATAAAAAGTTGACTTACTTTATTTATCTAGTGAAATCTTTCTCCAAGTAAACACACTAAATGGAGTGTCTTATTTGCAAGCCAGACTTGGGACACTGGAAAGCATAAGCCACTTTGCATATAGATTTCTTTTTAATGAAACACAGGAGAGGACTTTAAGTAGAATGAAAACAAAGACAAACTGAGAGATTACAAATAGTATGGTAAACTCCATTGAACACTCATGGAATCAACAATCAAGAAATCAAACTACCTATGGTATTAGCCATACCTGCTGCACGTGACCTCTTTAGAGTGTTGAAGAGCAAAGATGTCAGTTTGAGGACTAAGGTGTGCCTGACCCAAGCTATGGTATTTTCAGTAACCTCATATGAATATAATAGTTGAACAATGAATAAAGAAGACTGTAGAAGAATTAGTGCATTTGAGTTATGATGTTGGAGGAGACTATTCAAAGCACCATGGACTGCCAAAAGAATGAACAAATCTGTGTTGGAAGAAGTACATCCAGAATGCTTCTTAGAAGCCAGGGTGGCCAGACTTTGTCTCTCATACTTTGGACATATTATCAGGAGGGACCAGTCCCTGGAGAAAGGTATCATGCTTGGTAAGTTGGAGGGTCAGAGAAAAAGAGGAAGACCCCCAGTGAGATGGATTGGCACAGTGGCAGCAGCAATGGGCTCAAACGTAGCAGCGATTGTGAGGTTGGCACAGGATGGGCAGTGTTTCATTTTGTTGTACATAAGGTCGATACTGACCTAACAACAGCAGCAACAGTGTGGAGTGATTACAACTGAATAGTATGGTGTTGGCTAGAACCTTGACTTTGAATTTATAAACTATGTAATAGCTGTCCTTATTTCTCCAAAGATACACTTCCCTCTGAGTGCATTTCCATAAGATAGACTGAAAACGTTTTCCAGCTGGGGCAAAGGAGGATGAAGGAAACCAAAGACTCAAGGAAGAAATTAGTCTATCACACTAATGGCCCAGACAAACCACAGCCTCTTGTAGCCTGAGACCAAAAGGCTGCTATCATCAGTCCTTATGGTCAAGGACACAGTAGAAGGTACCAGTTAGAACGAGAGGAAAACACAGAACAAAACTCAAATTCTTAAAAAATAAA
Organism: Chrysochloris asiatica; assembly: GCF_000296735.1. NCBI lineage: Eukaryota > Metazoa > Chordata > Mammalia > Afrosoricida > Chrysochloridae > Chrysochloris > Chrysochloris asiatica. Next base: position 13,848,599 of record NW_006408582.1, read on the forward strand.
AGAACATACTTACTAGACTGATAGAGACTAGAGGAACTCCCAATGCTATTGTACTAAGATACCCTTTTACTTAGAACTGAAACTACTACCAGAGATCATCTTTGAGCCAAATAATAGATTGGTCTTTGAAATAAACAGTAATAGTCAACAGGGATGTGTCCCATTAGACAATAAATGATACAAGAACAAATGATTAACGTTTACCCAGATGCAAAGATGAGAAGCCAATGAGGGCAGGGAAACTGAACGGATGGAAATGGAGCATGTGGGTGGAAATGGTGAGACTGTTGGCACATAGTGGGGATTGTAACCAGTGTTATGAAACAATTTGTGTCTGAATTATTGAATGGGAATCTGATTGCTATTTAAACATTCAACTTAAGCATGATATAATATATCACATTATATATTATACTATTTATACAATAATATGGAGTCCTAGTGGGTGCTATAGGATAAGCACTAGACCTCTGGGTCAGTTTGAACTGCAAGAGCAGTGGTTCAAACTCACTACCTCCTCCTTGCAACTCTATACAGGATAGCTATGAGTCAGAACTGACTGGATGGTACACAACAACAACAACATATATATATAATATGCATATTAAAGATAGAATGAAAATAGAGCCTACACTTGGTCCCTGGAAGACATATTTGAACAGGCAGATAATCTGAGGAAAGTCCCACCTCCAAGTGGAAACTTGAAATCAAGTTATCTTTGTTGTTGGGTGCTATCAAGTCAGTACGAACTCACAGAGACCCTATGCACAACAGAACTAAACACTGCCGGGTCCTGGGACAATCTCACAATTGTTGCCATGCTTGAGCCCATTGATGCTGCCACTTTGTCAATCCATCTCACTAGGGTATCTTATCCTTCTCCAGTGACTGGTTATTAATGGATGCTTACTGCTGTTTCTCTTCATCATCAAATGAAGGTCCTGCAGGCTTTATTCTCCCGGCTTTACTCCATTCATGTCATCACGGTCAACTCTACTTTGAGGAGGCAGCTCTGCCCCAGTCACATTTTGAGTGCCTTCCAACCTCAGGGGCTCATTTTCCAACACTATATCTCTGTTTCATAAGGACAGTGTTTCTCTGCTATTCATAAGGTTTTCAGTGATTAAATATTCAGAAGTAGTTTGTCTCTCCTTCTTCCTAGGCTGTCTTCGTCTGAAAGCTCATCCGAAACCTGTCCACCATGGGTGACCCTGCTGGTATTTAAAATACCAGTGTCATAGCTTCCAGAATCACAGCAACTCACAAGCCACCACAGTATGACAAACTGACAGACGAGTGGTGGCAAGTTATCTAGTTGACATGAAAAATGCCACTGAAAGATCAGATATTGGTATTACATTGCTGTCTTGACTTTCTTCTAACACATTAAAGAACAATCACTGGACACATAACTGCAAGGTCAGTGATTCAAGCCTACGAGCCACTCCTCAGAAACCCTATACAGGGTTGCTATCAGTCAGAACCGACTGGATGGCACATAACAACAGTACATGTATCTACTTGTAAATCTATTCACTTAGGGGCTTCCAACAGCAAAATCTTTGACTGCTGTTTCTTTAGAGTCAAGATCAGTTCAGAGGCTTACTTACTTATTATTACTGTAACACAGGAGTCTTGGGGTGATGCTGTAGGATAAGCACTGGACCTCTAACCACAAAGTTGGCAGTTCAATCAACCACTCCTCAAAAACCCTGTACAGGATAAATATGAGTTGGAACTGGCTCAACAGCACTTAGCAACAGCAACAATGATAGGAGCCCTGGTGTGGAGCTGTAAGATAAGCACTGAACTGCTAACCACAAGATTGGCAACTCAAGCCAACCAGCTGCTCCTCAGAAACCCTATATAGGAGCGCTGAGTCAGAACTGATTCAGCTGCACTTAATAACAACAGCAACAACAAAAATAACACAAATACAAAATTGTGTGGCTTTAAAGACCAGATATTTCTTTTCTCACAGTCCTGGAGGCTGTAAGTCCAAATCAGGGTGTTGGCTGTATGAACTTCTTCCTTCTTGGCAGCTCTGAGTGTTCTTTGGAATTCCTTAGCTTGTAGACAATCTTCACATCGTATGTATCTTTGTATATATAGATGCATCTACTCAGATATGGAGCTCTGGTAGCATAGTGGTTACAAATCGGGCTGTTAATCTCAGGGTCAGCAGTTCAAAACTACCAGCTGTTTCACAGAAGAAAGAGGAGGCTCTCTGCTCCTGTAAAGATTTACAGCCTCGGAAACCCTGTAGAAGGTCGTTATGAGTCGGAACCGATGCCACGGCACATAACAACAACAATAATACCTCAGATAAGTTTTTTTTTTTTCTTAAATGTTTTATTGTGAATTATGTGATAGTTTACATGGGAAAACATTAGTTTTACATTCATTCTATCGTATATCGTCTCATTGCCATGGTTACAATCCCCTCCATGCAATCCTTCCCCCATGCTCCTCAGGTCTTCAGCACACAGTCGCTCTCCCTCTCTGGATCTAAAGTCTCCAGCTGCTCCATCACTCCACATCATCATCTCTGGCTCCATTTCAGGCATCACTGCTTCTCTGGGTAGGGTCCCACTCTCTGCTCTTCTCCCTTGATGGTCCTAGGGACCTCCACTCCTAGACTGAAAAGCTAATCACTCCCATCCTTGCTATAAAACGTCTACCTTTACATTTCCAACCCTCACAATCAGTCCTGATAACAATTATTCACTATTGTACCACAAGAGACCTGCCTCAGATAAGTTCTTGTTGTTGCTGTTGTTAAGTGCTATTGAGGAGGTTCTGACTCATAGCAATCACTTATAGAGTTTCCAAGGAGCAGCTGATGAGTTTGAACTGCCAACTTTGAGGTTCAAACCAACTTTGTGGTCCAGTGCTTGTCCTACAGCACCACAACCACCACATAAATAAGTGTTTCAAACAGCATTGCATCCAGGTGTAAGGGATAGGATTTCAACACATATTTTGTGAGGAACACAATTTAACCTATAACAGGACTCTATGGCTCTAGTTTCATCATCTCTGGGTATGTATGAATTTAAAGAAAGTCAATATGATAAACATACCTTGTGGCCCAGGAAGCCTGGTTCTATCTGAATTCAGGTTCCTCAGTGTGCAATGGAGATACTTGCACATATCCTATCTATTTCACCTAGGCTTGTAAGAAACAACTGGAAAGAAGGACAAAAGTGCATATATTATCAAGTAAAAAACCATAGGAGCATTGCAAAACATAGTAGAACTGCCCCATAGCTTTTCCAAAGCTATTCTTTTAGAAACAGATTGGCACATCTTTCTCCCATAGAGAGGATGGTGAGTTTATAATGCTGACCTTTTTGTTAGTAACTGAGTGCTTTAACCACTGCACCACAGGTGCAGAAGTAAGCAATTCTATTAAAGTCACCCATGCTGGGGGCTGGCCTCGACATAGGAACTTGGTTCACGAGGAGGGGATACCTGGCGGCGATAGGGATAGCAAAAGAGACACAGAGACGCAAAGAGAGAGACAAAGAGACATCCCAAAACCAGAGTGGATGCTGGACTGGCATCAGGCAGATCATGCATTGCAAACATCTCAGCCAGAAAGGCTGTAATATCCTGCATAGTAAACATCTTGGCTAAACAGGCAGTATGGTTGCAATGCTAGACTGAGCCCCCTGCATGCTGTAACGCACGCCTTGCCAGTCGTAATGCCCCTGGATTCGTTCTGCGCCTTCCTTTTATTTAGGGAGGAACTATACACAAAGCTAGGAGGGACTAAGACAAGGTACAGCTGTCAATCTTACTTTTGCAGACATTCAGGCAACTTTACATCATACTTTGCAGGTTCGAATCTCACTACCCGCAACTTGGTTTCTCAAGCTTAATTAACATACCTTTTAGCACCTAGCCTCAAATGGGGGGAGGAAAAGGAAGATTGGGAGGACTCCCATTGTGTCAGCTGCCCAGCCCAGGTTCTTCAGGAAAAGAGGCGCCTGGGTGAACGGGCTGCACCTGGAAACACTTTAGGGAGGGCATGCCTATTGTCCTTGGAACAGAGACCGGGGAGCCACCCATTTTACTTTGAATGAATTCTCTGAGGGAAGAACTTTGCCTGTTTGGAATTTTACAGTCTTGGCTTTTAGGAAAATATTACATTTATTTGTGGATATCAAGGGCTTCATGCATGCATTTAGTAAAACATAACTGGACACTAAGATGAAAAACAATTTACTATGCCTGCCAGATAGCTAGAATCTGTTCCTCAGAGCCTGCAGCCTGCAACACTTGGGCCCAGTGGGCCTCAAACTTCTGACCAGGTTTACACGGTCTGCAACACACCCACAGAATAAGAGTGATTGGTCATGAAGTTGAAATGCCAGTATACAAATGACATTTTAACACAGCAGGAAAGAAACACTGTAGGGTTAAAGAGAAACACAAATATATTGAGGTTACAATAATTAGGAAAGTTTTCAGGAAGAGATTTTGGAACTTGAGTGTTGTTATTAAGTACCATCAAGTCGATTCCAACTCACAGCAACCCCATACAGGATTTCTGAGGAGCAGCTGGTGGATTTGAACGGCTGACCTTGTGGTACACAGGCCAGTGCTGGGCTTGATTGTTGTTGGCAAGTGCCTTCAAGTCAGTTCTGACACTTAGCCACTTGTATAGGAGCTGCTGGTAAATTTGAACATCCAGCCTTCTGATTCAAACTGGCCTCGTGTTCCAGTGCTTTATCCCACAACACCACACCAGGACTCCAAGAGCTTGATTGTTGTTGTTGTTAGGTGCCATGGAGTCGGTACTGATTCATAGCAACCCTATGCACAACAGAACGAAACACGGATTGATACTGGGCCAACCTCACTATTTTTGCCATGCTTGTGCCCATTGATGCTGCCACTTTGTCAATCCACCTCGCTGGGGATCTTCCTCTTTTTCTCTGACCCTCCACTTTACCAAACATGATATCCTTCTCCAGTGACTGCTCCCTCCTGAAAATATGTCCAAAGTATGAGAGATGAAGTTTGGCCATC
>NW_006408582.1:13854025-13864600 GCF_000296735.1 Chrysochloris asiatica
CAGTGGTGATGTTTTCTTTACATTGAGATGCAATCCATACCAATCTTTGATCTTCATCAGTAAATATTTTAAGTCCTCTTCACTTTTAGCAAGCAGGTTGTTAATGAATCTTCCTCCAATCCTGATACCATGTTTTTCTTCATATAACCCAGCATCTCAAATTATTTGCTCAGCATACAGGTTGAAGAAGTATGATGAAAAAATACAACCCTGTAGCACACCTTTCTTTATTTTAAACCATTCAGTGTTACCATGTTCTGTTTGAACAACTGCCTCTTGGTCCAGGTACAGATTCCTCATGAGCACAATTAAGTGTTCCAAAATACTCGTACTTTGCAATGCTGTCCATAGCTTGTCATGATCCTCACAATTGAAAGCCTTTGCATAGTCAATAAAGCACAAGTAAACATCTTTCTGGTAGTATCTGCTTTCAGTCAAGATCCATCAGATATCAGCAATGATATCCCTCTTCTGAATCCAGCTTGAACCTCTGGAAGTTCTCTGTCAATGTATGCTTGCAGGTGTTTCTGTATTACCTTTAATAAAATTTTACTCACATGGGATATCAAAGAGATTGTCTGGTGATTTCTGCATTCCATTGGGTCACCTCGCTTTGGAATGGGCACAAATACAGATCTCTTCCAATCAGTCAGCCAGATAGTTGTCTTCCAAATTTCTTGGCTTAGATGAGTGAGTGCCTCCTGTGCCACCTCACTTTCTTGAAATATTTCAATTTTCATTCCATCAATTCCGGGTGCCTTTTTCTTTGCCGATTCCTTCAGTGCACCTTGGACTTCTTCCTTCAGTACCATTGGCTCTTGATCATATGCTACCTCTTGAAATGGTTGAACATCCATCATTTCCTTTTGGTACAGTGACTGTATGTATTCCTTCTATCAGTCGTGATGTACAACACTATCTGTGATATGATAATATCCATGTGTCTACAGGGAAGATCAGTTAATACCATTATTATTAAAATTTATGCAGCAACTACTAAAGCCAGTGAGGGTAAAATAGAAGATTTCTACCAACTGCTTCAATATGAAATTTATCAAACATGCAATCAAGATGTATTGATCATTACTGGTGATTGGAGTGCAAAGGTTGGAAACAAAGAGGTAGGATCAGCCATTGGAAAATATGGCTTTGGTGATAGAAATGATGCTAGAGGTCACATAATAGAATTCTGCATAATCAATGATTTGTTCATTTCAAATACCTTCTTTAGACAGTATAAGAGACAATTATACACATGGAACTCACCAGATGAAATACACAGAAATCAGACTGACTACATCCATGGAAAGATACGATGGAAAAGCTCCATATCATCAGCCAAAACATGTCTGGGGGCAGATTGTGGAACATACCATCAATTGCTCATATGCAAGTTCATGTTGAAACTGAAGAAAATGAAAATAAGTCCACAGGAGCCAACATATAATCTTAAATATATTCCACCTGAATTTAGACATCATCTGAAGAATAGATTTGATACATTAAACACTAAAGACCGAAGACCAGAAGAGTTCAACATCAAGAACATCATACATGAAGAAACCAAAAAGTGATTGAGAAGACAAGAAAGAAGGAAAAGGTCAAAATGGATGTCAGAAGAGACAATGAAACTTGCTCTCCAGCATAGAGATGCTAAAGCAAATGGAAGAAATGAGGAGGTACAAGAGCTGAACAGAAAATTTCAAAGGTCAGCTCGAGAAGACAAAGTCAAATATTACAATAAAATGTGCAAAGATCTGGAATCAGAAAACCAAAAGGGAAGAACATGCTCAGCATTTCTCAAGCTGGGGAAACTGAAGAAAAAACTCAAACCTTCACTTTCCTTATTGAAGGTGCTTGATTAGAAGGGAATTAAAAAGAACAAGTACTCAAAACCTACTGGGAGGCTGTCTCAATAAGACAGAGTGGGTTGTGGAAATGGGAGAAAAGACAGAAAGCAGGAATATCCCTAATAGGAAATCTGTAAAAATTAAACTGATTAGATGTGAGACACAAGGCAAAGGCCCTGGACTCAAAAATGACACCACTGTTTCTCCTGAAATAAAGGAGAAATCAGGAAGATTTGGTAGTTTGATTTGTGGTGCTGCAGGACTGCAAGGTCATTTTGAACTGCAAGGTCACCTATTCAAACCTACCAGCTATTCCTTGGAAACCCTGTGCAGGGTTGCTGTGGGTCGGAACTGACTGGACAACACTTAACAACAACAAGTTGAGAGTGACGTTGGAATGACTAAGATGTCTAGTCTGCAGTTAGAGTACTGTAGAAAGGTTGGAGCCAGAGTTAAAGATCTTGGTGGCCTGTGTCTAGGGCCACAGAAGTAGACAAGGCTTCACAAGAACAAAATACAATAATCTCAGCTAACATTTACTATGCACATTCTATATTCTAGACATTGTGTTTAAACTTCAGAAGAATCGTCCAATTAATCATCACAACAACCTCATGAGGTAACAGTACCTGAATCATCATTATTCATATTTTTACAGGTAGAGACTTAGAGATATTTATAATTTGCCAATCAGCAGATAAGCAAGTGGTAGAGCCAGGACTAGAATCCAATCTCTCTTTTACTCATAAATACGCCATTCTCCTACCCAGAAGAAGAGAGGCTGACTGGGGTCTCTGAAGGAAATTAAGGAGGTAGATTAGGTTGCCTGTGGGAGACTGCCAATGCCAGAAAAAGAAAGAAAGATGACTATAATCTTCCTCCCTAGCTGAGTGCCTGAAAGACTTCTGTTGCTAAGAACACATGCCCAACCAAAAGGGTTAAACCCATTGTATCAATGTCTTCTTGATTCCCTCTGTTTATTCTCTCTCTTAGCCACTTCCTGAGAAAACTCACTTAGTATACTCAATCTAATCCCGTGCACCTTTGAACCAGTCGCCTCCCTCCTCCGAAATCCCACTTTCCCAGATGGATTCTGCTGATGAACAAAGTTTGTGATTTCTTTTTCAAACCTTATTCTGTGTGTAAACTGAGGCAGCACTGTAAGACCTGGAGGCAGCAAGATAAGATGCCGTTGGCAAAACCTGAATTAAGCCTCCAGACTTACTGGACCAGTTGAGACTAGAGGACTCCCTGAGATGATCAGCTTGAGATATTCTTTAAACTTTGAACCCAAACTATCCCCTGAAGTCACCTCTTAAGGAAGTAACAAATATGGTGCTGTAGGATAAGCACTGGGCCATAAGATTGGTTTGGGCCACAAGGTTGATTAGACCCACAAGATCCGTTGTTCCAACTCACCAGCTGCTTCTAGGAAACCCTACACAGGTTCGCTATGAGTCAGAACCAATTTAACAACAACAATCATCACCTGTGAAGGGGAGTGGGGATGGGAATTTATTTTTCAACCCATCTACATGAAATCAAAAGGTCAACAATTACTCTAAAGCAAAGATGAGAAGATATGGGGGTACATGTTGTTGGGAATAGAACAACTAGAACATAGAGAGGATGTTGACATGTCGTGAAAAATGTAACTAATGTTACTGAGAAACTAGTGTAGATATTGTCAAATTGGTAATCTAATTTGCTGTGTAAACTTTCACCAAAAACGCAGCAACTTTTTGTTAGTGTTTTACTTAAAAATAAATAAATAAATAAAATCCAAGCTAAATCTAGCAAAATTGTGAGCTGGGAAAGTATGCCTTTCTTTATCTCCTCTTTTTGGCTTCCTGAAAGACCCTCAGCATAACACTTTTACTCCAATTTATTTGGGGGTGAGGATTTCAAATTCCTTATTCCCACTTCCTTCTTTATAATACCTTCAACAAAACTGTCCCTCCAGAAAAGATATAATAAATTCATTTATGTAAGCATATGGTGGTTGGTGGAGTCCTGGTGTAGTGCTGTGGGTTAATGAGCTAGACTGCAAAGTTAGTTTGATCTTCAAGGTCGGAGGTTCAAGCTCACCAGTCACTTCCCAGAAACCCTATACAGGATAGCTATGCATCGGAAACAACTTGATGGCACTTAACAACAACATGGTAGTTGGCGGTTAAGCTCCGTGGAGTTGGTTCCCACTCACAGCGTCCCTGAATAGGGTTTCGGAGACTATAAATCTTTACAGGAGCCTCATCTTTTTCTGCAAAACAGCATATAAATGACTAATAATCAATTTATATGTGAAGTTACCATGAGTCTGAATTGACTCAATACCAACAGTTTATTTACTTATTTGTTTTTATTTTTTAGGCACTTAACATAAAGTAGGATTACTGGTATGGCACTGTAGGATAAGCCTATGACTACATGGTCAATTTGAACCACAAGTTCAGTGATTCAATCTCACCAGTTGCTCCTCAGAAACTCTATACAGGGTTGCAATGTGTTAGAACTGACTCGACGGTACTTAACAACAACATAAAATAATTTGGTTAATGCCAAAGTCAAGAGGAACATTAGAAAGGGAGACTGACTGAGTGATTTTCAAGTCCGAATATCCTTGAGTAGACAGTTTCTTCTTATCAGGATCATCATAGCAATTTTTATTTTTTACTTTAGAAAAAAAATACACTGATTTTTAAAAATTTAATCATCCATCAGTTTATGTTAACATAAAGTTTTATCATATAGACACTTCATACCCACTGGAAAATAATACACAGAGAACTGACTCAGTAAAAGCAATGTTTCAAATTACCCTGGAAGAAAACATGGCTCTTCCAGTAATTTACCATTTAGTTGGGAATAGAAGACTGAAAAGAAAAATAATTAGTCCACAGTATGTATGATAGAGATTCTAAGTATAATGTTGTTGTTAAGTGCCTCTGATTCAGCTCCAACTCATAGTGACACTGTTTCTGAGGAGCAGCTGTTGAGCTTGAACCACTGACCTTGCAGTTCAAACCGACCTTGCACATTAACCCGCAGTGCCACACCAGAATAAATGTCAAAAAATAAGAAAAAGCTATGGAGTCTCTTGTGGCACTTTAGCTAGGCAACAGCTGGCCCTTATGGATAGACTTCTGAACTCCTACAAACTCTTCCACTGAATGTAACTTAAAAAGGTTAGCAATATAGTTTAAAACATTTTCTTATGTATCTTAGATGCATTATACTGAGAAAGATGGCAGACTCAAAAAGCTACTTTTTGTATAATTCCATTTATATGATATTCTGGCAACAGCAATACTATATGGACAGAAAACATCTCAGTAGTTTCCAGGCACCAAAGGTCAGGAGATAGGCTGACTATGAAGGCGCAACACAAAGGAATTTTGTGGGGGTGATGTTTTTATGTTCCTTTGGGTGGTACATTCCCAATTGTATGTATTTGTTAAAACTCATAGAACTAAATACTAAAAAGGATAAATATTACAGTACATAAATTACACCTCAATGAAAAATAAAATAGAAACTAAATTTCAAGAAACAGAAAACAAATGAAAAAACACCCCACCTTTCCTAAGTCTAGTGATGTGTTGTTGGAGTAGTAAACAATACTCAGATATCTAAAGCTAAAGGGTGATCTAATGAGAGGAGCATCAAACAAGAACTTTTCTTAAGGGACTTCTAATCCTGTTTACTTGAGTTTTGGTTGTTATGAGTCCAAGGTTTGCATGGGACAGCAAATGAAGCCCAATTTTCAGAGTCCAAAAAGAGAGACACTTGCATAAAAGTAGGACTCCCAAAGGTTGCACCTCTAACTAAGGATGAATTAGAAATAAGTTTACGTTACCAACCTCTCCAAAAGGGAAGTTTTTGTCTCAAAACTTAATGCTGAGTGAAGAAGATGAGAATTAACAACAATAGAAGGACCTTACATACATCTGTAGTCTGAATCACACTATCTGGAAAAGCTCACACATCTTAAGTCAGGAATTTCTTTTGGAGTTTTCTGAGCTGGTAGTGCCCCCCTCCCCATGCAAATATCCTCCTTGAAGTAATTACCTTTAAACTAAACTTTACAAAATTTCCTTAAAGTTCCAAAATTACAAAATACACAAAAAACAAAGGTTCTTGAGTGACATCAAGCATAAACAAAACACAGTTAAATTAGATCTCCCAGGACTTATCAAATTTGAAAAAGAATCTAATATAACCTTTAGGACTGGAAAATCTAAAATTGATTTCAGTTTCTTGTTTTGATGCTCTTGATGTCATCACATAGCTCTTCTAGTTTTCCATCATTAGAGCCTAACGATTCAAGTGTGTTCTTGATATGGTCTCTAAATTCCAGGTCACATTTTGGCTTTCATGGAATAGTTTTGCTTTTCTTCCATTTCAGCCTGAACTTGCATATAAGCAATTGATGGTCTGTTTCACTGGCCTTTTTTTGGCTGATAATATAGAGCTTTTCCATCTCTTTCCACATACGTAGTGAATTTGATTCTTGTGTATTCTATCTGGTAAGGTCCATGTGTATAGTTAGTCACCTTTTATGTTGTTTTAAAAAGGCATTGGTCTTGCAAAATTCTATCATGTGATCTCAAGCATCATTCCTATCACCAAGGTCATATTTTCAAACTACCGATTCTTCCTCTTTGTTTCCAACTTTTGCATTCCAATCACCACTAGTTATCAGCACATCTTTAAAAACCAAAAAACCAAAAACGTTTTATTGTGAATTGAGTGAAGGTTTACATAGCACATCATCAGTTTTACATTCAGTAAACCATATACTTTGCTTCATTACAATGATTGCAATCCCCTCCAGTAACAACAATTAACATTATTTAGTTCTATTCATTTTAACTACTGTATTAATTGTCAAACATGCAATCTAGATGAATTGATAATACTGGTGATTTGAATGTGAAAATTGGAACAGAGAGAAAAGATCAGTATTTGGAAAATATGTCCTTGGTGGTAGAAATGATGATGGAGATAGCATGACAGAAATTTGCAAGGTCAATGACTTATTCATTGCAAATATCTTGTTAAAACATAAAAGGCAGCTATACATATGCACCTCACCAGATGGAATACATAGGAATCAAACTGACTACATCTCTGGAAAGAGATGGTGGAAAAGTTCAATACCATCATTCAACGAGAGCAGGGACCAACTGTGGAACTGACCATCAATTGCTCATATGTATGTTCAGGCTGAAGCTGAAGAAAATTAAGACAAGACCATGATAGCCAAAATGACATTGAACTTATTCCACCTGACTTTAGACACCATCTCAAGAACAGATTTCATGGATTAGATGCTAATGATCGGAGACCAGAGAAGTTGTGGGATAACAATCAAGAACATCATGCATGAAAAAGGTAAAGGTAATTAAAAAGACAAAGAAAAAGAGAAACATCAAAATGAATGTCAGAAGAGACTATGAAACTTGCTCATGAACTTAGAGAAGCTAAAGTGGAAGAAACAAGGAAGTCAAAGATCTACAGAAAATTTCAAAGAGCAGCTCAAGATGACAAAGATTATAATAAAATGTGTAAAGAACTGGAGTTAGAAAACCAAAATGAAAGAACAGTTTCAGCATTACTCAAGCTGAAACTATTGAAGAAAAAATTCAAGCTCCAGGTGACAACACTAAAGGATGCTATGGTGTGGTGCTGTAGGATAATCACTGGACTGCTAACCACAAGGTAGGCAGTTCTAACCTATACAGGGTCCCTATGAGTCAGATGTGACTCAACAGCACATGACAACAACATAGGCAAAATATTGAACGATACAGGAAGCATGAAAAGAAGATGTAAGATATATAAAGAGTCACTGTACCAGAAACAATTGATAGATGCTCAACCATTTCAAGGAGTAGCATATCATCAATAAGTAATGATACTGAAGGAAGAATTCCAAGATGCACTGAAGGCATTGGTGAAAAACAAGGCTCCAGGAATTGAGGGAATACCAACTGAAATGTTTCAACAAACTAACAAACTAATGCAACACTAGAGGCACTCATTCGTCTATGCTAAGAAATATGGAAAACAGCTACCTGGCCAGTAGAATGGAAAAGATCCATATTTGTGCCCATTCCAAAAAAAGGTGGCCCAACAGAATTTGGAAATCATCTAACAATATCATTAATATCACATGCAAATAAAATTTTGCTAAAGATAATTCAAAAATGGTTGGAGCAGTACATCAACAGAAGCTGTCAGAAAGTCAAGCTAGAGGACATGGAACTAAGGTAATCATTGCTGACATCAGACGATCTTGACTGAAAGCAGATGACCAGAAAGTAATTTACCCTTGTGTTTTATTGACTCTTGTGCTTTATTGACTATGCAAAGACATTTGGCTGTGTAGATCATAACAAACTATGGATAGCATTGCCAAGAATGGGGATTCCAGAACACTTCATTGTGCTCATGAGGAACGTGTGCATAGACCAAGAGATAGTCATTAGAACAGAACAAGGGAACACTGAATGGCTTAAAATCAGGAGAGATAAGCACCACGATTGTATCTTTTCACCATATTTATTCAATCTCTATGTGTAGCAAATAATCAGAGATGCTGGATTATATGAAGAATAGCATAGCATCAGGATTGAAGGAAGATTCATTAATAACCTTCAGTATGAAGATGATAAAACCTTGCTTGCTAGAACTGAAGAGGATTTAAATACTTACTAATAAAAATTCAAGACTACAGCCTTCTGTATGGCGTGTACCACAATGTAAAGAAAACAAAAATTGGCAATGCTCTACTGTATACAGCATGACTCCCCTACAGGTACTTTCTTTCCATATTCTAATAAACCTCTTTTATACTATATTTCATATATAAATATATACATGTCCAGCCCAGTATCAATTTGCTGGCAACTCTGCTGCAGGACACTTGGAGCTAAGTCTTCGGAGAACCCCAGGATGGAATTGAACTGACTACTGAGGTGAGACAAGCCTCCACCAGCATACATCCCCAGTGAAGCTCCCACATTCCAAGCTCTTGGATGCAACAGTTAACACTGAGGTTGTGAACATCATTGAATGAAGGAGGATCTATTTGCAATAACCCCACTCCAGCAGATCCTGAATCAAATCTGTAGTTGGCTAGGCCAACCTTGGACTAGCTCTGACTACCAGAAGTGGCTGAACAGAAATGCGAGGTAGAGAAAAAGGAGGGGATGGGAAAGAAAGACTGTTAATCTGTGCTGGCGGCCTGGGTCAGCGGGACCATCTTGAACTTTCATGGGCAGTTGTGAAGGCAAGAGGCCACTAAGTGAACATAGACATAATGCTCGTTGGCAGAGAGAAAGCTGTGGCTAGTTTTATCATTATTATCATGATTATTTTCTTCTTTCTTCATTATTAGTTCATTTTTTCGCTGTGGATTGCTGGTTTGTTTGTTTGTTTTCCTTCTCTCTCATGGGTGTGTCTTCTCTTTTTGCCTTACTCAATAGGAGACAGCAACTGAAGCCATACAACCCAGCCATTGCTGTATCCTATACAACCACACCAATTGGGCTAGAATCAATACTAGCTGCTATATATGTATTGACCACAACAATTGGTGTCAGCTAAGTCCACCCTGAACTGAACTGCATGAACAGTGAACAGCTCGTTTCCTAATCACACCTACCATGAGGCAGTTTGTTAGTGCCTAAGAATACACAAATATGCATTCATCAACTTAATACATCTACAACAACACCACAATGCCTCAAAAGCAGCAAAAAATCTCTGTTTACATGAAGAAACTAGACAGAGTAGCTCAAACAAATGACCAAGGCAGAACTAGAAAATGAAAAAGAGACACTTGAACTATTTGAAAAAGAATTCAGGAGAATAATATTTAGGTACCTCAAAATTATTGACAGAAAGATCAAGAAAAACAAGGAAGAATTCAGATAAACACTGCAGGAACAATCAAACAAAATAGATGAAGGATTGGAGACAATACAAAGCCTGCACCCAGAAATCCAAAAGATTAATGCTAAGATATCGGAAACTGACAATACTCGGATAGGGCAAAGGGTAGATTTAAATCAATGGAAGTCAGAATTAGTGATCTTAAATATAAATCTCTCAGTACTAGTAAGCTAGAAGAACAATGAAAAAAATCTGAAGCCTAACTTTCTTGTGTGACAGCATGAAGAGAAATAACCTATGGATGATGGGAATTCCAGAATAGGAAAGCACAGAAAAGATAGTCAAAGTACTGCTGGAAGAAAATTTCCCTGATATCATGAAAGATAAGAAGACAAGCATACAAGAAGCTGCAAGCAGGATAGACATCAAAAGAAAATCACCAAGACATAACAAACCAAACTTTCCAAAATCAAAGACAAGGAAAGAATCCTGAAAGCATCTCAGGATAAACAAAATATTACATACAAAGGAAAACTGAGGGAGAATAAACAAGATGGTGGTTAGGGTAGAAGTGCAGAAGTTCTGGAATGGTCCCAGAACTCTGAACCACCTATAAAGAAGTAGTTAGAAAGTTGGAAAGCCTACAGCCAGTGGAATTTGTAGCAGAAGCAAGAAATCCAGTGCTTTCTAATCCAAGGCACTCAGCTGCTCCCTGAGCAGCCATCTTGGACAAGACTGAATGGAGGAAGGATCACAGCAGCAATGAACACCTGAAAGAACCACGGAAATAAAGGTGTGGACATTCTTTTTTTTTTTTTTTTTTTTT
>NW_006408582.1:13864700-13867815 GCF_000296735.1 Chrysochloris asiatica
CAAGAAATCTCTTTCTATCTAATCTGCCCAGCTCAGCAGCCAGGAGCTGAAAACTTGGGCAAGACCAAGCGGGGGAGCAGGCAGACCCGCCACGGACTAATGCCTGCGGGAACCTCAGAGCGAAAGGTGGTCAATATTCTTTGTTTTCTTCTGATTTTTTTTTTTTTTTTATCTGTTCATCTCTCTCTGTCTGTGCATCTCCATTCTAGTGACTAAAGGGGGTACCTGAGCAAGTTGACACCCCACCCCACCCCCAGAAGGTTCTATTACACATGAGCACGGATCTCCTCAAAATTTAAAGGGACAGTTTCCACTTAAAACCAAACGGCAGTGCAAAATAGCCCCAGCCAGCCCTGAACTGTTTATCACTATGAAAAAGGCCTGAACGGGGTTTGTGGAGCAAGACAGTCAGAGTAAAAAGGAAACAGGCTGAAAATTAAATCCTGAGCTACATCACAATGACCAATAGTGGCATCTTGAAATTTCTCAGGAAGACGAGTGAAAAGGGAAACCCATCTCCTGATCACATCTACCTGGAGGCAATCATAAAGCATAAAAAATATCAAAATGCACACCCATCTAAGTATTAAGGCCACAATTAAATACTGAATATGCTCAAAAAACAGAAACAGATGACCATATCAGCACATGTCCAGAAACGAGATAGTGACTGAGACAAATGAGCTGGAGGTAGACCTACATTCCATACTGGAAGGAGAGTAGGCTTTGGAAATGCCTGAGAAGGAATTCAGAAAAATGACTATAAAATGTATCAAAATGCTTTATAATGAAGTTGAGAAAAAAAAGGAATAAGTCAGGAAAGCACTACAGGAGCAACCAAATTAGATAGATACAGAATTGGAAACAATTCAAAACCTGCAGAAAGAGATCCAAATGATTAATAATAGAATATCAGAAATGGACAATACACTGAAAGAGCAAAGGAGGAGAATTGAAGAGATGGAAGCCAGAACTAGTGAGCTGGAAGACAAATCTCTCAATACTACTAAGATAGAAAAACAAACAGAAAAAAAGGATAAAAAATCTGAAGAAGGTCTAAATTTCATATTGGACAACACAAAGAGGAATAATTTAAGAATTATCAGCATTCCAGAACAGGAAGAATGGCATAAGTCCACAGAGGAGACAGTTGAAGAGCTTCTGGAAGAAATTTAACTAACATCCTGAAAAACAAAAAGATAAGCATTCAAGAAACTCAACGAACCCCAGGAAGGATATACCTTAAAAGAAAATCACCAAGACGTATAATAAAGCTCTCCAAAATCAAAGACATGGACAGAATCCTGCAAGCAGCTAGGGAAATAAGAAGTGTAAAATACAAAGGTAAACAAATCAGATTTAGCTCGGATCTCTCAGCAGAAACAATGCAAGCAAGAAGGCGATGGGGAGAAACATATAAAACCCTGAAAGAAAAAAAACTGCTGACCAAGAATCCTCTACCCAACAAAGCTGTTACTTAAATATAATGGTGTAATCAAAACATTGCAGGATAAACAGACTAAGGGATTTTGCCAAAGCCAAACCTATGATGAAAAAGATACTAAAGGGAGTTTTGTGGACTGAGAACCAACAAGAACATACAACAACCAGAGAATGATATATGTGGCAGCATCACCTGGAACTTAATCAACAAATGCAAGAGTCAAGAACAGAACAAAACTAGAAGAACAAATTCAGAGGATCTGGGAGGTCAGTCTATGATCAAAACAATTACAATGTGAAAGAAGGTAAACACAGAGGAACAGAGATCCAGGTGGTGAGAAGGTCAGGTAGATTACAGGATAAAATAGACTGTCTTAAATGGAGGAAAAAGTTAACAGAATGTAAGGTAAACACAACAGTGGGATTAGGTTAGGGGGATAAGGGGGAGGTGGACGGAGGTAATGGGAGAGCACAGGGTAAGGGCAGACACATCATAATTTGAGTGTTGGGGTGGGCAATGCAAGAAGGAGGAGGAGATGGAAGAACAAGGTAGACAGGGGAACAGTGAGACAGGTTTGCATGGGCTAAGCGGGACAGAGGTAAAGACTAATGCATGTTCAACCTTGAAACAACAGGGCTCTGTGATACAGGGATTTAGGCATAGTTTGAAGAGGGGAAATAATACTAAGATGCTTGACTGCTTTATGAATATTGGTTTCCCTTGCCTACTATTGTAAAATAGACACTTGAGTGGGATAGAAAGGAATGCCAGGGAACTGATTACGGAAAACTTGTTAGCCCATCTTCAGCCTACAACTGATTGGAGTACTTAAAAGAAATTGCCCAGTGAGATAGTCCTCTTGCGGAGCCTTTGCAGAGTATAGGACCTTAGGTGGAATCCTGAGTCCCATCCAGAACCTTATGAGGTGGGACATTTCCACTAGAAAGGACAAGCAGACCAGCCTAAAACAGCTGAGAGACAGAGATGCATCTTCAACGTAAGACCATCAGGAAAAACCCAAAACAAAAATGGCAGTATGAGTGGCTACTACAAGAATAAGCAAGTTGTTCGTTGGGAAGGATTGAAACAAGACCTTTAGCTCAAGCCTTGTACAAAACAAAATCAGCATGGATTAAAGGCCTAAATGTGAATCCCAGATTATGAAGGCCATCAATGAAAAAATAGGTACAAATATGAGGGCATTAATTCAGGGAATACACAGACTACAAAACATTTTGAAAACTACACAAACAAAAATAGACCAAATAGATGAGTGGGACATACTAAAAATTAGAAACTTATGTGCATCAAAAGACTTCACCAGAAGAGTAAAAAGAGAGCCCACAGAATGGGAAAAAATATTTTGCAATGACACATCAGACAAGAAACTTATTTCTAAAATATATAGGAAACTACAACACTTATACAAGAAAAATACAAAAAACAAAACAAACAAACAAACAAAAAACAAAGAAAGAAAGAAAAAATACAAATAACCCAATTAAAAAGTGGGCACAGGACATGTAACAGACACATCACCAAGGAAGAGATCCGGGCAGCCAACAAACATATGAAGAAATGTTCACGATCACTAGCCATTAGAGAGATGCAAATCAAAACAACATCAACAATAACAGCAAAGATGAAAAATGTAGAGGACAATAAATGCTG
>NW_006408582.1:13868170-13907091 GCF_000296735.1 Chrysochloris asiatica
ATAACATGGATGAACCTTGAGGACATTATGTTGAGTGAAATTAGTCAGTCACAAAAGGAGAAATACTGCAAAGGATCACTACTGTTAAAGACTAAGAAAAAGAACCCATACTAAAGGGAGGGGGGAGGGATTCTTTGCTGGTTCCTGGGATGTGGGGGATGGGGTGAGGGGAGGGAGGGGAAGGTGGAGCACAGGGCAAGAAATAGACACAAGATACTTTGGGTGCTGGGGAGGGGGCAATATACAAGAAGGGAGAGGGAAATGGAAGAACAAAGCAGATGGGAGAACAATTAGGCAGGTTTGCATGGGCTAAGTGGAGCAGAGGTAAATAATGATGTATGCACAACCTTGGAACAACAAGGCTCTTGGATACAGGGATTGAGACATGGTTGGAATGGAGGAAAGGGGGGAAATAATGTTAAGATGCTTGGCTGTCTTTTGAATCTTCGTTTTCCTTGCATTATATTGTAAAATAGACACTTGAGGGGGAAAGAAAGGAATAGCCAGAAATATCACCATAGAAAGCTTGTAAGTCCGTCTTCTGCCTATAATTGATTGGAATACCTAAAATGGGGCTACAATGTACCCAATGAAGGAGACTTCCTGTGGAGCCTCTGCATTACATAAGACTATAGGTGGAATCCTGAACAGCATCCAGAATCTTCAGAGGTGTGAAATTTCCACTTGAAAAGACAGGCAGACCAGCCTGGAGCGGCTAGAAGAACAGAAGATATTTCTTGAAAAAAAGACTGACAAGAAAAATACAAAACAATATAGGCAGACCGACTGTTACTACAAGAACAAGCAAGTTGCTTGCCCAGGAGACATCAAGGCAAGTGGTCAGGTACCCTCAGAGAATACCCCCTTCCAAGACTAAGACTCAATGGGAATATACACTCTGACTGGTGACCATATTTGTCACCAATAACGAGAAGTGAGGGAAAAACAGCAATAAAGTTGCGAACTAAGCCCTACAACGTTCAATAGACTCATGTGAACCTGGGTGGAGACCTCACTGGCCAGCATTGTGGCAAGACCTGGGGACTCTTGGGCCCAGAGTCAGTGACAGAGCTACAGAGGACTAAAGTAGAGAGTGAAGCATCCAGCTGATAAGAAGAGAGGGCATATGCACAAAAACCCACACACTTGCAGATAATAGCCTCTTGACCTGGCTTCAATGACTAGATGATCAGAGCTCAACTAGAAGAAAGAAGAGGACAAAAAGAGTAATCTGATACAATTTGATGAACTTGACCAAACCTATGGATGCAGTAGCTCAAAAGAGGGAACAAATCTTTACAGTGAAGATCATTCCCACCATCTCCATATACAGATTAAACAGGGATGGGCAACTTGGACATTGGCTACCCAAAATGGGGGGATACAAAAGCAAGAAGTGACTGGCTTACAAGCTTTCAAGAGGGAAACTAGATCCAGAGGACGTGGAGGAAGGAAGAATCTCCACTGAGTAATATCCAATCTGTCTAGGCCAGGCTGATGAAAGGAAATGCAGATAGGTCTCTTGTGATACAATAGTGAATAATTGTTATCAGGACTGATTGTGAGGGTTGGAAATATAAAGGTAGACATTTTGTAGCAAAAGGAGGGGAGTGACTGACTTTGCAGTCTAGGAGTGGAGGTCCTTGGGGCCATCAAGGGAGAAGAGCGGAGAGCAGGACCCTACCCAGAGAAGAAGTGATGCCAGAGATGGAGGCAGAGACAATGTCATGGAGAGATGGAGCAGCTGGGGACTTTAGACTCAGAGAGGGAGAGGGGCTGTGTGTGGATGACCAAGGGGCCCCTTTGATTGTTTGATGATGCATGGAGGGGATTGTAACCATGGCAATGAAGCAATATATGACAGGATCAATGTAAAACTAATGTTCTCCCATGTAAACTATCACAGAATTCACAATAAAACATTAAAAAAAAAAAAAAAGTATGTGACCAAGTGTTGCAATGTGTCAATGTGGCTATGCTATGGTACCCTTTAGTTTGGCCAAACACTAATCTAGCTGGCTGTTCCATATGCAATATAATGTGATGAGGTCAAGTAATCTGTTCAAAAGGGAGGCTCCTTAGGGTGTGTTCAGCTTCCACACTATAAATAAATATTTTGGTAAAACTGAAAAAAAAAAAAAAATCAGTTGGCTTCCTCTATACCAATAACAACAGTGCTGAAAAGGACATTAGGAAAGCAATACCATTTACAATAGCCACCCAAAGGATGAAATATCTAGGAATAAATGTAACCAGAGACACCAAAGGCCTATACAAAGAAAACTACAAAACACTACTATAAGAAATCAAAAGAGACTTACAAAATTGGAAGAATATACCATGCTCCTGGATAGGAAAATTTAACATTGTGAAAATGTCAATACTGTCGAAAGCAATTTACACATATAATGCAATCCCAATCCAGATTCCAATGACATTCTTCAAAGAGATGGAAAAAACAATCATAAACTTTATATGGAAAGGAAAGAGACCAAGGATAAACAAAGCACTACTTAAGAAGAGGAATAAGGTTGGAAACCTCTCATTCCCTCATTTCAAAATTTACTACATGGCTATAGTGGTCAAAACAGCCTGAAAGATACATTGATCAATGGAACAGAATCAAGAACCCAGAAATCAACCCATCCACATACAGCCAACTGATTTTCGACAAAGTGCCTAAACAACAGATGGTGCTGGCAGAACTGGAAAGCGATATGCAAAAGACTGAAGCAAGACCTTCACCTCACACCTTATAAAAAAAAACAATTTAGCATGGATTAAAGACCTAAATGTGAATCCCAGAATTATAAAGGTCATCAATGAAAAAAAACAGGGACAAATGTAAGGGCTCTAAAACAGGGCATACACAGACTACCAAACATTTTGGAAATTACATGAAAGACAAAATAGTTGCTTGGGACATAATAAAAAATAAAAACTTATTTGCATCAAAAGACTTCACCAAAAGAGTAAGAAGGGAACTCACAGAATGGGAAAAATCTTTTGCAAGGATGCATCAGATTAAGGGACTATTTTCTAAAACATATAGGAAACTATAACACCTCTACAAGGAAAAGTAACAACCCAATTAAAAAATGGGTGCAGGATATGAACAGACACTTCACCAAGGAGGAGATCCAGGCAGCCAACAAACATATGAAGAAATGTTCATGATCATTAGCCCTTTGAGAAATGCAAAGCAAAACAACAATGAGATATCATCTCACACCAGCAACAACAGCAAAGATCAAAAAAGTAGAGGACAATAAACGCTGGTGAGGTGCGTAAAGACTGGGACCCTCCTAAATTGTTGGTGGGATTGCCAAAAACTCTGGAATGACTTACCTGTAAAAGGCAAAACTTTAACACTTTCAGAAGTATATGTAGAAACCTGTATTACCTCAGAGAGCTGTTGCTGCTACTGCTTGCCCTTCAGTCAGTTCTAACTCGTTGAGATCCTGCATAGGCTTTCTGAGGCTGCAAATCTTTACTGGTGCAGCAAGCCTCATCTTTCTTCTGAGAAGCTGTTGGTGGATTCAAATTGCTGACCTTGCAGTTAACAGTCCAAGGCCTAACCCACTATGCTACCAGGGCTCCTTTATTTCAACACAGGAGAGGATTTCTTAAACAAAAACTATAAAAACGACACTAAAATTAAGAATTTCTATTCATCCTGAGGCATCATTAAGAGAGTGAAAATGTAAAACACTTAGAAAATATATTTGGAGCGTATCAGGAATGTTTTTAAATTCCTATAAATAAAAAAGGAAATATAAATGACCCCTCCATCCCCCGCAAAAAGTAAAAGACTTGAATAGACACTTCATGAAAAGTAACACACCAAATAAACGATTTAGCGAGACAGTCAAGAGTGCAGTTTTGTACATTGAGGACAACTGAGAAATAAAAATGTCACGTTGTTGTTGTTATGTGCATTGGAGTCGGTTCCGACTCATAGCAACCACGTACAGGGTTTCTGAGGCTGTAAATCTTTACGGGACCAGAAAGCCTCATCTTTCTCTCACGGAACAACTGGTGGTTTCGAACTGCTAACTTTGAGGTTCGCAGCTTGATTTGTAACCACTACGCTACCAGAGCTTCTCTCTGTAATGTGACTTTGAGGCTTCTGCCATCAAGAGGTGAAGTCTATTTCACCACCTCTTTATTCCAGAATGGCCTTGTAACAGGCTATGGACAAAAAGATGCAGCAAGAGAAGTACTATGTGACTTCCAAGCCTTAAGAGGTTTTGGAGTTTATATTCCCACCCCGTTGAAAAGCTTCCTTGAAAAAGCCATATGAAGAGGCCTGGTTTAGCCAATTTGAGGATGAGATAGCAATTAGAGCAGAGAGGGACTATCCCAGTGAGGTCCTCACAGCCAGCACCAGCTATGTGACTATTAGACCATCTAATCCCCATTGGGTTTATAGTAGTACCATACTGCTTATCTCCTAGTACAATGTCCTTTATTTTTCATTCAATTACATATTTTAGCACAATTATTTTCATAATATTTTATGTATTTAGTAGATAAATGAAATTTACTTCATGTAGCTACTCTCTAGAATTCCATTATGTTACTGAAAAGATAAATGAACATACTCACATACGTCTCCTTGTGCACATGTGTGAAAGTTAGTTGGGAATCCTATTTGAGGCAAGAAATTCACAACCTCAGGATGATGGGTTGCATTGGAGGCATCATTTTTTGTGGGTCAGAACCAAGCTAAACTAATTGGTTTGGTTGGGCATTGAATCTAGGACTTTAGTCTCAGTAATTCTATACTCACCTCTTCTTATCTTCATCTCCCCTTCCTATCCAAACCTCTCTAGAGATGATCTGTCATGTGTGTAACTGTAGAAGCAGTTACTGGTTTCTCTCTCTCCTTTTTATGTTAATGTACAAAGAGGATACCTGTTTTTTCAGGGGAAATGGAACTCAAAGTTTTACCCCTTGAGGGAAAGATCATGTAGAAAAAATGTCTTGTCCAGCTCTGATAACTAATTTACCTTTTGCTGTTGTTGTTAAATGCCATCACATCAGTTCTAACTCACAGCGACTCTATATAGAGTTTCCAAGGGGCGGCTGGTGAGTTTGAACTGTCAACCTTGTGGTTCAAATCAACCTTTTGGTTGAATGCTTATCCTATAGCACCACACCAGGACTCCAATTTACCTTCAGATAGGTAATTTAGCTTCTTGCTGAACATGTAGTCCTTGACCACATCTCAGAATTTGCTAGAAATGAAGAAGCTCAAGTGCTGCCCTAGAATTAATAAATCAGAACCTGCATTTTAGCAGGGTCCCCAGGTGAATTGTGTGTGCTTTACAATATGAGAAGCACTAATTTAGTGTATCTGAGCTTAAAGTTTCTGCAACATGATAGGTTTCAACCCTTAGATAACAGAGTTTTATGTATCAGAGACAAGAGAAATTTGTCCACAGATAGTCTCTTTTTCATAAGGACCCATCAAACTTCTTTTGATCCTTTGTCTCACAATTACTTGCCATGAGTGAAGTCCTGAGGTAGCATGTTGAGATGTTGAGGCAGAAGCTGTGCACACAAGTACTATATGTTGCCTGCTAAGCACTACTTTTGCTGTGTCCTGAAGGCTTTGGTATGTTGTATTTTCATTCTCATTTGCTTCAAGAATTTTTTTAGTTTTTTATTAATTCTATTATCCAGTGGCTTTTGAGAAGGATGTTATTCAGTTTACATGTATTTGATTTTGTTTCCTTGATCTTCCTATTTCTGGTTTCTAATTATATAGCATTGTGATTTGAGAAAACAGTTTGTAGTATTTTGATGTTTTTAAATTTATTGAGACTTGCTTTGTGGCCTAACATATGGTCCATTCTGGAGAATGCTCCATGTGCACTAGAAAAGAATATGTATCATGTTGATGTTGGATTGAGTGCTCTGTATAAACCTACGAGGTCAAGTTTCACAACAATGATTGATAGTATCATTGTTGGGTTTCTTTCTGATTGTTCTATTGTTTTTTTGTTTTTTGACAGTGGTGTATTGGCCCTGTAGGATAAGCACTCTACCACAACAATGGTTTGAACCATACAGTCAGTTGTTCAAACTCACCAGTCGCTCCTCAGAAACCCTACACAGAGGGGTTTCTATGAGTCCAAACTGATTTTATGACACTTAACAACAACAAAACAACAACGATTATTGCAGTTATCTCTTTCGTTCTTCAATTTTATTAGAGTTTGATTTACGTATTTTGAGAATCTTTCATTGGGAGCATAGATATTTACTATGGTTATATCCTCTTGTTCAATTGACCCTTTCTTTAATCCTGAGATAATGTCCTTCCTTGTCTCTTTTGCTGGTTTTTGCCTTATCAGAAATTAATACTGCCATTCCTACTTGTTTTTTAATTGCTATTAGCTTGATCATTTATTTTCCATCCTTCAGTTTTTAATCTATGTTTGTCTTTGAATGTAAGGTGTGTCTCTTGTGACTGCTGTTTATTTTCTGTGTGTGTGTGTGTGTGTGTGTTTGTGTGATGTTTGCTGCTGATTTCTTTGTTCCACATTTTTTCCTATACTAAGTTCATATTTTTGTGTGATGTTTCTAGTCAATTTCTTTATAGCTTTAAAATGTTCACAAAATCTTCATGTATTTTCCTTTTCTTGATTGGATGTAATGATTTACTATGTTTCTTTGGGGTAACCCTGTAATTTATTAATTTCTTCCCTGAATTAGAACAGTCTGTTTTATCTCAAAATCTACTTGACTTCCTCACCATTTGGTATTCTGTAACTATACTTTCCCCTCTTTTTGCTCTGTAGTTGTCTTCATTATAGATTGCTATCTCTGATTCTTTATCTTCAGTCTTGTAGTTTTGTTTTACTCTGAATATTTCCATATCTGATTGAATTCTGGGTGGTGCTGCCATGTATGTCATTCTATGGTTGCTGTCTGTTTATGTTGGGTCTCAATCCAAAGGACTTCTTTTAGTCTTTATTGTAAAGTTGGCTTGGTTTTTACAAATTCCTTTTATTTCTGTTTCTCTGGAACTGTTCTAATCTCACTGTCATATTTGAGGGAGAGTTTTGCTGGATATCTGATTAATGGTTTCTTTCAGTGTTTTGTATATCTCTCCCCATTGCCTTCTCACCTGCATGGTTTCTGCTGAGAAATCAGAATTTAATCTTACTGGTTTTCCTTTGTAAGTAACATATCGTTTTCCCCAAGCCGTTTCCAGGATTCTTTCCTTTTCTTTGATTTTGGAGAGTTTGATTATGATATGTCTTGGTAATTTTATTTTCAGATCTATCATGTTTGGGGTTCATTCAGCTTCTTGAAAACTTATCATCTCATCTTTCATGATGTTAGGGTAATGTTCTTCCAGCATCTCTTTGTCTATCTTTTCTGTGGTTTACTTTGTCAGTGCTGGGCAATTTTTAAATGGGATTGCATTATCAGAGAGAGCAAAGAAAGGAAGACACAGACCAAAAGTACAGAAGCTAGTCCTTTTCAAGAGACTCTCTGAGATTCTCAAGGGAATCCTCAAGAATTTCTAAAATCTCCTCAATATGAAGAGAAACTCTGAGCCATTGGAACAATTATCAGGCCTAATAATGAAAGAAAACAACTATTTTCTTGATTTCAGCTGACCCAGAAAGTACTTGCTTTGGGCCCATAGATTTCTTGTCATATATTCCCAATATTCTCATCAGTGATATTAAAAAAAGAAGAAGAAGGTATCTGCTCCTTTTTGATTAGCACGTCTACCTCTGGATTTCTCTCTGGAATAACTGTGGCAGTTAAGTTATTCTAGCCCCATACCCATTCACATCCCCATTCCCATCTCCATTCCCTCCCCTGTGGGAATCATTAATGCCCAGAGTGTGCCTAAACTCTATCAGGAGTGAACTATATTTCTGGTTTGAGAGTTCTACAAATGGGTGGGGAGAGGCACAAGGGATCAGTAGGTTAAGGACTCTGTGGATCAGTTCTGCTCTGTCATATGAGGCTTCTATGAGTTGGAATCAACTTATTGACATTTGTTGTTGTTGTGAAGTGTCGTCGAGTCAGTTCTGACCCATAGCAACCCTGTATAGGGTTTCCAAGGAATAGCTGGTGAGCTTGAACCGCCAACCTTGCAGTTCAAATGGCTTTGCAGTCTGGCACATTAGCCCACAGCACCACACCAGGACTCCTATTGACACTTAGCAACAACTGACGTCTTTATCATCTAAGCAGATGCAGAGGGAAAAAGAAAGGAGAGGCGCTCCTTCAAAGGGAAATACACAAATGCCCAGCACACCAGAGAGTTGACTCCAACTCATAGTGATCCTGCATAGGGTTTCTAAGAAGCAGCTGGTGGGTTTGAACTGACCTTGTTGTTTACAGTCCAGTGCTGAGCCTACAACACCACACCAGGAGTCCAATAACAGACAGAAGCCTTCCGTATTTTGCCTGCCTCTCATCTATACACTCTGAAGAAAAGTCTGTCAGTGGACACATCCTACCTTTTGTGAGATGCCCAGAGAGAAAAATAAAAAAGAAAAGCTTTTTTATTCTTTATTTTTATGTTGTTGTTGTTGTGAAGTACCACAGAGTCAATTCCAACTCATAGCAATCCTCTATAAGGTTTCCAAAGAGTGGCTAGTCAGTTTGAACTGCCAGTCTTGCAGCTGGCAGTTCAATGATTATCTAACAGCACTTGTATATCATTTCCTTGGATTGATATCCCACAATTTATTTAAAGTGTTCCTTTTGGTTGCTGATAGTGACTCATAGTGATCTCATGGGACAGAGTAGAACTGTTTCATGGGTATTCTAGGCTGCAATTGTTAAGTGAGCAGATCACCAGATCTTTCTCCCTCAGACACAGGGTGGGTTCAACCTGCCAACTTTTCAGTTAGCCTCCAAGTGCTTAACCACTGTGCTACTAGGGATCTTTAAACAGTTCCTTATTGGTGACTAACTTTGACTGCTGGGTACTTCTCCTAACTGGGACCATTGTTCTTCCAACCTTGACCTAAAACTCCTATAAAGGAAAGAATTCTGCAACATGAGGTTACAAATAAATATATCTGATTTCTCCACAATGATAGACTAGGCAGAACAATGTAGCCTGGGCAGAGGTGTAGCTAGAAAAATCTTTCAGAGTTCAAACTTTCTGATTTTTGCTAAATAGGCGATAAATAGTAATTCAGAGTAGTTTTATTTTGTAGTTATCTTAAAGAGTGAAATTGAACATCTTTCCACATGTTTAAGAGTCACTCATGGTTTTCTTTCTGTGAGCAGACTGTTTATGTCTTTTAATTTTTTTCCTATTAGGTTACAAGCCTTTTAGTATTGATAGACATCCAACATCCAAATTTAGAAGGCACAAAAGCAATGGAATTTAGGCATCTTAAAGCCCACCACCCATAATTTTTGTACTGCAATGCAATGTAATTAATTTTTACAAAAATTTAACGTAAGACAAAAGGCATTGTCAAAGCCACCAAATTTCATAGACTCTAAGCATAGTAACAATTGTGAGGTTGGCCCAGGATCAGGTAGGGTTTCATTCTGTTGTGCATAGGTCGCTATGAGTCAGTACTGACTCGATGGCACCTAACAACAACAACAATTTGAAAAGATGAGGCTTTCTGCTTCCCCAAAGATTAAAAACCTCAGAAACCCTATACAAGGTCACTGTGAATTGGAATCGACTCAATAGCACTTAAGAACAACCACATTAGTTTGAAAATTAGAAAGAACTTTCTAAATAGTTTAATTCTTTTTCATTTTTTTACAAACTTTTGATTGTGAGTTGAGTGAATATTTCCAGACTAGATTATCAGTTTTACATTACTCAAATAATACACTTCACTTCATCTCAATGACTGCAATTCCCTCCATAGAATAACTATCCCACTTCCTTCTCCCTGTGATTCTAATTTCCCTTTTGCCCTCCTTCCCAATCTTTCTCAACTTTTCCCTTAGGTAAATGTTGCCCTTTTGATCTTGAATGGTTGGCCATTCCATGGTGAGCATACCTTACTAACATTGTTACCTCCCTATATATCTATCTACTGCTTAACTGAAAAATCGGGCAATGATGGTGAGTTCAGTTCCAAACCTGATGAGTGGCCAAGGGTCATAGTTTCAGGTTCCTTCTGTTTCTTTCTGACCAGTAAGCCCAGTCTTTTTATTTTATCATTTTTATTTTCCCCCCACATTGTCTCCTACTCTATCTGGGACCTTCTAAGTGGTCCCTTTCAGAGCAGTTGGTAGTGGTAGCCAGGTACCATCTAGCTTTTCTGACCTCAGAATCATAGAGACTGATGTTCACGTGTTCCATTAGTCCATTGGACTAATGGATTCCAAGCATCTTCAATTTTTATCACTCTTTTTTCCCCTGGACAGGGAGAGATCAATAGTTGTACTTTAGATGATTGCTCATGAACTTATAAAATCCCAGTCACTATTCACCAAAATAGGGTGTTTCTACATTGTCTTTTTGGACTATGTTATGCCAGTTGACCATGGTGTCCTCTGAGGCTATGGTTCTGAGCTCCCAGTCCCAGCAACTTATTGTCGCAAGGATTTGGTTTGTTGCAAGCTGAAACATTTTCATAATTTTTGTCCCCTGTATGCTCCACAACAGGGAGAAAGATGAGGCTTTCTGCTCCCACTACAATTTCCAGCCTGGAAGTCCCATTCAGGGTCATTATGAGTCGGTGTCAACTCAATGGCACTTAACAACAACAACATACTCCACCACATTCACCTTTTCAATGAAGTACATAGCTACATACAAATAGCCTTTGTATATTTGTGGGTTAAATAGCTTAATTCTATTGACTTACTTTACAGAAACAATCCAGAGAAATTAAGCAAAGTAGCTTTGGTGACTAAAACTAGATCTCAAAACTACTAGTCCAGGGATCTTGGTACTTTACTTTGTTTCTCCTTTTAAGCTGCTACTTAGAGAAACCAGAATTTACTGTCCTTGGCCAGAAGTTTCTTTTCAGAAGATATGTGAACAGTCAGCACCAACCCTCTTGAAGAAAACTCAGGACAGCTGACCTCAAAGTTTCGCTGCTGAGTACTTCTCCTAACTGGGGTCATTGTTCTTCCAACCTTGACCTTAAACTCCTATAAAGGAAAGAATTCTGCAACATGAGGTTACGAATAAATATATCTGAATTCTCCACAATGATAGACAAGGCAGAACAATGTAGCCTGGGCAGAGGTGTGGCTAGGAAAACCTTTCAGCGTTCAGTCCTGTGCTGAATCCTGTCATCCAAGGTAAACACACAGCTTAGTAAAATTTCAGGTGCTTGGTTATTTGCCTTTATCTCTGATCCCCTATAAAGGAGGAGTAATATTTGATGAGAAACAAAGATTTGAGCAAACCAGATAATATCACACACCAAGAATAGGCACAGAAGTTTAATTGTTCAGGTCCTGGATTAATAAATGATGTAAGGAACAAATCTCCTAATGCAAGGACTCCAAAAGGAGCAGTGGACAGAAGACAATGTTGTCCCTGATAGAGCTCCAGGTTGAGTTAGCTTAGGTTGGAGGATAGGAGCAAGGAAGTCTTTTCTTTAAATAGAAAAAGCATCTGTTTAATTCCTTATGTATCATTCTGGTTATCTAAGAGGGAAACACAGGTATCCTTGTGCAAGAATGAGGGTTAGGAAGGATGTCTTGGTGAACGTGGCTGCATCATGCTATAAGAAAGGACAGAAACAGATCATCTCTAAAGCAGGGCTGTCTAAGCAATAGGTCGGGAGCTATATAGTCTGTATAGTCAGGACTGCCATGTACATTTGGGCAGTTTGTGCTCTGCTCAAAGTCATTATTTGAGGAAGTACAGAAGCTGATAGTTAATCTGCCTCCAACTAAGCAAGCCACATGAAGGAATGGATGTCTTTTACTTCATACAAAGGCACCTGTAAGGTTGCATCTTCCCTTGAGAGAGTACCTTTTCCTAAACCAGGCAAAGGTGTCTGGTGGGATAGAGGCAGCTTGGGATCTTATTAGAAATGTAGATTCTCAGGCCCTATCCCAGGACAATTATTAAGATCCTCAGATGATTTGTACACTGTTTAAACGCATCCTCAGCCTAGCAGGGGCAACATTGCCCTCCCCTGTCCAATGCTACTGCTGGCACCCTTGCTTTAGGAATTCTTTACCTAACATCATTCCACTTTGCAGAAGGGGGAAGCTGATACAAAGGAAATTTCTTAGCTTTAAAAAGATAAGGGCTTATATTTAGGCCTCCTAAATTGGACTAAAGAGTCCAAGCTCTTATTGGCTTTTCCAGCTATCTTTTTATTATTTTGACTTGTTTGACTTGTTTTTTATAGAAGCACATACAAGGAAATGAGGCCTGAATCCCTCCTTATGCTTGGAGTTGTAAGTCTCCTTTAGCTACAAAACTTCAAGAAACCCTATGGACTTCTGAATGGGGATATTTTCAGTTCTTTCTGGCCCAGAGCAGTGCATTATGCCTTGCTCTCATCCTGATGAGTGCTCCAAGCCTCAGATTCTAGCTAGCTAACATCAGGTGTAAGGATATTGGAGAAGATGAAATTGTGTGACTGTTGACGTGCATAGGTCTTGCAGGGAGCAGCCACATGAGTTTAAAGTCAGTGGGTGAGACAGACAGAATCATACTGGGTGCAGATCTGCTCTGCTTCTGTTTGTATGTTTGCTTAGGATTTTCTCACTCTTCTAAAGACCTGAGTTTGATATACAGTTCCAAAGAAGTTCCCTTGCATGTCTCATCTATGCAAGCAGATTGTATTTCTAAAGAAAGAGCATCTTTCAACTTAAGTTCCATTATCCTAGATAAAATCTCTCTCTCTTTCCCAAATAAAATTATCTAACTAGTCATGTTAGATGAAGCTCAGCCTATAGGAATTGGGAGAAAGTCTGGGGGTGAGAGTACCAAGAAAAGAAAAGAAAGAAAGTCTAAAAGTCTAGTTACAACACCTTCATTTAGAGTTACAAGTCACATTTTATCTCTAAGTTTTTCTCCTTAGCATTACCCCTTTCATGTGGTCACTCTCTCTCCCTAGCCTATCTTCTACCCTGAAACTTCCCTCCTTCTCCACCTCCATGGAGAAGAATCACTTTTAGCTGATTATCACTTTCTATGTCTCTTTTGTGAGTCCCAAAATACAAAGGTTTTCAGAGTAAGTTTTCATAGTATGACAGCCTTCTCCCAAACAGGGCTCTTTCCATCTCCTTTCCTTCCCTACAGTTTAATGATCCACAGGTGAGCATGCTTGCTAAGCTCAGCAATTTGTTCAATGGGGTGGCCTGCAGGGCTACCTGGCTCTCTAGAGCTGGTGACCTAGAGAGTGCTTGTATACACAGAGGCTGAACTCTCTCCCCAGCAGATGCACTCGTGGTCCTTCAACAGGGAGCCACTGATTTCTCTCCCTGCTCACACACACTCCTTTTTCCCTCTCCTTCCCACGTCCAGCCATTTGCATGGTAGATGGAAGGATATTGAAGGCCTTTCTATTTATAATTTTTATTTAAACAAAAAGAGGAAGAGGAGAAGTCATCTTCTTAGACCAAAGACTGGAGGAGGTTGTGGTTGGGTTAGATGTTTAAGAGGAGTAGAGGTTTTACATTGTTACACTAGAGAAAGAACACTACAACTGATAAGGAAACAGAAGGAAGGATTGTTTAACTTTTCTTCCAGCCTGCTGTGCTAATGGACAAGGCAGACTTTTGAATTCATACACATTTCTCTCCCCTTCTCTTCTCTTCTCTTCTCCTCTCCTCTCCTCTCCTCTCCCCTCCCTTCCCCTCCCCTCCCATCCCCTCCCCTCTCCTCTCCTCTCCTCTCCCCTCCCTTCCCCTCCCCTCCCCTCTTCTCACTTTGTCTTGAATATAAGCTGTTTGTTTCCCAGGAGATCCCTTAGCTCATAATAATCAATGAGTTTTGTTGTTGTTATGTGCCGTGGAGTCAGTTCAGACTCATAGCGACCCTGTACAGGGTTTCTGAGGCTGTAAATCTTTACGAGAGCAGAACGCCTCATCTTTCTCCCGCGGAACAGCTGGTAGTTTCGGACTGCTGTAAATAAAGGGAGACAGGAGACACTTTTCATTAAAAAGAGGCCTGGCCTACAGCAGCCAAGTGTGTCATTATTATGGAAAACCACTCACCTCTCTGAATCATAGAGCCTTGGACCTAAAATAAAGAAATTGACACCTGGCCCAATCTACTGCCTAGAGATAGTGAAAGAACCACCTTAGATAAAGTTGGTGAAAATATTTTGAAAACTAAAAAGTTGCTCTTTGAGTACAAGATGCAACTAATAACAATTGATTGTCCTCAGTGTTTGTGAAACATAATGTGATCAATAATTGTTCAGGAGTCCCTGTTGTTTTTGTTGTTAGGTACCATCAAGTCGGTACCAACTCATAGCAACCTTATGCATAGCAGAACGAAAAACTGCATGATCCTCACTACTTTTGCCACACTTGAGTCCATCGACTTGGCCAATCCATTTTGTTGGGGGTCTTCCTCTTTTTCTCTGACCCTCCACCTTAACAAACATGATCTCCTTCTCCAGCGACTGGTCCTTCCTGACAATATGTCCAAAGTATGAGAGACTTGTACCTTGATATAAAGAAAACAGAAATTCTGATAACAGGCCCAATAAATAACATCATGATAAAAGGATAAAAGATTAAAGTTGTCTAAGACTTCATTTTGCTATGATCCAGAATCAAAACTTGTGAAAGTAGCAGGCAAGAAATCAAGTGACATATTGTATTTGGCAAATCTGCTGCAAGAGGCCTCTTTAAAATTTTAAAGAGCAAAAATGTCAGATGTTAGGTGCACCTAACCAAGCCATGGAGTCCTGGTGTGGCCCTGTAGGTTAATGTGCTGGACTACAAAGTTGGTTTGAACCACAAAGTCGGTGGTTCAAACTTACCAGCAGCTCTTCAAAAACCCTAAACAGAGTCCCTATGGGTCGTAACCAACTCTACAGCACTTAATAACAACAAATGAAGCCATGGCATTTTCTTTCTTTCTTTTAATGTTTTTATTGTGAATTGAATGAAAATTTACAGGGCAGATCATCAGTTTTACATTCAACAAATCATACACCTTGTTTCATTACAATGATTATAATCCCCTCCATGTACCATTACTTAACAGTATTTCTCTCTATTCATTTTAGCCTTTTTTAAAAACAACAACAAAAAAAACCACTCAGGCATATATAATAATTTACACCACCAAAGGGAACATTCTACAAGTCTGCCTCCTGGCAGCCATCTCTTAGTCCCTCTTTTCCCATGAATCTAGCTAGAGTCCTCAGCTGCTCCCTCTCTCCATGTCTCCATCTCTGCCTCTGTCTCTGGTGTTGCTGCTTCCCTGGATAAGGTCTCGCATTCCACTTGTGCTCATTTCCCTTTATGGTCCCGGGTCCTCTGTTTCTGAACTGTAAGATTAACTACGCCCCCATTATTGTTACAGAACTTCTATGTTTACAATTGTGACAGTTGCAATTAGTCGTGATAACAATTACTCACTATTGAATCATAAGAATCTTATCCCCATCTCTTTTTCAGACCCACCTAGACAAGATGAAAACTATTCAGTGGGGACTCTATCTTCCTTCACACACTCTTAAACTAAAGTCCCTCTTGAAACCTTGTAAGCCAGTCATTTTGTGCCTTTATCATCACCTCATTTTAGGTAGCCAGTGTCTAAATTGCCAATCCCTATCTACCCTGTGTACAGAAGGGATAGCATTGATACTTGAGGTGAAGACTCCTTCCTTCTTTGTTAGTATTTAGAGCTACTACCTCCATGAGTATAGGTCAAGTTCATGAAATTGTAGCAATTTACCCTCATTTCCTTTATCAAAAATTGTTTTTTTGTTTTAGTTTTGTGTTTTTTTTTAAATCTTCCTCTAGTCGAGTTCTGATCATCAAACCATCAAGGCTAGGTCAAATGGGTACTATCTGCAAGTTTGGGTATTCTTGTATGTCTCCTTTCATTTCATATCAGTTAGATGTTTCACTCTCAGCTCTAGCCCTCTGTGGCTATATTCTTGTCCATGGGCTCATGTGTCCCCAGGTCTCAACACATTTTGAACCAACCAGCTCTTCTTCTCTATCTCATCTCCAGGTCAACTGGAGTCCATGGAACGTGGTTGAACTTAGCCCATTTCTTCATTGCTGTCTTTCCCCCTGTTCCACTCACCAGTAGACCAACATAGTCATCAGCAAGCTTACACGCCTGCTCATATGTTCCCTTTAAGTTTCAGTCTTAGAAGGGAGGGTTTGTCCTGAGGGAACTTGATTGCTTGCTTTGATGGCTTCCAGCCATGACATTTTCAATCACCTCATATGCATGTGAAAGTTAGATGATGAATAAGGAAGATCTCAGAAGAATCCATGCATTTAAATTACAATGCTGTCAAAAATAATGAAAGTATCATGAACTGCCAGTAGAGCAAGCAAGTCTATGCACCCAGAATGTTCCTTAGAAGCAAGGGTGGTAAGACTTTGTCTCTCATATCTTAGACATGTTGACAAGAGGAACTAGTTCCTGGAGAATGACATCATACTTGGAAAAGTGGCAGAGTCAGCAAAAAAGCAGAAGACTGCCAACAAGATTAATTGACACAATGGTAGCAACAGTGGGCTCAAACCTAAATAATTAGTTGTGAGGATGGCACAGAAGCGGGCTATGTTTGGCTCTATCGTGCATAGGGTCATGATGAGTAGGAACTGTTTTGATGGCACCTAGCAACAGTTAGTACAAATTGCTAAGCACTTGACTACTAGATAAAAGGTTCATGGTTTGATCCCATCAGAGGCACCTCAGAAGACTAGCCTGTCAATTTGCTTCCGGAAATTCACAGCCCTAAAAATGGAGCAATTC
Source organism: Chrysochloris asiatica (assembly GCF_000296735.1). Classification (NCBI taxonomy): domain Eukaryota; kingdom Metazoa; phylum Chordata; class Mammalia; order Afrosoricida; family Chrysochloridae; genus Chrysochloris; species Chrysochloris asiatica. The sequence goes on from NW_006408582.1 coordinate 13,885,065, forward strand.
TATTCTGCAAATGTAGTCACCATGACTCAGAATCAACTCCACATCAACTAACAACAATAATAAAAACAAAGAATTGGTTATTAATCAAAGAATTTACAATACAATTAGGAAGTCTTGGTGTGTCACTGTAGGATAAGCATAGAACTGAAAGTTGGTTTCAGCCACAAGGTCAATGGTTAAAACTCAACACTCACTCCTCAGAAACCCCATAGTGGGTCACTATGAATCAGAACCAACTCGACAGCACTTAACCACAACAAGAAGACATAAAGCATAAATTAACAATATATGAGATGCCAAATGATAAGTGCTGGATGAGTAGTACTGCCATAAAAGAGTAACTAGAAACCTGCAAGTCATACAAATATAGAGCATAGCATGATTTGGGACAATCTTATTGAAGGTATGAGAATTAAGCAGAGCCTTGTAAACAGTGGTGTATTCTTCTAGGTAGGCACAGAAGAAGAAAAAAATCTTTATAAGGTTTTAGAGCATAGAAAACTATATGAGGTGAGCTTCAACTATCAAGTTAATAATTTTTCAATGTGTTTTATTGTATTGTTGTTGTTGTTAAGTACCGTGGAGTAGGTTCCAACTCATAGTGACCCTGCACAGGGTTTCTGAGGCTGCAGATCTTTATGGGAGCAGAAAGTTTCATCTTTCTCCCATGGAATACCTGGTAGTTTCGAACTGCTGACCTTGACGTTAGCAGCCTAATTTGTAACCACTACGTTACTAGAGCTCCTGTTTTATTGTATTATCTTATGTGATATTATACTAATATTATAATTTATAGTATCTGTTGTTGTTAAGTGCCTCCAGTAGATAGTTAGTATATGTCAAGTTGTTGTTGTCAGATGCCATCGAGTCGGAACCGACTCATAGCGACCCCATGCACAGCAGAACGAAATAATGTCCAATCCTGGGCCAACCCCACCACCACTGCCACACTTGACACCATCAATGATGCCACCTGGCTGATCCATCTCGTTGGATCACCATCCTCTCTTTTCTCTGACCTTCCATCTCACCCAGCATGACATCCTTCTCCAGTGACTGTTCTCTCCTGACAATATGTCCAAAGTATGAGAGACGAAGCTGAGCCATCCTGGCCTCCAAGGAACACTCTGGCTGCACTTCTTCCAAAATAGATATATTGGTTCTTTTGGCAGTCCATGACACTTTTAGTATTCTCCTCCAACAACACAACTCAAAGGCATCAATTCTTCTACGGTCTTCCTTATTCACTGTCCAGCTTTCGCATCCATATGAGGTTATTGAAAATACCATGGTTTGGGTCAGGTGCACCTTAGTCTTCAAGCTGACATCTCTGCTCTTCAACACTTTTAAAAGTTCTTGTGTAGCAGATTTGCCCAATGCAATACATCGTCTGATCTCTTGACTGCTGCTTCCACGAGTGTTGATAGTTGATCCAAGAAGAATGAAGTCCTTGACAACTTCAATCTTTTCTCCGTTGATAAGAATGTTGTTTATTGGTCCAGTGGTGAGGATTTTTGTTTTTCTGACATTGAGATGCAAGCCATACTGAAGGCTGTGTTCTTTGATCTTCACCACTAAATGTTTCAAGTCCTCTTCACTTTCAGCAAGCAAGGTTGTATCATCTTCATATCACAGGTTGTTAATGAGTCTTCCTCCAGTCCTGATGCCACGTTTTTCTTCATAGAACCCAACTCCTCGTATTATTTGCTCAGCATACAGGTTGAATAAGTATGGTGAAAGAACACAACCTTGACGCACACCTTTCCCAATTTTAAATCATACACTGACAGAGAACTTCATACAATGTACAATCATACATTGACAGAGAACTTCCAGAGGTTCAAGCTGGATTCAGAAGAGGCCGGGGAATGAGAGATATCATTGCTGATGTCCAGTGGCTCTTGGCAGAAAGCAGAGAATACCAGAAAGGTGTTTACCTATGTTTTATTGACTACGCAAAGGCTTTCGATTGTGTGGATCATAACAAGTTATGGACAACATTGAGAAGTATGAATATTGGAATACCTTAAAGTGGTTCATTGTACTTCTGAGGAATCTGTACCTGGACCAAGAAGCAGTTGTTCCAACAGAGCATGGGAACACTGAGTTAGTATATAGTATATTGTTTTTGTTAAGTGCCGTCAAATCGGTTCTGACTCAGAGCAACACTGTAGAGGGTTTCCAAGGCGATAAATCTTTACAAGAGCAGAAAGTCTCATCTTTTTCCCACCGAGCAGCTGGTGGACTAGAACACCCAGCCTATGGTTGGCAGTCTAGTACTTATCCTAAGTTAATAGGCGATACATACAGTTGCAAATGGTTTAAGTGGAATATTTCTTATATCATATGAATACTAACAACAAAATTCTTCTGTAAAATCTTTCTACATTGAATTATAACATTATTAGTTTCAGCATTATTAATAACTAAGCAGAAGCTTTTTAATATTTTTCTCTTTGTTTTTAATAACTACTTCATTCACAAAAAAGTTATTGGTATAGGCTCACAAATGCTAATTATCACAGTATTGTAGTTAAAACACCAGGAAATTTGACAAAATTAGTAACTATAAAACACAGGCAGAAATTAAAGCAACAGCATGTGCTTATAGCACATGGAGATAAAACCACATGACTTCAAGCATCATTATAATTAGGTAATAATGACAACTCAGGCTATAATCTCTGTCTATAATATAGATCTATTATATATTAGAAGGTTCAAAAAGTTAATTACCATAGAGTTGTAGCCTTATAGGTGTAACTGAGACATGTAAGCTGAGCTTACAAAAATGCTTTTGTGATTATAATTAACTACAGAGATACTTCTATAAAAAATAATATATCTCACCAAAAGAGTAAAAAGGGAGCCCACAGAGTGAGAAAAAAATATTTTTTAATGGCATATCAGACAGGGGACTAATTTCTAAAATTTATAGGAAACTACAACACCTCTACAAGAAAAAGATAAGTAACCTAATTAAAAAATGGGCACAGGACATGAACAGACACTTCACCAAAGAAGATATTCAGGCAGCCAACAAACATGAAGAAATATTCACGATCATTAGCCATTAGAGAGATGCAAATCAAAACAACAATGAGATATCATCTCACAACAGAAATAACAGTGAAATTCAAAAATGCAGAGGATAATAAATGTTGGCAAGGATGTGGAGAGACTAGGACCCTCCTAAATTTCTGGTGGGAATGCAAAATGGCCCAACCACTCTGGAAAACACTGTGACGCTTCCTCAAAAAGTTGGAAATAGAAATACCATATTATCCAGCAATTCCTCTACTTGGTATATATCCACAAGAAATATGAGCCAGAACATGAGTAGATATATGCACACCAATGTTCATAGCAGCACTATTCACAATAGCAAAAAAATGGAGACAGTCTAAGTGCCCATCAATGGAAGAATAGATAAACAAACGTTGGAATATTATGATACCTTGAAGAATAACAAGGAAACTGCAAGACACCACATAATATGGATGAACCTTGAGACATTATGCTGAGTGAAATCAGTCAGTTACAAAAGGACAAATATTGCATAAGACCATTATTGTAAAAGCTTAAGAAAAGATACCCATACTAAAGGAGAAATTTTTGTGGGAGGCGGTTAGGTGGGTGGTTTGGGAGAGGTGGAGGGAGGTAATGGTAGAGCACAGGGTAGGGGGCAGACACATCATAGTACAGGTGTTGAAGAGGACAATGCAAGAAGGGGGAGGGGTGGAAGAACAAGGTAGATAGGGGAACACTGAAACAGGTTTGTATGGGCTGAATGGGACAGAGGTAAATAGTGATGCATGCTCAACCTTGAAACAGAGATCTATGATACAGGGATCAAAACATAGTCTGAAAATAATACTAAGATGCTTGACTGTCATATGAATATTGGCTTCCCTTGCCTACTACTGTAAAATAGACATTTGGGTGGAATAGAAAGGAATGTTGGGAAACATGATTACAGAAAGATTGTAACCCTGTCTTCAGCCTATAACTGATTGGAATACCTTAAAGTGGTTCTACAAGTTGTCCAGTGAAATAGGTCTCTTGCAGAATCTTTGCAGAGTATAGGACCTTAGGTGGAATCCTGAGTCCCATCCAGAACCTTCTGAGGTGGGACATTCCCACTAGCAAGGACAAGCAGACTAGCCTGGAACAGCTAGAGCAACAGAAGATACATCTTCAAAGAAAGATCATCAGGAAAAACCCAAAACAAAAATGGCAGTATGATTGGCTACCACAAGAATTAGCAAGTTGTTCACTGGTGAGCCATCAAGGCAAGCAATCAAGTTCCCTCAGGACAAACCCCTCCTCTAAGACTGAAACTCAAAAATAACACATGAGCAGGAATGTAAGATTGCTGATGACCATGTTGGTCTACTGGTGAGTGGAAGAGGGGGAAAGGCAGCAATGAAGAAATAGGCTGAGTTTGACGATGTTCCATGGACTCCAGTTGACCTGGAGATGAGAGAGAAGAGGAAGAGCTGGTTGGTTCAAAGTGTGGTGAGACCTGGGGACACATGATCCCACAGATGAGGACATAGCCACAGAGGGCTAGAGCTGAGAGTGAAGCATCCAGTTGATATGAAATGAGGGGAGACATATAAGAACACCTAAACTTTCAGTTAGTACACATTTGACCTAGCCTCGATGGCTTGATAATCAGAACTTGAATAGAGGAAGATTTTAAAAAAATAGAAAAAAAAATTTTTTTATATAGGAAATGAGGGTAAATTGCTACAGTTTCATGAACTTGACCTATACTCATGGAGGTAGTAGCTGCAAGTATCAACAGAAAGGGAAGGAGTCTTCACATCAAGTATCAGTGCTTTCACCTCTGTACACAGGGTAGATAGGGATGGGCAACTTAGACATTGGCTACCTAAAACGAGGGGATGATAAAGGCACGAAATGACTGGCTTACAAGGTTTCAAGAGGGAGTTTAGTTTAAGAGTGTGTGAAGGAAAATAGAGTCCCCACTGAAGAGTTTTCATCTTGTCTAGATGGGTCTGGTGAAAAGAGATGGGGATAAGATTCTTATGATTCAATAGGGAGTAATTGTTATCATGACTAATTGCGACTGTCACAATTGTAAACATAGAAGTTTTGTAACAAAATGGGGGAGTAGTTAATCTTGCAGTTCAGAAACAGAGGACCCTAGGACCATCAAGGGAGACGAACACAAGCAGAATGTGGGACCCTATCCAAAGAAGCAGTGACACCAGGGATGGAGGCAGAGATGGAGACATGGAGAGAGGGAGCAGCTGAGGACTCTAGATTCATGGAAAGAGAGGGACTGAGAGTTGGCAGTCAGGAGGCAGACTTGCAGAATGTGCCCTTTAGTGGTATAAATTATTACATATGCCTGAATGTTTAAACAAACAAACAAACAAAAGAGCTAAAATGAATAGAGAGAAATACTGTTAACTGATGGTACATGGAGGGGATTATAATCACTGTAATGAAACAAGATGCATGGTTTGTTGAATGTAAAACTGATGATCTGCCCTATAAACTTTCACTCAACTCACAATAAAAACATTATAAATAAATAAAATAATATATCTCTGCTAAGACACAGGACTTACAGGCAATCATTTTGTGTCGCCCCCTTCTGATAGTATCACCAGGTGTGACCCACAGTCCCTGTGCCTCTCTAATGATGCCAGGGCTCTCTTTGCCTATTATCTATTTGTTGCCTTGAAGAATCATGCTGACTCTGTCTTCAGTTTTTAAAAAATCTGTACTTGGCTTTAATGTTTATTAATGTTCAGATACTAGGAGTGCCCAAATTTCTTGATAAATATCAGCGTTTAGTTCTGAGGAAAGCAGTGTGAAATTACAAAATGAGGAACTCCTAAGTATTGTGAGCTCTGTTTTGACACTCAATAGATTTTGCTTCAAGGAAATCCTGTTCTCTAAAGAATCTGTTATGGTCTATTGGACCAGTATCATACCTTGAGTAAGATCTAAGGGCCGTATTTACAAGTTCAGCTGTCATAGGTCCAAAGTAGCCATTAGCAATGATTAGGTAAATAGAACAACTTCAAATGTTCCTAAATACATATTTGCAGGATAAAAGGCTGTTGCATGAGGTGTTTCTCTTTTAAATAAGCCTAGATTTTAAAACGAAAGACTGGTTAGGTTACAAGTACACTGAGTAGTAATGTCCCCATCTGTGTGTATTATTGATGAATATGTCATGGTTGTGTTTGATGATATCTAAGACTCCTTGGGGCTCTCTGATGCTGAGTGCCTTCTAAGTATCCAAGATTTACTCAATGTGAAGTTCAAGATACTAATCAGTATTCTAAGTGTTAGAGCAAGGATATTCACAAAGCCAGCAATAGATATCCATTGGCTATTTTCATTACTTCAGAAAGTCTAGTGGAAATCATTCATCTGCACTCAATTAACTGCACCATGTAATCTGAATGTCAGCTAAGCATTTTAAAAGTTTAGGAGTTCAGAGTGTGGCACCATACTCCCTGAATTTGAATCGAACACCACAGTTCATTAGCTGTGTCCAACTTACCCAACCTCCCTGAATCCAGTCTCCTCATTGTTGAAATAGAGATGATAATGCTACCTACCTCATAATATGGTTTTAAAATTTACTTTGGATTGAAACAAGAAAAGCACTTAGGGCCGAGCCTAGCATTTAGTAATTTCTTATTTATTTATATTTTCCTTTTAGCTAAATTATTTTAATTCCAACCAGATATTTCACGCTAATCAGAAACTCTGCATGGAAATGACATGTATTGAAAAGTAATTTTTATTAATAATTAAATTATTTATTTTTTTATGTCATTGTTAAGTGCCTGTGAGTCTATTCTAACTCACAGAAACTCCGTATAGGGATTCCAAGAAGCAGCTGGTGGGTTTGAACTGCTGACCGTGTGGTTCACAGTCCAGTGTTGATTCTACAGTGCCACACCAGGGTAAGCTATTGTAAAAACAGATTTGTACAAAGGAAAGAAAATAAAAGCGGTCATTGTTGTTTTTGCTGTTAAGCACCATGGAGTCGGTTCTGACTCATAGCGACCCTGTACAGAAAGCCTCATCTTTCTCCCACGAAACAGCTGATAGTTTCAAACTGCTGACCTTAAGGTTAGCAGCCCGATTAGTAACCATTATGCTACTAGAGCTCCTTAAAAGGGGTCATTAGTAGTGAAAATGTTGGAAATCATTGTGTGCATCTTTTTAAGATTGTCTTGTCTATACAGCATCCAAGAGCATAGAGATTATCCACTCAGAGACTCCCATTCTTTTAAACACTGCAATTCTAATAGAAGAATAATAGTCATTTAGCAATCAGATACCATTTCTGATTCTGCCTCTGTCAATTTCCCATTGAATTATCCCAGGAGATTCGGAAAAATGCATAAGTGAAAATCAAAATTAAAAGACACTTCAATACTGAATCTGGGAGAAATCTCCACTAAATAAACCAGATGAAATGGAATTAAAGAAAAATCTACCCAGGATAAGGAACTTAAAATGCAAACTACCAAAATTAAAACCCACATCAGAGGATGTAAATGTAGACAATGCCACCATCATTCAAAACTCAGTGTAAGGGTTACCTGTTCTATAAAGCTTTCATGAGCCAACTATCTCTTTGTTCATTGTCTAACTTCCCAATGTAGCCTCTATAGTCTTTTACAATATCACATGTCACATCATACTGATGTGACGTTTATAGATCTAAGTCTAAATCTAAAGCAAAGGAACTATGTAAGAGTAATGTTTGCATCATCAAGAAATGGCAAAAAGTCTGGCCCACAGTAGGCACTCAATATATATATATATATTGTTGTTGTTGTTAAGTGGCATTGAGTTGGTTCTGATGCAGAGTGACCTTGTATAGGGTTTCCTAGGAGCAGCTGGTGAACTTGAACCACCAAACTTGCAGTTTAACCCGACTTTACAGTCCTGCACATAACCCACAGCACCACTGAACTTTACAGACTTGGTCAAACATTTTGCTGAAAGTTAGCTATACTCTTTGTTGTGCTTTCCTGAACTGCTAGCTTAGTCATCTGCTAAAGAAATTAGTTTATCCATTTTTCCAGTCATTTTTTCACTCATTTAACTATATTATCTGAGTTTTCCCCACATGTTAAATGATGTGTCTGTGTTCCAAAGGACCAAGTCATATTATACTGAACTTCTAATTCCTTTTCTACATTCTCAGAACTGGTTACTCCAGTAATTCAATGAAATTTTTTCCTAAGAGCATTGTCAAGCTTGTTGATCCATAATTTGATCAACATACCTTCTTCATTGTTTCCCACATTGGAACCATAGTTGCTTGTCTCCAAAATTTTATTATGACTTTCATTCCTCCCAGATTCTGATATTAGAATGCATCAGCAAACGAGCCTTCAAATATCACCAGCAACAACAGTTGGGCAATCTCAGCCACAAGTTCTCTAAGTTGGATGGGTCATAATTTTTTAGAGTCAGAAAACTTATAATTGAGAGGAGTAGGTGCTAATTATAATAGGTAGCAATTATAATGATTTACAGTTTAGATAGAGAGGTCAGTCTTTCTGACAAAGAAGATAAAGGGAAAACAAATACTTGACAATAAAGTTTTCCTTGGTAGCCTATAGATAATTCACTACTCACTCAAATGAGGCAGTCAAAAAGTTTAAATTTGCCAAAATTGAAGATTAACTGCTATAGATTTGTCTTTCCATTAAAAGTAACTAAGAAAACTGGATAAAACAAATAAAATATATGTTTTCAGATACTGGACAATAGGCAATTTAGAATAGTAATCCCTGAGGGAAGGGAAACAAATTAGGTAAACCCTCCAACTGCCCCAGGTAACAGTTGCCTATGAGACGGATCCCAGTCTGCAGTTCAAGGAGGGGGAATCCAAACAGAGCCTACCAATCTTGTTTAGGCAAGAAAGCTGAGACTGGAATTTGGGGAACCTGAGGTAGCTAGAATTTCTGTGGAAGAGTAAAGAAGAAAAGGAGGCTGTGCAAAAACCTCTGGGCCTATACAGAGGTGTTCACGTGAATCTTTGGCTGAGTTGGTGTTGTTGTTATGTGCCATCTAGTCGGTACCAACCCATAGCAACCCTTTATGCACAGCAGAACTACCCAATCCGGGGCCAACTTCACTACTGTTGCCACACTTGAGTACATCAACATTGCCACTTGGCCAATCCATCTCATTGGGGGTCTTCCTCTTTTTCTCTGACCCTCCACCTTATCAAACCTGATATCCTTCTCCAATGACTGATCCCTCCTGACAATATGTCCAAAGTATGAGAGATGAAGTTTGGCTATCTTGGCCTCTAAGGAGCACTCTGGCTGCACTTTTTCCAAAATGGATCTATTGGCACTTTCAGTATTCTCCTCCAACACCATAACTCAATGGCATCAATTCTTCTACAATTTTCCTTATTCACTGTCCAACTTTCACATACATATTAGGTTATTGAAAATATAATGGCTTGGGTTAGGCACACCTTAGTCCTCAAGCTGACATCTTTGCTCTTCAACACTTTCAAAAGGCCTTGTGCAGCAGATTTGCCTAATGCAGTTCGTCATTTGGTTTCTTGACTGCTGCTTCTGTGAGTGTTGATAGTTGATCCAAGAAGTATGAAGTCCTTGACAACTTCAATCTTTTCTCCATTGATAAGAATGTTGTTTATTGGTCCAGTGATGAGGATTTTTGTTTTCTTTAAATTGAGATGTAATCCATACCGAAGGCTGTGCTCTTTGATCTTCATCAGTAAATGCTTTAAGTCCTCTTTACTTTCAGCAAGCAAGTTTGTATCATCTGCATATCGCAGGTTGTTAGAGTCTTCCTTCAATCCTGATGACACATTTTTCTTCATAGAACCCAGCTTCTAGTATTATCTGCTCAGCATATAGGTTGAATAAGTATGGTGAAAGAACACAACCTTGTCACACAACTTTTTAAATTTTAAACCATTCAGTGTTCCCATGTTCTGTTTGAAACAACTGCCTCTTGGTCCAGGTACAGATATCTTATGAGCACAATTAAGTGTTCTGGAATACTCATACTTCACAATTTTGTCCATAGCTTGTCAGGATCCACACAATCGAAAGCTTTTGTGTAGTCAATAAAGCATAGGTAAACATCTTTCTGATACTCTCTGCTTTCAGCCAAGATCCATCGGACATCAGCAATGATATCCCTTGTTCCACGGTGTCTTCTGCATCTGGCTTGAACCTCCGGAATGTCTCTGTCAATGTATGATTGTAGCCGTTTCTGTATTACCTTTAGCAAAACCTTACTCACATGGGATATCAAAGAGATTGTCCAATGATTATCCCATTCCATTAGGTCACCTCTCTTTGGAATGGGCACAAATATGGATCTCTTCCATTCAGTCGGCCAGATAGTTGTCTTGCAAATTTCTCAGCAGAGATGAGTGAGTGCCTCTGTGCTGCCTCACTTTCTTGAAATATTTCAATTTTTATTTCATCAATCCTGGTGCGTTGTTCTTTGCCAATTCCTTCAATGCACTTTGGACTTCCTCCTTCAATATCATTGGCTCTGGATCATATACTACCTCTTGAAATGGTTGAACATTATCCATTTCCTTTTGGTAAAGTGACTCTGTGTATTCCTTCCATGTTCTCTTGATGCTTTCTGCATCATCCAATAATTTTCCCAGAGAATCTTTCAATAACAAAAGTCGAGACTTGTATTTTTTCTTCAGTTCTCCCAGCTTAAGAAATGCTGAGTGTGTTCTTCCTTTTTGGTTTTCTAATTCCAGATCTTTGCACATTTTGTTGTAATATTTGGCTTTATCTTCTTGAGCTGATCTTTGAAATTTTCTGTTCAGCTCTTGGACTTCCTCATTTCTTCCATTTGCTTTAGCATCTTTTTGCTGGAGAGCAAGTTTCAGTGTCTCTTCTGACATCCATTTTGACCTTTTCCTTCTTTCTTGTCTTCTCAATGACTTTTTGCTTTCTTCATGTATGATATTTTTGATGTCATCCCACAACTCTTCTGTTCTTTGGTCTTTAGTGTTTAATGTATCAAATCTGTTCTTCAGATGATCTCTAAATTCAGGTGGGATCTATTCAATGTTATATTTTTCCTCTCGTGGACTTGTTTTCATTTTCTTCAGCTTCAGTTTGAATTTGCATATGAGTAATTGATGGTCTGTTCCACAGTCTGCTCCTGGCCTTGTTTTCACTGTTGATATAGAGCTTTTCCATCGTCTCTTTCCACAGATATAATCAATTTGATTTCTATTAATTCCATCAGGTGAGGTCCATGTGTATAGTCATCTCTTATGCTGTCTAAGGAAGGTATTTGAAATGAACAGATCATTGGTTTTGCAGAATTCTATCATGCAATCTCCAGCATCATTTCTATCACCAAGGCCATATTTTCCAACTACTCAGCCTTCCTCTTTGCTTCCAACCTTTGCGTTCCAATCACCAGTAATAATACATCTTGATTGCATGTTTGATCTATTTCAGATTGAAGAAATTGGTAAAAGTCTTCTATTTCATTCTCACTGGCATTAGTGGTTGGTATGTAAATTTGGGTGAGTACTAAGTTGTATATGCATAAAGTGGAAATCCAAGAGGCCAGAGAAAGAACTATCAAAAAGCAACACAATTTCTGGAGCTCATAAAGAATCAGAAATTGTTTATGTTTTCACTAGCCAGTGTGAAGAGACCTCCTCACATTAAAGTAAACATTTACCCAATTTGCTCATAAGGTTGAGTCTCCTAAACTACTTTCCTTTGGTTTAATTCAGAATTATCTATTTCTTCATCAGTGACAGTAAATATGTAAGGAATTGGACTTAGGAGTCAAATGGCCAGAGGTTTTAGAATTGGCTCTGTGTTATCTTGAAGAAGTGAACAAGCAGCCCATTCAATAGTTTGAGCATTTTCCTAGAAGGATAAAATCCCAGGTTCACTTAGGGTAACTTATTGGTTCTTTTCTACTTCAACATAATAAGATTAGTTTGTTCTCAAGCCTATGATAATAATCAACAACCTAAAAAGTACATTGAAAGTGAGTAATTGCTATCATGACTAATTATGACTATCACAATTGTAAAGGTAGAAGTTTTGTAACAAAAAGGGGGGAGTAGTTAATCTTACATTCCAGGAACAGAGGACTCTAGGACCATCAAGGTAGAAGAGCATGAGCAGAATGTGGGACCCTGTCCAGAGAAGCAGCAACACCAGAGATGAAGGCAGAGATGAGGACATGAAGAGAGAGAGCAGCTGAGGCCTCTAGACTCACGGAAAGAGAAAGGCTGTGTACTGGTGGCCAAGAGGCAGTCTTGCAGAATGTGCCCTTTGGTTGTTTAAGTGATTATATGTTCCTGAATGTTTTTGTGTACACCTCCCACCCACCCCCTTAAAAAAGCAAAAAAAAAAAAAAAACCAGAGGGAATTGAAGCAAATACTGTTGAATGATGATGCATGTAGGAGAGTGTAATCATTGCAATGAAACAATGAGTATAAAAATAATATTCTCCCAAGTAAACTATCACTCAATTCACAATAAAAACTTTTTTAAAAAAAGTACATTGAAAAACTATTTACAAGGGAAGAGATAGGAAAAAAATATATAAGCACAATAAAATACAAGTGATTCAAGCATAGAAAACATGTAGTCCTCTGCATATACTTCAACAGGTCTAAAGGGAACTATTCTATTGGAGTTAAGTACAATCATTATCTTATATTTCAAGTTTTCCCAGATGTCCAGAAAACTTAACTCTCCAGTGTGAGTCAAACTTTGGTAGTTCTGGAAAGCTATTCTAAACCCCTTGTTGTCAAGATTCTAACTCATAGTGCCCCTGTTAATAATATAGAACTGCCTCTATAGGGTTTCCAAGGCTGTAAACCTATATGGAAGCAAGCTTCCTTATCTTTCTCCCACAAAACAACTGGTGGGTTCAAGTAACAGTCAAGAGCTTAACCCAGTGTGCCACCAGGAATAGAGTTTATTTATTCAACAGCCATATTATATGTATAAATGTTGTGTTCTGAACTATACTAAAGCTCTTTGAGGGGAAGAGTTGGGTCATATCCTTCTCTGTAACTCCCATTCAACCATCTTCATCTGTATCACTTATTTATGAGCCTAATGGCATGACCCTCACATGTCTGTAGTTTAGGCAGAGCATTAATGTGCCCGAGACAGAATCTGGTACAAACTCAAGTTTGATTAATGTCAATTGAATGAATACTATTAGATGTGTTCAGAAGTTCAAGTAGTATTTGAATTACTATTAATTTGGGGGTCCTTGTGTCTTCTCCAAAGCTGCATTACTATTCTTGGAATGTCAACTTTTCCGCCTTCAATTTATCAATCTTTCTCTCTACATAATGAAAATAATCTCTAAAATCGCACAAATTCCCAAGATCTGAAAGAGTCCAGTACTTCTCTTCAATTCCATGAAGAATGAATTGCAAACTCCCATGGTCTTTCTCCCTATTTTCTTTAACAAATGCTCTTTCTCCCCCTACACAAAATTTCTCTGACCTCTGACTCATATCTGGCATGAGCATCTTACAGATTGGTTTCGATATTTGCACTTTGTTTTCTCTTGTCTCTGTGGTTATATCCACATGACTATCTTAGATTTCATATTTTTAGTGTCTTGGTGGGACATGTCTTTGTAATTATTTTTTGCAGTTTTCCTGTAGTCAATTAGAAGCTCAAAAATACTTTTAGAAATATAAATTTAAAATTCAAGGACTCAAACACTTCCAAGGGAATATTTTCATCAGATGTGTCCTGACAACAAAACATTTTAAAATGGAAAAAGGAGAATATTAATTTGTGATTTATTCTTCTGTGAAATTCTGGAACAATCTATCATGTACTTCTTACAATGGCTAATTTACAGTCCATGGTGGTGCTGAAGTGGAATAATTCAATGATGCAATTCAACATAAATATTTAATTTATACATTTAACATATGATTTAGCCATATTTAGTCCCTCATATTAATTCTTAGGCGAATTGATGCATTTGAGTTATGGTATTGGAGAAGAATATTCAAAGTGTCATGGGCTGCCAGAAGAACAAACAAATCTGTGTTGGAAGAAATACAACCAGAATTCTCCTTGGAAGCCAGGATAGCAAGACTTGTCTGTCATTCCTCTGACATATTGTCAGGGGGGACCAGTCTCTGGAGAAGGGCATCATGCTTGGTAAAGTGAAGGGTCATCAAAAAAGAGGAAGATTCCCAACAAGATGGATTGGCACAGTAAAAGCAACACGGGGCTCAAGCTTAACAATGATTGTGAGGTTTGAGCAGGACCAGGTAAGTGTTTCATTTGATTGTGCATAATGTTGCTATGAGTTGGATTGACTCGACGGCACCTAACAACAGTAATTAAAATATAATGACAAAACTATTTTAAATATTAGAAAATAAGACTATCCGAAAAAGTAACCCATATTTCCACCACCCAAACAAAACCATTCGTAAATGTGTGTTAACGCCATCAAGTTGCTTCTGATTCACAGCAAGACTGTGATCTTTGTGGGAGCTGAAAGTCTCATCTTTCTCACTGACCTTGTGGTTCACAGTCCAGTGCTTATCCAACAGAGCCACAGCATATGTACTAGAGAAGCGCTAATTGGATACATAATCCTTGCTTTTAAATCTCTGTGGGAGTTTTAAATCTCTGTGGGAGGCAGCAAGAGCTGCTCACTTGCAGTAGTTACAAAATAAGATGAGACCATGTGGAACCAAGTGCTAAGTGGAACATTTAAAAATGAGAGGAAATAGAATCTACAGAACATTTGTCCCCAAATGGGCTTATCCCAAAGAATAAGAAAATGCCCCCAAACCAAAGCCCTTTGTTCCAAGGACATGCTGGGTGAAGTATAAGTATGGAGGAAGTATTCTTGGCATGAAGAACATTCACTGACCATGCAGAAGGCAAAGATTTTTAACCCATTAACTATGATGCAATTGAACCCTCAAACAAGTAGGTTCATGGGAGGTTTTGCAAAGCTTTATTCTTCTTCCACCCCTGCATGGATATGGCTTGACACCTTTTTAGAGTCATGGCCAAAACAAACTCTAAGTTAGGCCTGAGTATTTGTGCAGATACTACACACACCCCAGACTTAGGACATCACGTCCTCACCGTTTTCCTAGAACAAATGACAGCCTGAGAAAAGCAAGCAACATGCATATTTGAATTGGGAAATTCTTAAAAATGTGCATTCTATTTGTGCAAGGTATGGACCAGATTTCCACAGTCAATGAGAAGCATAGCTACCTAGATGCTGTGTATGTGGCATTCTCTTGTTGTGACTTGGTATGGGAGGGCTTCTGTTCTTTCCAGGCACAAGAGTTTGCAGTTTACGCCTATGGTTTCCAATTGTGCAACTTAAATATTATTCCCATCGCTCATAAATGAGTTAAAAATGAATAATCAAGTTAGCAAATTTTCATCCTAATGTTGTTGTTCATTCACCAACCTACTAATATCTCTAAGAATCTTTCCAAATAAGAAATATTAGGACTTACTCTAGGATTTTAGAAAATTCAATAAAATAATATTTCTCTCCAGTACCTAGAATAATAGTAATATTAGAGTTACAGGAGTTTGGGAGATTATTTACTTCCATTTCTTCATTTTACAGTATAGATTATGATAGATAAAGAGACTATCATAATAAAACTAAATAAGTGGAAGAACTCTTATAGCATGCTTCCTACTTAGTGTTCACATAATATTTGTTGAGTGTTTTACCTATGTAAGGTATTTACATTTTTTGTCATTTTATCAAGACAGAAAAAAATTTCGAGGAACTTACATTCAGTATCTCAAGGAATTACATTGCAGCTTGCTCATAGTTAATTCCTGAAAACTGACAAATATTTAATATATAACCCCTCTTTTTCCTTGGTAAAAACAATGATACAAGGTCTGCAACTTTGTCTTAACTATCTCGATTTAAGTATGGCTGTAATGTGTCTAAAAACCTAGAATGGAAGTACTAGAAGGCACCACAGATTTGATTCAGCCTAGCCACTTAGACTACTAGTTGCTGTAGAATTGACTCTGATTCAAGGTAACCTCAAGTGTGTCAGAGCAGAATTGTGCTTGCTCCATAATGGCTGATTTTTCAGAAGCATATTGCTAGATCTTTCTTCCAAGACACCTCTGAGTGGACTCAAAACTTCAACCTTTCAATTAGCAGTTGAACACATCAACCATTTGTACCACCCAGGTAATCCCTACCCACTCTGGTGGTTTTTATGTGCCGTCAAGTCAGTTTCAACTCATGAACACTGTATAGAGTTTCCAAGGCTGTAGATCATTAAAGGATCAGAAAGCCTCATCTTTCTCCCTTAAAGCAGCTGGTGGATTCTAATAACTGACCTTTTGGTTAGCAATCAAGCACACAACCCACTACGCTACCAGGGCTCCTCTACCCACCATAGGATATCTTTATTATCCTAACATTAAATTTCCAGGTGTCTAAGCTATGAAGCTATGAAGGAAAGCAAAGGTGGTTTTAATTAAAAAAAAAAAAACTATTCCTTAGTGAGTTGCCACTTAAAAATCAGTGTCCTCTCAAACATCTCTCTTCACTCAGCACTAGGGTTTGGCTGCACCCCTTAGGTCAACATCTTTCCCTCATCATAGTCAGTGTTAAGTAAGTTTTTCCCTGAGTATGTTAAACATTAGCATGATGCCAGCTGATTTTGAAATAAAATTGAAAACCTTACTAAAAATATTCATAAAGTCAATAAGGTTGATATTGAAGAACTGCCCAATCTCATGCCAAGTTGTTGATAAATGAGAGAGGCTACAAATACAATGATGACATTGTTTAGGAAGTAGTGAGTTGCTTTTCATGGTTATGAAAATTTGGCAAACATTTAAATTGTTGTTGTTTTTAGGTGCCATTGAATCAGTACAGACTCATAGCGACCCTATGTACAGCAAAATAAAACACTGCTTGGTCCTGGGCCAATCTCACAATTGTTGCCACATTTCAGCCCATTGATGCTGCCACTTGGCCAATCCATCTCGCTAGGGGTCTTCCTCATTTTCTCTGACTCTCCACCTTACCAAACATGATATCCTTCTCCAGTAACTGGTCCCTCCTGACAATATGTCTGAAGTATGAGAGACGGAGTTTGGCCATCGTGGCCTCCAGGGAGCACTCTGGCTGCACTTCTTCCAATACAGATCTATTAGTTCTTTTGGCAGCCCATGGTACTTTCAATATTCTCCTCCAACACCATAACTCATTTAAATACGTTTAAATTTGGGAACAGATGTACAACATGAAAATGTAACTTACACTATTAAATTGTGCACATGAAAAACATTGATTTGACAAATGATGAAATGGTGTGCTGTATATATTTTCACAACTATAAAAAAAGATTTGACATATTGCATTAGGCAAACCTGCTACACAAGACCTCTTTAAAGTGTTGAAGATCAAATATGATGTCAGTTTGAGGACTAAGGTGTGCCTGACACAAATTTGGACCATAGAAAAATAGATGCATTTGAGTTATGGTGTTGGAGAAGAATATTAAAAGTACCATAGATTGCCAGAAAAACAAATAAATCTGTATTGGAAGAAGTACAACCAGAATGCTCCTTAAAAACCAAGGTAGCTAGACTTCATCTTTCATATTTCAGACATATTACCAGGAGGTACCAATTCCTGGAGAAGAATATCATACCTGATAAAGTAAAGGGTCAGTGAAAAAGAGGAAGACATTCAACTAGATGGACTGGCACAGTGGCAGTAGCAATGAGCTCAAGTTGAATAATGATAGTGAGAATGGCGTAGAACTCAGCAATGTTTTGTTCTGGTATGCATTGGGCCACCATGAGTTTGAACCAACTCACTGGCATCTAACAACAAAAACAACACACACACACAAAGATTTAAAGAAAAGTACTTTAGTAAAAAAATTAAAATCACTTTTAATTAAAAGGTATACTTAGAAAAATTTATATTTATAAATATTTTTCCAAAAATGATACTTGTAATAATAAATAGCATGAAACTCAAACAAGAAATAGAAGTCATTGTATTATACTAGCATGCACTTTTATCAGAAAAAAAAATCACACATCCTCAAAAAAATTAACAGCTTATGTCATTCTTTTCCCATTCTAAGAATCGTTTTAATTTAAATATGTATTTTATGCATAAAAAAAGAAAAATTTGCTGTTCATATTTTTAGTTTGATTCTTCAGTATATGGTACTCACTTCTTTAAAAAAACACATTGTGATAAAACATATATATAATAAAACAAAAAATGCCATTTTAACCATTTTAAGTGTGCAATATAATGATATTAACACCATACACCATGTTGTATAACCATGCCTGAATCAATAGTTCCTCATTTCAACGCCCCCAAATGCCTCATAATCATTAATAACCTTTTGTCTCTATTCATTTGTCTATTCTAGATATTTCAAATAATTGGATATTTGTGCCGCTGTGTATAATTCCACTTAGCATAATGTTTTCAAGTTTCATCCATGTCCTAGTATGTTGCAAAACTTCTTTTTACTTTGTGGCTGAATAATATTCCATTGTATATATATATATATTACTATGCCAAGAACAGCAAATTCAAGAGGGATGCTGTCACATTCATCATCAAAAAGAACATTTCAAGGCTTGATGGCAGCTAGGGTAGAGGTGCAGTGAGGTTCACCATCAGCAATACCACAAAATACCAGGCAAAGCAGATTCAGGGTAAAGCTCAAAAACTTGGAACCACATAGGTAGGAATATTTGAAAAGTTTGAAGGCTTATAGCTAGTGGAACTTATAGCGAAAGTAAGAAATTGTGTACTTTTGAATCTGTCAGGCTTGGCACCTGGAGCCAACAACTTGGACGAGACCAAATGGCAAGACCAAGCAGGGGAGCAGACACACCACGGAAAAACACTGTGGGAACCTTGGAGCAAAGGTGGACAATACACTTGGTTTTGTTTTGTTCTGATTTTCTTTTTTTTTGGTATCTGTTCACTGGCCACACACTGTTTGTGCACCTCCATTCAGGTAACTAGAGGGGGTGACTGAGCGAGTGGATACCCTCCACCCACACCACTGGTGGGTTCTTCTGTCACTCATGTGCACAGATACTCTCAGCCCAAGAGCCGGCCCTGCACTGCTGTTGGTTTTTTTTTTTTAATCAGAAAAGGCCAGAACAAGGGACATGGAGAGGGAAAGAGAGTTTTAAAACAAAACAGGCCAAAAATTAAATTAAATCCTGAGATATAGCATAACAACTAACAGTAGCATATTGAAATCTCTCAAGCAGCTTTGAAAGCAAGAAGCTGGAAGAGAACATTAAAGTCTTACTGATATTAGGCAACAGATTTTTTTCCCCCCTTTTCTCCCTCCTCTCCCTTTTCTGCCATTATATACTACAGAATCCAGTCTAGTTTTTTTGTTGTTGTTTTGGTGTGTGTTTCTTTTTGTTTGTTTATTATTATTATTATTTGCTATTGCTACTTTGCTGTTATATGTTCCCCCTTCCTCTACCATTGGGGGACTCTTTCTCTCCCTATATTACCCAAGAAGAGATAGCAACTGCTGCCATATACTCAAGTTATAATCACACTCTATAAAAAAAAAAAAAAAATCCAGGCAAGAACCAATACCAATGATAATATACAAAGGAGGCAGACAACACTTGTGAAAGTTACTCTGATTAAGCAATAATAAGAGTGAAAAGGGA
Organism: Chrysochloris asiatica; assembly: GCF_000296735.1. Lineage (NCBI taxonomy): Eukaryota > Metazoa > Chordata > Mammalia > Afrosoricida > Chrysochloridae > Chrysochloris > Chrysochloris asiatica. The sequence goes on from NW_006408582.1 coordinate 13,904,817, forward strand.
AACCCACAACCTGATCACATCCACCTGGAAGCAATCAGAAAGAAGAAAAAATACCAAAATACATACTCAATTAAGTATTAAGGCCACAGATAAACACTAAACATGTCCAAGAAGCAAAGACAGATGATCATATCAGCACACATCTAGAAACAAGATAACATGCCTGAGAAAAATGACCTAGAGGTAGACTTGGACTGCATTCTGGAAGGAAGGCAGGCCTTGGATATGCCTGAGAAGGAATGTAGAAAAATGATTATAAATTGTTTCAAAACACTTTACAATGGAGTTGAGAAAAATAAAGAAGAAGTCAGGAAAGCACTACAGGAACAAACAAACAAGATAGATACAGCATTGGAAACAATTCAAAAACCTACAGAAAGAGGTCCAAACTATCAATAATACAATATCAGAAATAGATAATATGCTGAAAGGGCAAAGGAGTAGAATAGAAGAGATGGAAGGCAGAACCAGTGAACTGGAAGACAAATTGATCAATACCACTAAGATAGCAGAGCAAACAGAAAAAAGGATAAAAAAATCTGAAGAAGTTCTAAGATTCATGTTGGACAACATGAAGAGGAATAACTTAAGAATTATTGGCATTCCAGAACAAGAAGACTCACACAAGCCCACAGAGGAAATAGTTGAAGAACTGCTGTAAGAAAATTTCTCTAACATCCTGAAAACTGAAAAGATAAATTTTCAAGAAGCTCAATGAACCCCAGGAAGGATAGACCCCAAAAGGAAATCACCGAGACATATCATAATCAAGCTCTCTAAAATCAAAGATAAGGAGACACTTCTGAAAGCAACCAGGGAAAAAAGAAGTGTCACATACAAAGGCAAGCAAGTCAGATTAAGCTCAGATCTCTAAGCAGAAACCATGCAAGCAAGAAGGCAATAGTGAGACATATATAAAACCCTGAAAGAAAAAAAACTGCCAACCATCCAGGAAAGCTATCAATCAAATGCAATGGTGTAATCAAAACATCCCAGGATAAACAGAAGCTAAGGGATTTTGCCAAAGCCAACCCTGTGATACAAAACATTCTAAAGGGAGTTCTGTGGACTGAGAACCAACAAGAACAGACAACAACCAGAGATTGACAAATGTGGCAGCATATCCCAGAACTAAATCAACAGAAGGAAGAGTCAAGAACAGAACAAAACTATAAGAATAAACTCGGAGAATCTGGGAGGTAAGGTTATGATAAAAACAATTACAATGTAAAAGAAGGTAAACATGTAGGAACAGAGATCCAGATGGTGAGAAGGTCAGGTAGATTACAGGATAAAATAGACTGCACTAAATGGAGGGAAAAGTTAATGGACTATAAGGTAACCTCAAAGAAAATTAACACTTAACAACATACCAAGAGAATGAAAATCCAAGAAGAATATAGAAACATTAAAACTATGAGGAAACTCACAAGAAAGAACACAAAAAGCATGAACTCATCAAAGGAACACACAGAACAAAGAAAGCCACAACCACAAACAAACAAACAAACATAATGGCAGCAATTAAGCCATGTTGTTGTTAAGTGCCATCGAGTCGGTTCCAACCCATAGCGACCCTGAATAGGGTTTCTGAGGCTGTAAATATTTACGGGAGCAGAAAACCTCATCTTTCTCCCACGGAGCAACTGGTAGTTTCCAACTGCTGACCTTGTGGTTCACAGCCCAATTAGTAACCACTATGCTACCAGAGCTCCTTAGCAATTAAGCCATACTTATTGATAATTACTGAATGTAAACATATTATATGCACTAATAAAGAGACAGAGGGTGGCAGAATGGATAAGAAAACAAGATCCTTCTATAAGCTATCTGCCACAAACACATCTCACACACACACACACAGAAAAACAGATTAAAAGTCAAAGGATGGAGAAATATATACCAAGCTAATTGCAATAAAACAAACAGGAGTGGCAGTACTAATCTCTGATAAAATAAACTTTAAGGCAAAAAACAGCATTATATATAAAGATGGACATTATCTCATGAATGAAGGGACAACTGAACAAGATGACATAATCATAATAAATATCTATGTTCCCAATGAAAGAGCTCCAAAATACATAAAGCAAACGCTAATAGATTTGAAGAAAGAAATAGACGAATCTACAAAAATAGTGGGTGATTTTAATACAACACTTTCAAAAATGGATAGAACAACCAGAAAGAAACTTGATAAGGACACAGAAGAAATAAACAACACAATCAGCCAACTGGACCTCATAGATGTGTACAGAGCATTCAACCCAACAAC
>NW_006408582.1:13908608-13910638 GCF_000296735.1 Chrysochloris asiatica
AAAGGCATCCAAATTGGCAAAGAGGAAGTAAAACTCTATTTGCAGATGATATGATCCTATATGTAGAAAACCCCAAAGACTCAGTAAAAAAGCTACTAGACCTCATTGGAAGATTCAGCAAAGTGGAAGGATATAAGATCAACATACAGAAATCAATTGGATTCCTTGATACCAAAAATGACTATGCTAAAAAGGACATTAGGAAAGCAATACCATTTACAATAGCCACCCAAAGGATGAGATATCTAGGAATAAATGTAACCAGAGAAACAAAGATTTATACGAAAAAAACTACAAAACACTACTATAAGAAACCTACAAAAATGGAAGAATGTACCATGCTCCTGGATAGGAAGACTTAACATTGTGAAAATGTCAATACTGCCCAAAGAAATTTACACATATTATGCAATCCAAATCCAGATTCCAACGACATTCGTCAAAGAGATGGAAAAAACAATTACAAACTTAATATGGAAAGGAAAGAGACCCAGGATAAGCAAAGCACTGCTTAAGAAGAAGAATAAAGTTAGAAACCTCTCACTCTCTGACTTCAAAATTTATTACATGGCTACAGTGGTCAAAACAGTTTGGTGCTGCTGGTACAATGAAAGATACACTGATCAATGGAACAGAATCAAGAATCCAGAAATTAACCCATGCACATATAGCCAACTGATTTTTGACAAAGTACCTAAATATAGCTCATGGGGAGGTGACAGTCTCTTCAACAGATGTTGCTGGCAGAGCTGGAAAGCGATATGCAAAAGATTGAAACAAGACTTTCACCTCACACCTTATACAAAAATCAACTCAACGTGGTTTAAAGACCTAAATGTGAATCCCAGAATTATGAAGGCCATCAATTAAAAAATAGGAAAAAATGTGAGGGCAATAATTCAGGGAATATACAAACTACAAAACATTTTGAAAACTACACCAACAAAAGTAGACAAAATATATGATTGGGACATACTAAAACTTAAAAACTTATATGCATCAAAAGACTTTGCCAAATGAGTAAAAAGGAAACCCACAGAATGGGAAAAAATCTTTTGCAATGACACATCAGACAAGTAACTCATTCCTAAAATATATAGGAAACTACAACACTTCTACAAGAAAAAAACAAATAACCCAATTAAAAAATGGGCACAGGACATGAACAGACACTTCATCAAGGAGAAGATCCGGGCAGCCAACAAACATATGAAGAAATGTTCATGATCACTAACCATTAGAGAGATGCAAGTCAAAACAACAATGAGATATCATCTCACACCAGCAATAACAGCAAAAATAAAAAAAGTAGAGGACAATAAATGCTGGTGGGAATGTGGAGAGACTGGGACACTCCTGCATTGCTGGTGGAATTGCAAAATGGTCCAACCTCTCTGGAAAGCAATACAGTGCTTCCTCAGAAAGTTGGAAATAGAAATACCTTATGATCCAGCAATTCCTCTACTTAGTATTTAGCCACGAAAAATACTAGCCATAACATGAGTAGATATATGCACACCAATGTTAATAGCAGCACTATTTACAATAGCAAAAAGATGGAGACAGCCTAAGTGCCCACCAGTTGAAGAATGGATAAATAAACTGTGGTACATACACACAATGGAATATTATGCTACCTTGAAGAATAACAAGGAAGCTTCAAACCACCGCATAACATGAATGAACCTTGAGGACATTATGTTGAGTGAAATTAGTCGCAAAAGGAGAAATACTACATAGGACCACTACTATAAAAGACTAAGTAAAAGAACCGATACTAAAGGGTAGGCGGGATTCTTGCTCGTTACCAGGATGTGCAGGGTAGGGTGAGGGGAAGGAGGAGAAGGTGGAGCACAGGGTAGGGAATAAACACAGGATAGTTTGGGTGCTAGAGAGGGGGGCAATACACAAGAAGGGGGAGGGGAATGGAAGAACAAAGCAGATGGGGAAACAATTAGGCAGGTTTGCATGGGCTAAGTGGGACAGAGGTAAATAATGATGTATGCACAACCTTGGAACAACAGGGCTCT
>NW_006408582.1:13911713-13915251 GCF_000296735.1 Chrysochloris asiatica
TGAGAAGTATCCAATCTGTCGGGGCAGGACTGATGAAAGGAGATGCGGATAGGTCTCTTGTGATACAATAGTGAATAATTGTTATCATGACTGATTGTGAGGGTTGGGAATGTAAAGGCAGACATTTTGTAGCAAAAGGAGGGGAGTGATTGACTTTGCAGTCTAGGAGCAGAGGTCCCTGGGGCCATCAAGGGGGAAGAGCAGAGAGCAGGACCCTGCCCAGAGAAGCAGTGATGCCAGAGATAGAGGTAGAGACAATGTCATGGAGAGATAGAGCAGCTGGGGACTTTAGACCCAGAGAGGGAGAGGCGCTGTGTGCTGATGATTGGGGGACAGACTTGCAGTGTGTATACCCTTTGGTTGGTTGATGATGACAGGATAGTAAGAGTTTATCTCTTTGTTTCAGACACGTTATCAGGAGGGATCAATCTCTGTAGAATGACATCATGCTTGGTAAAGTGAAGTGTCAGTGAGAAAGAGAATGACCCCCAACTAGATGGATTGGTGCAGTGGCAATAGCTGTGAAGATGGTACAGGACCAGGCAGAAGAATTTCATCGTATTGTGCATAGGGTTGCTATAAATTGGAACTGATTAAACTGCACATAACAAATAAAACCAAATGTATGTTTCACTGGTTTTGTCCATTCATAGTTTGCTAAAATCTTGGGTGTGTCACCTTTTGTCTATTGTGAATAATACTGCTACGAACGTTCATGCAAAAGAATCTGGTTGAGCTCCTGCTTTCAAGTTTTAGGCATGTGCACGTAGTAGTATAATTGCTGGTGCATATATGTTTAAGTTTGTGAGGAATTGCCAAATTGTTTCCCACAGTGGCTGTACTATCTTATATTCCCACAAGCAATGCTAAGGGTTCCAAATTTTCTAACTCTTTTCCAACTTTTATTATATTCCATGTTTTTATAATAGTAATCATAGTGGACCTGAGCATTGCTTCATATTTGGACATGTATATATCTGCTTTGAAGAGATGTCTATTCAAGTCCTTTATTTAATTGGATTATTTGCATTTCTGTAGTTTGGGGAGTTATTTATATATTCTAGATATTACACCTTTACCAAATATATGATTATCAAAAATTTTCTCTCATTCTATATGTTGTATCTTTGCTTCCTAATAATGCACCTTTTAATTTTGATAAAATTTACCTTTTTGTCTTTTTTTTTGCTTGTTTTTTTTTTTAGTGTTATATGCACAAATATGCTGTCAAAAGCAAGGCCTAAAGGCTTTATGTTTTATTTCTTATATATAAGCCATTGACTCACTTTGAGTTAATTTTTGCATATGGTGTGATGTATGGAGTCAACTTTATTCTTTGGCATGACTAGATTGAGTTGTCCTAGCACAGTTCCCATCACTGGTTAACTTGGATATCTGTTCCCAATTTTAAGTAGAACTTATACCAGGTATTTTTCATGATGAAGATTGCCTGTCTGTAATTGTAGATTTAAGGACCTGGGACACAGAAATCAAAATAAGTTTCTACAGTTCCACACCTAGTAGTGGTAGAAGCAAATCACTTACCATTCTCATCACCAAGAGATTACTAATCTCTGTGCAAAGAGGTGAAGAATTTGCCTTGCACTTAACATGGCTTTCAGTCATGGTAAGAATTTGAAGGCATATGAAGTAAAAGACACTGAAGAAAGATCTTATGGAAGATCAAATAAAATTTGTTTTCCCTTCACTTTGGTTAAAGAAGTGACATGTCTAAAACTGATCCTAATCCAAAACGTACATTCCAGGGATAAGACTTGCCCATTTTAAAGTGTATTCTGCTGCAATTAAGAGATACACTTAAGATAGGGATTAATTTTGATCATTCTGCTTAGATTTCTTTTGAAAAGAGAGTACATAGAGGAAATCATAATACTCCCTAGCACTTCACCCTGTTGCTTCACTCCTTCCAACATGTGACATATAAGGCTGAAAAGAGGTCCTAGCTCTCCCAACCAGGTTTTAGTTCTTAGTTGGCTGTTTTCCAGTAGACGACTACTTCATCTTATGTAAACATGAAGAACATGTCAGCGTCTTCTGAGCAAACAGGCTTGAGATGTCCTGTTTCACAAGGACTGACAAAGCATCCATGTTGACACTTCTGGACTGTGCTCTTGGCTCTAGAGACCACTAGTTATGTTCCTTTGGCCCACCCAATAAATCCTGGACTAAGTCAGTTGCTATTCCATCTAAACAACAAATATTGAGCAATGTCTGAGTTCTCTAGATCTGCTGTACCAGAAATAACACAAGTGGATGGTTTAAAAAAACTGAAACGTATTCTCTCACAGTTTAGGAGACTACTCCAAATTCAGAATACTGGCTCTAGAGAAAAGCTTTCTCTCTGTGTTGACTGTGGGGAGAGGTCCTTATCTCCTTTCATCATCTGTAGACCCAGCATTCCATAGAGATCTCCATATTTCTTGGCATCAGTCTTCTCCTGGATCTAGGAGCTTCACAGTGTAGAGATTCCAGGTCCAAAGACACACTTCACTTCTGACTCTTCTTACTTGGTGGTAGTAGGTTCCTTTGATGTTTGTTCACATCTGTCTTCTTTTATCTCTTGTAAGTGAAAGGTGTAGCAGGCCACATCTTATATAAGATCAGGGCTGTGATGGGATTAAGGTTGTTGCATCCCACCCTTAACTCTCTTATTGGTTTCTGACATCAGATAACATCACAGGGATCATCACATCACAAAATTACATAAATGAGAATCATGACCCAGCCAAGCTAACACATATTTTGTGGAGACACAATTCAATCCAGGGCAAGGGTTCTGTTCTGCTTTGGGTAACACAAAGGTATAGATGTTATTGTCTCACCCTTGGTGATTTGGGGGACTATCTGGGGAGAGAGGAGGGAACCCCTAATCCTGGCTTAGTCCTCCACAGTGTCTAGAATGCAAATGGCCAATGTACTTGTCTGCTGTCATAGTTATCTAGCACTGATATAACAGAAATATAAAAAATGGATGGTTTTAACAATCAAAAATATACTATATCACAGTTTAGGAACCCAGAAGACTGAATTCACGATGGCAGCTCTAGGGCAAGGCTTTCTTTAGGTGGGTCTCCTTGTTCCAGGAGATTCCCAGCATAGGAACCTCAGGTCCAAAGGATGCATTCCATCCTCAAATCTTCTTTCTTTATGGTAATAGATCCCTCTCTCTCTGATCACTTCTCTCTCCTTTGAGGTCTTGTAATATGAAAGGTTAAACACATCACACTTCTGTTAGACCAGGGCTGTGACCTGAGTAAGGGTATTTTCTCCTACTCTAATTCCTTTACATAAGTTCATAGCTGTGACTTGCTTAATTAATGATGTAACCTGTACTAATCTTCTTGCATCAGATCAAGGTTGATCATATCAGATTACATCATTGATGGGCAGTGATGGTGATAACATCATTTATATAACTTTCACATTATGTTGTTGTTGTTAGGTGCCATCAAGTCGGCACTGACTCATAGCGACCTTATGCACAGCAGAATGAAACAATGTCCAATCCTGGGCCAAC
>NW_006408582.1:13917477-13927654 GCF_000296735.1 Chrysochloris asiatica
TTGCTCCCAACCTGTGCATTCCAATCACCAGTAATGATCAATACATCTTGATTGCATGTTTGATCAATTTCAGATTGAAGATGTTGGTGGAATTCTTCTGTTTCTTCCTCACTGCCTTTAGTGGTTGGTGCATACATTTGAATAATAGTGGTACTAACTGGGCTTCCCTGTAGGTGCATGGATATTATCCTATCACAGACAGTGTTGTACTTCATGACTGATCTGGATATGTTCTTTTTGATGATGAATGCAACACTGTTCCTTTTCAATTTGTCATTCCCAGCATAGTAACTATGTGGTTGTCAGATTTAAAATGGCCAATACCAGTCCATTTCTGTTCACTAAGATATCTATGTTTATGCAATTCCATTTCATTTTTGACAACTTCCAATTTTCCCAGATTCAAACTTCGTACATTCCATATTCCAATTTTCAATGGATATTTACAGCTGTTTCACTTCATTTTGAGTTGTGCCCCATCAACAAATGAAAGTTCTGTGGGCTTCTCTCCCACAAGCTTAACTCCAGTCATGTCATCATGGTCAACTCTGATTTGAGGAGGCATCACTTCCCAAGTCGCATTTTGAGTGCCTTCCAACCTTAAGGGCTCATTTTCCGCACCTGTATCTGACAGTGTTTCTCTGCTATTCATAAGGTCTTCAGTGACTAAAGATACAGAAGTAGTTCGTCACTCTTTCTTCCTAGTCTGTCTTTTTCTGGAAGCTCATCTGAAACCTGTCCACCATGGGTAACCCTGCTGGTTATTTAATATACTGGTGGCATAGACCTCAGAATCACAGCATCTCACAAGCCACCACAGTACAACAGACAGAGGAGTGGTGGCTGTTTGGTTTTATGTCCAAACTGTCACTTTAAATTTTGAGATCTGTATGCATGCATAGTAGAACCCTCCAGGGGTGGGGGTGGGATATCCATTCACTCAGGTATCCCCTCTAGTTACCAGAATGGAAGTGCGCAGTCAGCAAGAGACCAATAAACAATGGACAGATATCAAAAAAGCATGTCCACACCTGTATCTCCTCAGTTCTGTCAGGTGTTAGTGGCTGTTCTGATGCTTCCCCCAACTTGTTCTCTCCCAAGATGGCAGCTCCGAGAATAGCTAAGCGTCTTGAATTTGAAAGCAATGGATTTCTTGATTCTCTTTCAAATTCCCCTAGCTGTAAGCCTTCCAATCTTCTAAATATTCCTTTATATGTGATTTGGAGTTCTAGCACCATCCCCTGCCCAGTATTCTGTGTTGTTGGTGATGGAGCTCCTCACTGCACATCTACCTGATCCACCATATTGGCCATTTCATAGCTGCCAAATTTTTGAGAATCATGAGCTAGTCAAGTTGACACATATTTTAGAGAGACACAAGTCAATCCATGATGACTGCTAACCCAGAGTGCCAAAAGGCCTAACGATCTATTTCTGAAATGCTATGGAACACAGTTCTACTCTCACACACATAGAACCACCATGGTGAATCAATTTGATGGCAAGTGGCTTTTTAGCATGGAGCATAAGGATGTTTTTGGTGACTTTGCTATGGTGATAAAGACAAGGCAGATAAGTAGTGATTTTTTTCAGCAATCTCTTTGGTTGCTTGTTAGGAGTCATCGCAGGTATAGTTGGATCATGATGGTTCTTCCATTCTGTGCATGGCTGTTCTCAGCTGCAGGGTTCAAAGGCTGGCAGCAACTCTCAGCACAGGACCTTGTTCTCATTCCCATGCTTCTAGCCTTGAACCATGCTAAGCCCTGGACTGCACTGTGTTGGACTCTCTGGGTATACCATTAGAGAGTGACTCTTGTGCAACCTTCAATTCACCTCTATCTCTGCACAGAAGGTCCCATCAGCACACTCAGTACATTTAACGTGAAATTTGCCATCTCATTCCTCTGTCAGCCTCAAGAATGTGTTCTAATATTTACTGCCTCCATTATCTCTTCTCAACCTATATTCAACTTAGAGCCAAGATTTCTAGTCTAGGCCAAAATTCCACACTCATTTCCATTCCTAAAGGCCATACACTAATTGTTGTTGTTGTTATATGCCATTGAGTCACTTCCAACTCATAGTGACCCTGTATAGGGTTTCCAAAGAGTGGCTGCTGTGTTTGAACCACAGTCCTTGCGAGTCAAACTGACCCTGCATCCCAGTGCTTTATCCCACAGCACCACAGCAGGATTCCTTCAAGGGGCTTAGTGTTTTGTTGTTTTTTATATACACTAATTCGATTCTTGAAATATGAGGAGGCTTCAAAAGATTCATGGAAAATAGAATTTAAAGATAATGGAATTTTTCCAAAAACTTTTTGAAGCCCATTCCTATATTCTAACTGGTTTCTGTGACTCAGCCTTTTAACTTCTCTAATTTATTTTCTATCCAACCTCCAGTTTTATCCTTTCTTCCCCATGCTCAATAATCTTTGGTAGTTCCCTGGTATCTACAGTTTAAATCCAAATATCATAGTAAGACATTGAAGACATTACATCATCAGAAACTCACCTTTCTTGGCTCATCTGTAACTGAAGTCTGCCATTAACCCTGCCTCTGCATTCAAGTCTCATTGGAGTAGTCAATATATGTATCTCTAGGATCTGCCACATATGTCTCTTCAATAGCCTTCTCCCAGGAAAGCTTTATCTCTATTCATGACCCAGTTAAAGTTATATTCTCCATTTAATCCTTCCACCATCTTCTCAATCTGAATTAATACTGCTTGCTAAGTCTATAGGGTACTTTTTTAAATGAATGAGCATTTCAGTTTGTTTGGGATGGTATCAGTTTATGCCTAATATTCCTGCTTATTTATTAATGGCTTTCTCCTTTCCCTCTGAAAGATGTTCAAGTTAGGAGCCTGTATGGTGAAATGGTTAAATCTGTGTCCAGAAGGGAGCCCTGGTGGTGTCATGGAGTAAGTATTAGGCTGCTAACTAAAAGGTTGGTGGTTCGAACCCACCAGTCAGTTTCCTGGAGCAAGATGAGGCAGTCTGCTTCTATAGCAGCCTCAGAAACCCTATGGAGCAGTTCTACTCTGTCCTATAGACACAAAGTTGATACAATGGCACTGGTACTAATCTAAAGGTGGCACTTCCAACCTACCTTGTGGCACCGCAGAAAAACGACAGCCAAAGAAACCCACTGGAACAGTTCTACGCTGTAACACATGGACTCTCCATGAGTCAGGATCAACTGGATACAATGGGTTTGGTTTCCCTAGGGCTTGGCCTAGTGTCTAACATATAGATGTTTTATAAACTGCATTTTACTTGGGACTCAAAAGTATATGTTGAAAAAGCAGAGAGTAGAGACCATTTTTTAAAGAGTGTGGTAACACTTTGAGGTAAGTTTTGGGCTGCTAACCTCAAGGTCAGCAGTTCAAACCCAATAATGGCTCCACAGAAGAAATATGAGGCTGTCTGTTTCTGTAAAGATTCATAGACTCGTTATAAGTTGGAATCAACTAGATGGTAGTGGGTTGGAATAAGAAATTGCATTTCAGAAAATATTAGTTAATTCCAACATTCCAGATCTAGTGACTTTCCTGATCTGCTGAAATCACATAGGATGGTTTTTAATGTGAACTCAGGGATGTGGCTGCAGCTGCTCCTCAGAAGTTGAGTAGCCCCAGACAGAAAGTAGAGTGGTTCCAACAGATTCCCCTAAAGGTGTGCTTGACAAAGTTCAGTAGACTCTGGGTGAATCTGAGCAGCACTTCCGAAATCCATCAGAAAGCATGCATCATTGAACTGTATGTCCTTTCAGTATGGATGTTTGAAAAGTTATGTGAGGAAACTCCAACTGGGGATAATTCTAAAGGGTCATCCCAGCAGCAAAACTCCCCACAGGTTTAGCTAAATCTTCTGTCAGAAGTGCATCACAGCTCAAGTTCTTCCTCTGCTCAGTCTTGCTTCCTTCTCCAGTTAAGATCTATGGAGATGTTTATCCACAAATCAACATGCGGCACACTGATCATTGTAGTTTCTGCATCCAGGGACCAACTTGCAACATCAGCCAAGGAAATAAAAGACAAGATCCATGATTCTAAAATGCTTAAAAATTACTGGGAAAATAAGATATATTAACAGCAATAAATAATAATAGTATTTGTTGTTGTTAAATGCCATTGAGTCAATTCTGACTCATAGCAACCATATATAGGGTTTCTGAGGAGATGCTGGTGGGTTTGAACCACTGACTTTGTGGCTTGCTGTTCATTGCTTACCTTACAGGGCCACACCAGGACTCCTATAACTGTCTGGTGGTGGCTGGTGGTTGTGTACCACCGAATCAGTTAGAACAGGTTACAAATTATAAGACACTTCCTGTTGTGTCACTGTAGGATAAGCACCGGACTACTAACCACAAGGTCAGTGGTTCAAACCCACCAGCATCTCCTCAGAAACCCTAGCAGGGTTGCTATGAGTCAGAACCAACTTGATGGCACACAACAACAATAACAAAAGGTAAATCCTATATTTCATTTATCTGAGCATCTCAAGAGGCCAGCAGCAATGGTTAGACAGATGGATGGATGGCAAATGAATGATATCGTTATTACACCTGAGACAGGATATAAGAGTTCAGAGGAGCACAGATCACTGAGGAGTTTGGTTCCTGGTGAAGCCTTCACTAAAGAAGTAGTGCTTGAGCAAAGTACAGCAGGGAGACAGAGTCACAATCTGAAATATAGGGGGAAAGTTACAAATAGTAAAGGCCAGGCTAACAAAAGGAAAACTGAGCCATGCCTCGTGCCAATCCATAAGGAACACAGAAATGTTAATAGAAATCTAACAATATGGGTAACTGTACATTGTGTGTGCTTATCCTTCTTTCAGGCTAGTACCAGAGGCAACTGGAAATGAAACTCCAATGAGCCTATTGGATGAAGGAGAAAACCCAAGGGAGGGTGATTAGTAACAACACATGGTCACTAACTTCTTTCTGAGGAGTCAGGTCTAGATATCTGCAGGTTTAGAGTAAGAGCTGAATTGTTCAGTACACTGGAGAAGCTGGGGACTACTACCTCCGCTCTTCTTTCTCTGATCTTCCCACACACAGCCATCAGCCACTCCCCTAAGCAAATGTTGAACGAACATTTTAATAATATTAGTTTAAAGGAATGTCACTTTATTAGCCTGCCCTGGCGTCCTCATGTCTCAGTTCGGCCCTAAATCTAGAGATAAAAAGTAAGGAGGAAAATTGAGAAAGTTATTGTAAAGGTCAGGTTGTCTCAGATATAAATGTATCTAAATGCTATTTAAGGTCATTTATATTTTTGCAAGCTCTGTATGTGTTCAACTGACACATTCTTATGTGTATATGTACTGAAGACAGTGTTATTGTTAGGTGTCACCAAGTCAATTTTAACTCACAGTGACCCTACGTACTACAGAACAAAATATTGTCTGGTCCTGTGCCATCCTCACAATTGTTGCTGTGTTTGAGCTCATTGCTGCAGTCACTGTATCACTCTAGGGAAAGCCTAATCCATGATTTCACTATAAATTCAACAGTGTATAACATTCAAGAGAAGCTGGGCAATGACACCTTTAGTCTGGCTTCCAGTCCCTAGGATATGACTCCTAAATATTATATAACAATAGCTTTCCCTTTACTCACCAGGAAGACAATAAATAAAAAAGGGACAGGGGCATCAGGGGCAGGGAGTGAGCAGACTGAGATTCACAGCACTGTCTCAGAGCACTGGCTAGGGGCATGGGCACTCTAAAGGAAGGGTAATTTTTAAATAGCAAGACATGCATTAAGATTGTTCCCTTAACCAGTCTCTAGCTGATGAAGCTGGAGACCTAGGGTTGCTCAGTTTTGACTCATGTGGATTTGCAATCTCAGTGCAGTTAAGGGTAAGGAAGTTTCCATAGTTTAGCATCCACTGGTTGGAGCACAGAATGAGTTGCAACAAGGCAACCAGAATGCAGAAAACATCAACATCTCTATGATCTGAGATTCCATATCATCACAGCACTCTGTTATTGTTGTTGTTATGTGCTGTCAAGTAAATTCCAACTCATAGCAACCCTGTTTCAGGTTTCCAAGGAGCAGCTGGTGGCTTTGAACTGCTGATCTTGTGGTTCGCAGTCCAGTGCTGATCCTACAGTGCCACAGCAGGAGCACTCTAGGGAAACTGTTATTTCTGAGACAGAGACCATGAAAACTGAGAGTCAGGGTCACAGAGCAGAAAGACAGGTAGGCAAATCCAGATGGCCATTCTTGAACCCATGACACCCATAGAAATTCCAAAGAAGCAAAACAAAATGTGGGAGGATGGATTACCTCAAGTTTTAAGAAGAATATTAAATCAAAGGAATACTGCATTTTACAAATACTATGACAATGCCGTCACCCCCAACACCTGATGGTTATTCATGTGAGTGCAGATAACTGAATTGAATTTATTGAATTCATTAAGAGAATATCTAAAAATCCCACTCCTAACTGTTTATATCTTGGGTGACTTCTTAGTCAGTGAAGTCAGAAGTAGCATGCTTGCTCATCATGAAAGCACAAACCAGCAACTCTTGAAGAGACACTTCACCTATTTTTTTATCCTGGATTTTCTTGGTCTTGATGGCATTTGGAATACACAGTTGGACAGAGAAGTAAAAACAGAACTTCAGGAAGGCAGACTCAATGCCTGTTGACATAATCAGAGATTAGAGTGCTATGGGGGAAAACCCAAGGAGTCAAAGAAACCTCTCTATATGCGTGAAATTCTGACATATGCCCGAAATTCTGATGTTACAACTTCATTCCTTTGACCTTTAATGCTGTTGTGGCATTTTAGTTGCTAGATACACTTTATATTTTTAAATTTAATTATGAAAAGAGGTACTGAATTCATATGATTTAAAACAGTATGTATGAAAAGTCTGCCACTTACCTCAGTCTTTCACCACTCAATTGCTGCCCAATTATATAACAAGAGGCTTCTGTTTATCCATCCCCTCCCCACCACTGCGATTAGTTTTCTGCATATAATTCCAGAGTTTCTTTGTGCATAGAAGAACATATTCTCATTACTCCCTAAAGAAGGACATCATGGTTGGTAAAGGGGAGGATCAGAAAAAAAGAAGATCCTCAACAAGATGAACTGGCACAGTGGCAGAAACCATGGGCTCAAATGCCAGCAATTGGGAGGATGGTGCAGGATTGGCAATGTTTCCTTCTGTTGTGCATAAGGTTGCTGAGTTGAAACCAACTCCACGGCACATAACATGTTTTAACACTCTTCTTGACTGATTTTTTTTATTTTATTCTGGTTTTGTTTGCAGAAGGGAAGATTATTTGTTTTTACTTAAAAATATGTCTTTTATTGGCTATCTAAAATGAAGGGGCAATAAAGGAACAAAGTGACTGGGTTACAAGTTTTCAAGAGGGAGTTTAGTTTAAGAATGTGCAGAGAAAGGTAGAGTCCCCACTGAATAGTTTTCATCTTGTCTAGACAGGTCTGGTGAAAAGAGATGGGGGTAAGATTCTTATGATTCAAGAGAACAAACAAGATGGCAGATCAGGTGGAAGTGCAATGAGGAGTTCTGTTAGCAACAACACAGAATACCAGACCAAGCAGGCTCATGGGATGGTGCCAGAACTCTGAACCACATATAAAGGAATATTTAGAAGGTTGGAAGGCTTACAGCTAGGGGAATTTGTAGCAGAAGCAAGAAATCCATTACTTTCTAATCTAAGATACTCATCTGGTTCCGGAGCCATCATCTTGGGTGAGACCAAGTGGGGAAAGGATCAGAGCAGCCATGGACGCCTGACAGAACTGTGGAGATAAAGGTGTGGACACTCTTCTTTTTTTTTTTAAATCTGTTCATTGCTCGCTAGCTGTGCACCTCCATTCAGGTGACTAGAGGGGGTGCCTGAGTGCGTAGACACCCTACCTCCACCCCTGGAGGATTCTACTATGCATGCACACATAGCTTCTCAAAATTTAAAGTGACAGTTTTCACTTAAAACCAAATGTCAGTACAAAACAGCCACAGCCAGCCCTGAACTGTTTATCACTAGGAAAAAGGCCTAAACGGTGATTGTGGAGGGAACAGGCAGACTAAAAAGTAAATAGGCCTAAAATTAAATCCTGAGTTACAGCATAACGACTAACAGTGGCATCTTGAAATTTCTCAGGAAGAAGAATGAAAGGGGAATCCCATCTTCTGATCACAACTACCTGGATGCAATCAGAAAGCATAAAAAATGCCAAAATACACACCCATCTAAGTATTAAGGCCACAGATAACTCCTGAATATGCCCCCAAAAAAACAGAAAAAGATTACCTTATTAGCACATGTCCAGAAATGAGATAAAGTGACTGAGGCAAATGAGCTGGAAGTAGGTCTACACTTCATACTGGAAGATGGGCAGGCTTTGAAAATGCCTGAGAAGGAATTCAGAAAAATGATTATAAAATGTATCAAAACACTATACAACGGAGTTGAGAAAAATAAGGAAGAAGTCAGGAAAGCACTACAGGAGTAATCAAATAAGATAGATACAGCTGTGGAAACAATTCAAAACCTACAGAAAGAGGTCCAAGTGATTAATAATAGAATATCAGAAATGGACAATACACTGAAAAGGCAAAAGAGTAGAGCTGAAGAGATAGAAGACAGACTAGTGAGCTAGAAAATAAATCTCTCAACACTACTAAGATAGAAGAACAAATACAAAAAAGGATTAAAAAAAAATCTGAAGAAGGCCTAAGATTTATGTTGGACAACATGAAGAAAAAAAACTTAGGAATTACCAGCATTCTGGAATAGGGAGAATCACACAAGTCCACAGAGGAGATAGTTGAAGAGCTTCTGGAAGAAAATTTCCCTAGGATCCTGAAAAGTGAAAAGATAAGCATTAAAATAGCTCAACAAATCCCAGGAAGGATAGACCCTAAAAGACAATCACCAAGACTTACAATTATCAAGCTCTCCAAAATTAAAGAAAAGGACAGAATCCTGAAAGCAGCTAGGGAAAAGAGAAGTGTAACATACAAAGGCAAGCAAATCAGATTAAGCTCGGATTTCTCAATGGAAACCATGCAGGCAAGAAGGCAAAGGGGAGAAATATATAAAACCCTGAAAGAAAAAAACCTGCCAACCAAAAATCCTCTACCCAGCAAAGCTGTCAATCAAATACGATGGTGTAATCAAAACATTCCAGAATAAACAGAAGCTAAGAGATTTTTGCCAAAGCCATCCCTGCTATAAAAAACATCCTTAAAGAAGTTCTCTGGACTCAGAACCAACAAGAACAGTCAACAACCAGAGGATGATGTATGTGGCAGCATCACCCTGAACTCAGTTGACAAATGAAGAGTCAAGAACAGAATAAAATTATAAGAAAAGAGGATCTGGGAGGTCAGTCTATAATCAAAACAATACAATGTGAAAAAAAGTAAACATAGAGGAACAGAGATCCAGGTGGTGAGAAGGTCAGGTAGATTACAGGATAAAATAGACTGTCTTTAATGGAGGGAAGAATTAATGGAATATAAGGTAACCACAACAGTGGAGTTGGGGTGGGAGCTTAGTTCGGGTGTTGGGGAGGGCAATACAAGAAGGGGTCGGAAGTGGAAGAACAAAATAGACAGGGGAACACTGAGACAGTTTTGCATGGGCTAAATGGGACAGAGGTAAATAGTGATGCATGCTCAACCTTGGAACAAAAGGGATCTGTGATACAGGGATATAGGGATAGTTTGAAGAGGGAAAACAATACTAAAATGCTTGACTGTCTTATGAATATTGGTTACCCTTGCCTACTATTGTAAAATAGACACTTGAGTGGGATAGAACGGAATGTCTGGAAACATGATTACAGAAAACTTGTAAGCCTGTCTTCAGCCTGTAACTGATTAGAATACCTAAAAGGGGTTCTAGAACTTGCCCAGTGAAATAGGCCTCTTGCAAAGCCTTTGCCAAGTATAGGACCTTAGGTGGAATCCTGAGTCCCATCCAGAACCTTATGAGGTGGGACATTCCCACTATCAAGGAGAAACAGACCAACCTGGAATAGCTAGAGCAACAGAAGATACATCTTCATAGAAAGGTCACCAGGAAAAACCCAAAACAAAAATGTCAGCATGACTGGCTACTACAAGAATAAGCAAGCTGTTCGCCAGGAAGCCATCAAGGCAAACAATCAAGT
>NW_006408582.1:13929584-13937759 GCF_000296735.1 Chrysochloris asiatica
AGGGCTTGGGGAGCCCAAGTGTGCCATGTCTGTTCTTTTATAGGTTGTGCTCAATGCTGAAGGTCACTGGGGACTGAGCCCTGTGGAGTCGGATCACTGCCACATCCCTCCACTCAGCCTGCCAGCCTCAGAACACTCTGATGTCAAGTGCAAACAGCAACACCATGAGAAGGAGGAAGTCGTCTTTGTTTCAGGTTGGTGCTTAGTGATGTATGTCAATGATGACACCTGTTCAAATAAACCAGGTAAACTTTACGCTCCTTGTTCTTGGCTTCTTTCTCATCCTGTAGTTAGCTCAGGTGCTTCATTCACTAGTTTGCACATCCTGGTCACATTTCCTCAGGCCTCACTTTCTCAAGTGTTTCAGGTTCTATAGCCTTTCAAAAAACAATCACAGACAGCTCTGTCTTTGCTTCTCCTAGGATGGTGTTCCTCACTTGATCCAGTAACTTTCTGAAAGAACAATGGATGTAAATCTCATTGTTATCTATCAAGAGCTTATTAAATACCTAGGCAAGTTCCTTAACCAACACAAACCCAATGGGCTTAAATTTTTCTTTTGTAAAGGAACTAATCCTATTCCCCACATAAAGCACACACCCTCACACACGGGTACTTGCCAACTCCCTGAGCTACTAAATCCTTATTACAACATAAGCTTTTGGTCTGATGGGCATTTTAGTAGTCACACTCCTGGGTTCCTTACAAGTATCTATGCTTTTATGAAGTGATTCTGGGAGGCATAAGCTTGATCTTAATTGCTGAAAATCAGACTACTTGTGGGAACTCCAAGGTCCTCACAGAAGTGTTTCTTCTTCTCTCTGTATACACACTTCAGCTCCATCAAGCACTCCATACTGACGTGATGCCTACTTCACAAAAGAAAGGGTGCCATATCTCAACACAAACAGCAATTAACGTGAGGGGAGGATACATTTACACTATGCATTTAGTAAATAAAAAGAGGTAGACTGTACTAGAATGTCTTTTCATATTACCATCATGGTAAATTTATCAAATAAACTTATGTATAAGTCAAATATAAGCAGTTCAGTGTCTTTATAAGAGCCCAGAGTTCCATGAGTAAGAAAAATCCCACAGATCCCTGGCCCAGACCACTCATCAATCTCTGCCAGGTTCCTCCTAATCTACTTGATTTCCCTAACTGTTGAAGAAGGACCAATACTTCACCAGACTCTGCCTCATCCTGGCATGCAAAGCCATGGCTCATTCATGAAGGATTCCAGAAGCATACCAACCCTGAAGCAGAGCAGTTTGTAGAACTTCAGAGACCTGAAGGTCTTCTATTTTTGGAATCCTTATCCCACACCAAATGGAAATTTAAAAATTGACCCCATCCTACATTAAATACAATTTCTAGATTGTTTCTAGTAGTTTAAGAGTTGGGCTGCTAACCTCAAGGTCAGCAGTTCGAAAGTATCAGTCATTCCTTGAGAGAAATATGAGGTTTGTGGCGCAGTAGGTTAATGTGCCAGACTGCAAAGCCATTTGAACTGCAAGGTCGGCAGTTCAAGCTCACCAGTTGCTCCTTGGAAATCCTATACAGGGTCGCTATGGGTCAGAACTGACTCTACGGCACTTCACAACAACAACAACAAAAGATTAACAGTGTTGGAAACCCTATGAAGGGTCGCTATGAGTCAAAACCAACTTCACAGCACACCACCACATAAGAATTAGAAGTTTTTAAGCAGTTGAGATAATACTGTTGTCTCATAACATAGATAACATAACATAGTTATAGACATGTAATTAAATGTTTAATACTTTTACTTTTAATTTTGCATTATTCTTTGCATATTTTGAAAATGGTACCCCTCCCCCCCCAGAAGTGCCCTGGAAGACAGACTTGATGATCTGCTTCTGAAAGGTCACAGTCTTGACGGATCTATGGAGCAGTTCTACTGTGTACACATTGGGTCACTGTGAGTCGGAACCAACTCAACCAGCTACTAACAACAACAAAAACAACTTTTCATATTGATCCTTGGGTAGTGTAAATGGGTATGTGCTCTTCTATTAAATGAAAAGTTAGTGGTTCAAATCCACCTAGAGATTCCTTGGAAGAAAGCCTTGGTCATCTGCTTCTTTAAGATCACAGCCATGAAAATCCTGTGGAGCACAGTTCTCCCTGCATACATGGATGGGGTCAACAGGAGTCGGAACTGATTCAAAGGCAATTGGTTTTTGGTTTTCAGTTTACAACCCTTCCCATTGTTTCCTGTAATACTGATACAACTAAGATGCTGATATCCACGGTGCTTAATGGATTAAAAAAAAGCCTCTTACATAGGAGGCAGGAAGGGTATCTCTGGATCAAATTCCTGGTACATCCAGCTTGAGATGCTTTTGCCAACCATGGCCCAAAAATGTTTGAAAAGAAAAGAAACTAATAGTTACAAACCCACACTCAGTTGGTTTCACTTAAATTATTCACTAAGCTTCACAATAATCTTATAGTTTGAAATAATTGTTTGCTTTATACAAAGAGGGAAAGTAAAACACAAAATGTTTTAGTAACTTGTCCAAGGTCCTGCAGCTAGAGACTGGGATTTTAAACCAGATCTCGTGGCCCCAAAATCCACAGTTTTCAACTGAGTCATGTCTCCTGCAGGCACAGAGGAAAGTCCTGACTATCCCTACTGACATCAAAAGCTAAATAAATATTGTCAAATTTAATGGTTACCTAATGCTCCATCCAATCATAGTTGTGTTTATATCTTTTAGAATATATAAAAACATTGTTCTTGTTTCCATCTGTATTGTTTGGTCCAAAATAACTTTGTTCCAGTTGTAAAGAATACCTCCAGCTTGTTTTTTTTTTGTTGTTGTTGTTGTTGTTGTGTGTGTGTGTTTGAGGGTCGACTTCAATTACCTTTTCTGCCCCCTTTCAGCCTTACCAATCATGAATTATTTCTGTATGCCTAGAGCATTCACTGTCTGTAGAAACCATTTGGCACTTGAAACCAAATGTCGCTTTTCAGCTTCTACTCATCTGGTCTCTGAATGCTTCTTGCTGTCTCATTTAGCAGAGTCCTGGTGTGGCACTGTGGGATAAGCACTGGACCACAAGGTCAGTTTGAACCACAAGGTGAGTGGTTTAAACTCACCCACTGCTCCTCGGAAACTCTTTATAGGGTCGTTATGAGTCTGAACTGACTCAACAGCACTTAACAACAGCAATACCTTATTTGCATCATCCCACCCAGTCACTTGGTGGGAATTAAGAAGACTTCAGATAGAAATGTCATCTCAAGTAAATTTAAGGGATCACAGTCACAGAAAATATAAATAAACAAGAAAGAATGTTTAAACATTAACATGGAGTCCTGGTGTGATGTTATAGGATAAGCACTGAACCGAAAGGTAGGCTTGAACCACAAGATCAGTGATTCAAACGTTTCTGGAAACACACTATGAGTTGGAACCTACTCCTTGGCACTTCCCAGTAACAGCTCACTTAGCACTGTTGTCTAGTGGTAAATGTGTGCTGATTCCAAATTTTCCTCTGAAAACAACCTTAGGCAAGTTCCATGGCAAGTCATCTAATTTCTCAGTCTCTTCCTTTAAATAATGGGAACAAATACTTGCTCTGCTTACCTCACAGAATCATTATAAAGAGAAAACAAATCAATGTATATGTATGAAGTGCTTTGCAATCTAGAAAGTACTATGCAAATATGCAGGATTATTAGCCAAAAGCACTACTGACAGATGTTGGCAGAAGTTCATTCCTGGAGTCTTGTCAAACGGGAAAAGTTCATGGACTGTAAGAGTATAATCAATACTGCACTGGGCTTCCTAAGATCATAGGGGGTGATTAAACCAGTGGATCAGATATGATATGACAGCCAGTTCAGAGGTCGGGTTCTGAGAATGAAGCTGGCTCATCATCTAGTCTCCTCAGGCAATGAGGCAGGAACTCAGTCCTTGACAGGACTATCTGATCACTGGACACCTAGAAGATGCTATTGGCAATACTCAACCATGCACCATACCTTCAATACTTATCATAGAAAAGCATCACAGAAACAAACACAAATGCAGCCATACATGAAGAAGGCACGTTGCCAACCCTTTTCCTAAAGACCCAATTTGTCAGGATGAAGAAGTATAGAATGGACTACATACAGCACAGTGGAAACTCCCAGAGGAAGCTGAAGTTGAGAGACTGAGAGAGAAAGAGACTCTAAGTTCAGGATGAAGAGGCAGAAAGGAAAAAGAGATTCTTTGGCTAGTGAAACTGAGCTTAAAATGTATTGAGAAAATACTTGCTATGGAAAAGGAATTCCCTTGAAAACAAATAGAAACAAAACTTCTAACTGTAATAGAATCACAAGCAAAGAGTATTCAAGACCCAGTACAAACAAGCCTCAACCTACCCCTTAAAATTTAAAATGTATCTCCCTGCCGCTAGTCTAATACCTACTTCAGCCAAGCAAGCCTCTTTCTTGTTTCAGATATGTTCTAAAACCCTTAGGCTTTGCTCACAAAAGTCCATCTCTCCTAGAATAAGCTTCCTTCACTCAAAGCCAGCATCTCTGCCTTTGACAGACGGAGTTTCTCCCCTCCCACACAAAGCCCACTTCACTGACTCCAACACCATAATGCCCCATTCACATCAAATGCGTCATCTATGTGGGGCCACTCCATGGTCTTCTAGAGTGAGCTCATCTAGAAACATAAGGAAGCAAATGTGTATTTTTTTGCCTGAGCTCCCCAAAAAGAGAGTGAGTCAAGCAGGCCTTCAGACTAATTCAAAACTGCTCACTAGCTGCCATCCTAAACAAGAGACACATGTGCATTGCATAACAATTAAATCTGTTGCCAGTGGTATTTTGATCCAAATAAGATGAGCAGGCCTTGGTGTGGTGTGGTGCTGTTGATAAACAAGGACCAGTAACTGCAAGGTCAGCAGTTCAAACCCACCAACCATTCTTGAAAACCCTTTACAAGATCACCATGCATGGGAACCAGCTCGATGGTACACAACAGTACTAACAACAGGAAACAAAGCGCTATGACCTGCAAACAGATGATTGCTTCCGGAGTCCTGCCAATAATGCTGCTCTCCAAACGTCCTGCTGAGTCCTTCCTCCTGAAAGTTTCAAGAGTTTAATATGGGAGACTGGATAGAGACACTGGTGAGCAGCACACATTCAGAGTGGTCTGGTAGGCTGCCATGTTGATGTGGGGCACAGCTGTTTATATACTGTTGTTATTGTTGGTAAGTGACATCAAGTCTGTTCCAAATCACAGTGATCCTGATATAGTTTCTGAGAAATGGCTGGTGGGTTTGAACAGCAGATCTTGCAGTTAGTGGTCCAGTATTTATCCTACAGCACCACATCAGAACTCTGCTTTGTTGTTTTTGCTAGGTGCCGTCAAGTCAGTTCTGACTCATAGCAACCCGATGCACAACAGAACAAAACACTGATCTGTGACATTCTCAAAACCGTTGTTATGCTAGAGCCCATTGCTGTTGCCACTGTGCCAATCCATCTCATTGGGAGTCTTCCATTTTTTTGCTGACCCTCCACTTTACCAAGCATGATGTCCTTCTCCAGGACATCAAAACATGTTTCTGACAACATGTCTGAAGTACGAGACAAAATCATGTCATCCTACCTTCTCAAGAGCATTCTGGAAGTACTTCTTCCAAGATAGATTTGTTTGTTCTCTGACAGTCCATGGTACTTTTAGTATTCTTTTCTCACACCATAACTCAAATACACCAGTCCTTCTACAGTCTTCCTTATTCATTGTTCAACTTTCACATGCATATGAGACTATTTAAAATATCATGGCTTGGGTCAAGCACACCTTAATCCTCAAACTGACATCTTTGCTATTGAACATTTTAAAGAGGTTTTGTGCAGCAGAATTGCCTAATGCAGTATGTTTTTTGATTTCTTGAGTGCTTCTTCCATGAATGTTGATTGTGGATCCAAGTAAAATGAAGTGTTTGACAATGTCAATCTTATCTCCATTTATGATGATGCTATTTATTGGTCTAGTGGTTAGGATTTTACATTAAGGTGCAACCTACACAGAAGGCTCTGGTCTTCGATCTTAATATATAAATTAAGTCCCCTTAACTTTCAGCAAGCAAGGCTGTATCATCTGCATATTGCAAGTTGTTAATGATTCTTCCACTAATCCTGATTCCACATTCTTCTTCACATAATTCTACTTCTCGGCATACAGATTGAATAAGTATGGTGAAAGAATACAACCCTGGCACAAACGTTTCCTGATTTTAAACCCTTAAGTGTTCCCTTGTTCTTTTAGAATAATTGCCCCTTGGGTTGTGTACAATTCCTCAGGAACACAATTAAGTGTTCTGGAATACCCATTCTTCACAATGTTATCCATAGCTTCTCATGCTACACACAGTTGAAAGTCTTTCATGGTCAATAAAGCACAAGTAAACATCTTCCTGGTATTCTCTGTTTTCATTCATGACCCATCTGACATCAGCAATGACATCCCTCATTCCACATCATCTGAATCTAACTTGAACATCTGGCAGTACCCTGTGAATGTACTGTTACAGTCATTTTTAAATTATTTTTAACAAAATTTCACTTGATGTGATATTAACAATACCATTTGATGATTTCTGCATACTGTTACCTCTCTTTGGGCACAAATATGGATCTCTTCCAATCAGTTGGCCAAATAGCTGTCTTAAATTTCTTGGCATAGATGAATGAGTGACTCCAGAGCTGTTGAAAGATTTCAGTTTGTATCCATTAAATCCTGGATCTTTGTTCTTTACCAATGTCTTCAGAGCACCTTGGACTTCTTCCTCCAGTACCATTGGCTTTTGATCATAATGCTCTCTTGAAATGACTGAATATCGATCAATTATTTTTTGTACAGTGATTCTGTGTATACCTTCCATCTTCTTCTTCTGATGCTTTCTGCATCATTCAATACTTTGTCCATAGAATCTTTCAGTATTACAAGTCAAGGCTTAAACTTTTTCTTCAGGTCTTTCAGCTTGAGAAATATTGAGCATGTTCTTCACTATTGGTTTTCTAACTCCAGGTGCCTTTACACACTTCAGTGTAATATATATGACATAGTTATGTCTTCTAGAGTTGCCCTTTGAAATTTTCTATTCAGCTCTTTTACCTCATTATTTCTTCCATTTGCTTTAGCATCTCTACGTCAGATAGTTTGCCATACTGTGGTGGTTTGTGTGTTGCTGTGATGTTGGAAACTATGCCAATGGCATTTTAAAAAACAGTGGGGTCACCCATGGTGAACAAGTTTCAGCTGAGCTTCCAGATTAAGAGAGACTAGGAAGTAAAAGAGAAGGGTTATTTCCAGATATTTAGTCACTGGAAACCTTATGAATAGCAGTGGAACACAGTCAGATAGCACCAGAATATTGAATATTGAAATATTAAGAATAACACCAGAATATTGTCAGACACAGTGTCAGAAGATGAGTTCCTCAGGTTGGGAAACACTCAAAATATGACCAGGGAAGGTCTGCCTCCTTAAAATAGAGTCAATTGCCACTACGCAAAAAAGAGAAAATCCTTCAGGATCTTCATTAGCTGACGGAGCACAACTCAAAATGAGTAGGAACAGCTGTAGCCATCCATTAATAATCATACCATGGAATGTACAAAGTGTGAATCTAGAAAAATTGGAAGTTGTTAAAAATGAAATGAAACACATAAAGATCTATATCCTAGGTATTAGTGAGCTGAAATGGACTGGCATTGGTCATTTTGAATCTGATATTCATATGGTTTACTGTCCCAAAAAATGACAAATTGAAGAGGAATAACATTCATCATCAAAAAGAACACTTCAAGATCTATCTTGAAATATAATGCTGTTTGTGGAATAGAATAGTATCCATACAACTACAAGACCAGTTAATATCACTATTATTCAAATTTGTGTACCAACCACTACAACCAGTGATGACAAAATTTCTGAATTCTATAAATTTCTTCAGTCTGAAATTGATCTAACATGCAATCAAGAAGTATTGATATTTATTGATAATTAGTGGTGATTGGAATACAAAGATTAGAAACAAAAATAAAGGCTCAGTAATTGAAAATATGTCGGTGGTGATAGAAATGATGCTGGAGACTGCATTAAAGAATTTTGCAAGACCAATGACGT
>NW_006408582.1:13946149-13948149 GCF_000296735.1 Chrysochloris asiatica
GTGGGTGACCCAGTTGATATTTATAGCTTCCAGAATCACAGCATCTCGCAAGCCACCACAGTACAACAAACTGACAGATGAGTGGTGAAGGCTTAGGTATGCAACCATGGTTTCCTCCTCAATGGTTTGGGATTGCCCTTAGGAGCTTGAACTCTACCTCTCTCTCTTAGTACTTTAAGATCACACCTACACACAAGAGAGTGGCCTTTTCTAGAGCAAAACTGAAGAGATTTGGTGCAATGCCCACAAACCATCACAAGCATCTGCTATGTTGAGCAAAAGGAGAAATAAAACATCACCCACAAGGTTTAATTGTAGATTAACATTATTTTGGCTAAAATCACACTATTTTAGATACTTTGCTCTTTGTAGTTTTAACATGATGAAATTTAATCTTGTACCCTTACTTAGTTCTTGAAAAGTGAAACCCTTATATGGCAAAAACATCATATAAGGAAATAATGCAAGAATGCCGATTATCTTCCTTTGTTCAATGTGGAAACCACTATGTCTTATGTCTTTGGGCTGTGACAAGATATATAAAGAGATGTGGGGGAACTCTTACTTTTGCCTATGGAATTATTTGCTGTCCATCATTCCATCTGCCCTTAAATTAGAAGGGTGACCCAGAGGGCCTGAAAAACCTTGGACAAGTCATTTGCCCATCTATAAAGGTTGAGATATTAACTATGCTAATGTATCATGGTTATTTTGAGTATTTGAAAAGCTAATGTTTGAAAAGATGCTTTATGAACTGCAAAAGACTATTCAAATATCTGCATTATGATATTAGCAAAAATAGCTCAGAGGTTACCTCCTTCCCTATAGTAAGCCCTGGTATGCCAGGTCACATGGATTTCTTCCTTCTCAGAAAAATCCCAATTCATTCTCATATTTCTCTGTATGCTTACTTATGTAAGTACCATGGAACAAGAGAAAGATGAGGCTTTCTCCTCCCAAAAAGATTTACAAGCCTTGGAAAACCTACAGGGTGGCTGAGTTAGAATCGACCTGACAATGCCATGGATCCTTTTTTGTGTTCCCCACTAAAGCACATTGTCTTGCACTGAGTTTTTACAGCCTATTCATGAACCCATTCAACTGCTTGCTCCCTGGATAAACCAAAGGCTCCACACACAACACTCATGGTCTTCCACATGTGGGAACCTGGTTGTAGCAACATAAATGTGACTACTCTTCTTCTCACACCCTCTGACCTTCTGTGCATGCACTTGGGCTCCTGCTGTTTCTCTAAGTTGCAACATCTTCCTCTATCTAACTGGCACCAATTATTGTACATCAGCTCATCTACTTCTCCATGAAATATTTTAGGCCCTTTCATCCATGCATTCCATGAGATTTTGTTTGTTTGGATTTTTGAGTACCTACTGCGTAGTGGTTATGAGTCAGACTGCTAACCTCAAGGTCAGCAGTTTGACACTATCAGCTATTCCATGGGAAAAAGATGAGGCTTTCTGCTCCCATAAATATTTACAGCCTCAGAAACCCTATGAGTCACAACTGACTCCATGGCACACCACCACCACCACCATGTACCAGTACTGTGCAAGGTGCAGGAGGCACAATGGTGAACCCTCCACCTCTTGAATCTAAAGCTCTTACTCATAATAAGATCTTGTACTTAAACAATTTGCCTTGCGTGGTTTGCCTTGATGGCTATTTCATGTATGCATGCTGTATATCTCTAGCTAGAAAACTAGACCTTTGAGTAGGGTTTGTTTTTGCCCTCCTACTCACAAGCAAAATGTGCAAAGATGTGGAGTAAGAAATCAAAAGGGAAGAACACGCTCAGCATTTTTCAAGCTGGGGGAACTGAAGAAAAAAATTCAAGCCTCAACTTTCATTATTGAAGGATTCTCTGGGCAAATGGTTGAATGAGGCAGAAAGCATCAAAAGAAGATGGAAGGAATACAGAGTCACTTTACCAAAAGGAAATGGTTGATGTTCAACCATTTCAAGAGGTAGCATATAATCAAGAG
>NW_006408582.1:13951432-13953941 GCF_000296735.1 Chrysochloris asiatica
GTTATTGAAAATACCATGGCTTGGGTCAGGCGCACCTTAGTCCTCAAGCTGACATCTTTGCTTTTCAACACTTTAAAAAGGTCTTGTGTAGCAGATTTGCCTAATGCAATACATCGCTTGATATCTTGACTGCTGCTTCTGTGAGTGTTGATGGTTGATCCAAGAAGAATGAAGTCCTTGACAACTTCAATCATTTTCTGGTGTGTATAAGAAGCTCACAGGCAAGATGTTAATTTTGAATTCCCAGAGTTTCAGTTGTAAGCAAAAATGATTAGATGAGATAATCATTCACACACAAAAAAGTGAATCCCAGAGGTCACACTGAGGTCATCAATGAAAAAATAGGGACAAACTCAAGGACTTTAATACATGGCACACATAGACTATCAAACAATGCAAGAATTGCACGAACAAAAAAAAAAGGCAAAATAGATGATTGGGACATACTAAAATGTAGAAACTTATGTGCATCAAAAGGTTTCACCAAAAGAGCAAAAAGAGACCCCACAGAATGGGGGCAAAAATCTTTCATAATGAAACATCAGACAAGGGACTAATCTCTTAAATCTGTAGAAAACTACAACACCTCTACAAGAAAAACACAAATAACCTAATTAAAACATTGGCACAGCACATGAACATACACTTCACCAAAGAAGACATTTCAGGCAGCCAACAAACATGAAGAAATGTTCATGATCATTAGCCATTAGAGATATGCAAATCAAACCAACAATGAAATATCATCTCACACCAGCAATAACAGCAATGTTCAAAAAAGCAGAGGACAATAAATACTGGCAAGGATGTAGAGAGGCTAGGACCCTCCTACATTGCTGGTGGGAATGTAAAATGGTTCAAACACTCTGAAAAATGGTACGGTGCTTCCTCAGGAAGTTGGAAATAGAAATACTTTATGATCCAGCAATTCCTCTACTTGGTACATATCCACAAGAAATATGAGCCAGAACACTAGTAGAAATATGCACACCAATGTTTATCACTGCACTATTCACAATAGCAAAAAGATGGAGACAGCCTAAGTGCCCAACAATGGAAGAATGAATAAACAAACTTTGGCACATACACACAATGGAATATTATGCTGCCTTGAAGGATAACAAGGAAGCTGCAAACCATCGCATAACACGGATGAACTTTGAGAATATTATGCTGAGTGAAATTAGTCAGTCACAAAAGGACAAATATTGCATAAGACCATTACTGTAAAAGCTTAAGAAAAGATACCCATACTAAAAGAAAGAAAGAAAAAAAAATCTTTCTTGGTTAGCAGGAGTATAAGGGAAGGGACAGTAGAGCACAGGTTAGGGGATAGTCACATCATAGTTCAGGTATTGGGGAGGGGAATATACAAGGAAAGGGAGGGTAATACACAAGAAGAGGGAGTGGAAGACAGGGTAGATAGGGGAACACTTAGGTTTGCATGGGCTAAATGAGACAGAGGTAAATAGTGACGTATGCTCAACCTTGGAACAGGGCTCTGTGATACAGGGGTCGACGCATAGTCTAAATGGATAAAAGAGGGTAAATAATGTTAAGATGCTTGGCTGTCTATGGGATATTGGTTTGCCTTGCCTAGTATTGTAAAATAGACACTTGGGTGGGATAGAAAGGAATATTGGGAAACATGATTACAGAAAGCTTGTAAGCCTGTCTTCAGCCTATAACTGATTGGAATACCTAAAGGGGGTTCTAGAGCTTACTCAGTGAAATAGGCTTCTTGCTGAGCCTTTGAAATGTATAGGACCTTAGTGGAATCCTGAGCCCCATCCAGAACTTTCTGAGATAGGACATTCCCACTTGAAAGGACATGCCGGCAAGACAGGAGCAGCTAGAGAAACAGAAGATACTATTTGAAAGAAAGACCAGCAGGAAAACAAAAAAAACAAAAATGGCAGTCTGTTTGGCTATTACAAGAACAAGCAAACTGTTCACTGGAGAGCCATAAGGCAAGCAATCAAGTCCCTTCAGGACAACTCCCCTCCAAGACTGACACTCAAAGGGAACTCACAAATAGGCATGCAAGCTCGCTGGCAACCATGTTGGTCTATGTGTGAGTGGAAGTGGGAAAAAGGACGTAATGAAAATATGGGCTAAGTTCAACCATGTTCCATAGACTCTTTTCAGCCTTGAGATGAGAAAAAACAAAGGAAGGGCTGGTTTGTCCAAAGTTTGGGGAGACTTGGGAATTCCTGAGCCCATGGACACTGACCTTGCCACAGAGGGCTAAATCTGATATGAAGTGAGTGGAGATGCACAAAAATGCCCAAACTTGCAGATAGTGTCCATTTGACCTAGCTTTGATGGCATGATGACCAGAACTCCACTAACAGAAGATAAAGAATTTGTTAAAGGAAACAAGTGAAAATTGCTATAACCTATTAACTTGATCTATACTTATGGATTTATTAACTCAAAATACCAACTGAGAGGGAAGGAATCTTCAAATCAAGGATCATAGGGTTGATAGGGATAAGCAACTCAGACA
>NW_006408582.1:13954041-13955971 GCF_000296735.1 Chrysochloris asiatica
GACAACATTGCAAAGTAGTAGTATTTCTGAACACTTAATTGTGCTCATGAGGAATCTGTACTTGGACAGAACATGGGAACACTGAATGGTTTAAAACGAAGAAAGGTGTGTGACAGGGTTGTATTATTTCACCGTACTTATTCAACCTGTAGAGGAGCTCTGGTAGCATAGTGGCTATGAATCAGGCTGTGAACCTTAAGGCCAGCAGTTCGAAACTACCAGCTGTTCCACGGGAGAAAGATGAGGCATTCTGTTCCATTAAAGAGTTACAGCCTCGGAAACCCTGTACAGGGTCGCTATGGGTCGGAACTGACTCGATGGCACTTAACAACAAATTCAACCTGTATGCTGAATAAATAATCCAAGAACCTGGGTTATGTGAAGAAAAATGTGGCATCAGGATTGGAGGAAGACTTATTAACAACCTATGATATACAGATGATACAACCTTGCTTGCTGAAAGTGAAGGGGACTTAAAATATTTACTGTGAAGATCAAAGAGCACAGCCTGCAGTATGGATTGCATCTCAATGTCAAGAAAACAAAATACTCACTACTAGACCAATAAACAACATTCTTATCAATGGAGAAAAGATTGAAGTTGTCAAAGACTTCATTTTTCTTGGATCAACTATCAACACTCACAGAAGCAGCAGTCAAGAAATCAAACAATGTATTGCATTAGGCAAATCTGCTACACAAGACCTTTTTAAAGTGTTGAAGAGCAAAGATGTCAGCTTGAGGACTAAGGTGCACCTGACCCAAGCCATGGCATTTTCAATAACTCGATGGCACCTAACAACAATAACAACTCACAAACAAAATAGTGTGCAGTTATAATAGGCACATGTCAAAATAGTACCTGCCTCCACTCTTGGCTATAAGGCAAAGAATGCATCAAAAATCTTCCAAACTATAAGAGCTATCAAACAAAATGATTAATTAAAAACACTTAGAATTCACAAGCATGACTGGTTACAAGTTTAGATTACTTAGATGCAAGATGTTTGAGTTCAAGATTTCCAAACAAGTTTAAATTAATGCAATCTAAAGGATAGCATTTCCTTTAGAAAGACTATCATTTGATGGAGTGGAAAAATCTTGGAATAAGTGTCCAGAAACTGAGGCCTATGTGCATTCCCAACTGTGCAGTAATAGATGAAACATTATTCTTCTATTAATGAAAATCACATGCCACCTTGTGGCCAACAATAGGAAGTAAAGGATTAAGCAAGGCAAAAGAATTGTTTGCTCTGGAACTGAATGAAATACTAAGTGTCATTCCACAAGTAACCCATTTCATCCCAGTGGGAACAATGTATTCTCACATTAACCCTCAAAACAGTTCTTTAATCTATGACCTCCTTGCGGTTATAATCCTTAATTCACATAGGCACTACCTTTGCGATCCTTCTACTGTACTCTTTACTTTAGGCAATAGATAGGGGCTGATTGTCACCTTGCTCAAAATCCAGCTACAAGGAAATTTCAATCCCTGAAGAGTAAAGATGACATTGCAGATATGTTCAAGGAAATTCAATGAAACACAATTTCCTTTCATTGTGGCTGTTGCTAGGTGCCATGGAATTGGTTTTGACCCATAGCAAATCTATGTACAACAGAAGGAAACATTAAGCAATTCTGTTTGATCCCATTGTTGAAGCCACTGTACCAATTCATTTCATTGAGGGCCTTCCTTTTTCTTTGTTAACATTTTATTGTGAATTAAGTGAAGGTCTACAGAAAAGGTCATCAGTTTTATATTCAACAAATCATGCACTTCGTTTCATCTCAATGATTGCAATTCCTTCAACATGGAATTGTTATCCATTTGTCACTTCTTCCTTGTGTTTCTTGTTTCCATTTCTCCTTCTTTCCCCACACTTCAGAATTTTATCTTTAGGTAAATTCTGCCATTTGATCCCAAATG
>NW_006408582.1:13960376-13965447 GCF_000296735.1 Chrysochloris asiatica
AAAAACAAAAATGGCAGTCTGTTTGGCTATTACAAGAACAAGCAAACTGTTCACTGGAGAGCCATAAGGCAAGCAATCAAGTCCCTTCAGGACAACTCCCCTCCAAGACTGACACTCAAAGGGAACTCACAAATAGGCATGCAAGCTCGCTGGCAACCATGTTGGTCTATGTGTGAGTGGAAGTGGGAAAAAGGACGTAATGAAAATATGGGCTAAGTTCAACCATGTTCCATAGACTCTTTTCAGCCTTGAGATGAGAAAAAACAAAGGAAGGGCTGGTTTGTCCAAAGTTTGGGGAGACTTGGGAATTCCTGAGCCCATGGACACTGACCTTGCCACAGAGGGCTAAATCTGATATGAAGTGAGTGGAGATGCACAAAAATGCCCAAACTTGCAGATAGTGTCCATTTGACCTAGCTTTGATGGCATGATGACCAGAACTCCACTAACAGAAGATAAAGAATTTGTTAAAGGAAACAAGTGAAAATTGCTATAACCTATTAACTTGATCTATACTTATGGATTTATTAACTCAAAATACCAACTGAGAGGGAAGGAATCTTCAAATCAAGGATCATAGGGTTGATAGGGATAAGCAACTCAGACATTGGCTACCTTAAACTGAAGGATTATGAAGGCAGCAAGTGGCTGGCTTACAAGTTTTCAAGAGAGAGTTTAATTTCAGAATGTATGGGAGAAGGTAGAATTCCCACTGAATAGGTTCCATCTTGTCTAGATGGGTCTGATTAAAGGAGATAGGGATAGGATTCTTTTGATTTGTTAGTGAATAATTGCTATCATGACTAATTGTGGCTGTCACTGTATAGGTAGAAGTTGTGTAACAAAAAGGGGGGAGTAGATTATCTTATAGTCCAGGAACAGAGGATCCTAGGACCATGAAGAGAGACAAGTATAAGCAGAATATGAGATCCTAACCAGAGAACCAGAGAAGCCGCAACAGAAGAGATGGAGGCAGAGATGATGACATGGAGAGATACAGCAACTGAGGACTGTAGACTCACAGAAAGAGAAAGCTGTGTGCTGGCAGCCAAGAGGCTGGCTTGCAGAATGTACTCTTTGGTTGATTAAACGATTATATAGTCTTGTTTTTTTGTGTACATATATATTTTTTTTTAAAGGCAACAACCAACCAGGAAAAAAAAAATGGACCATGAAATCTAAAACTTCAGCAATCACTAGCAAGCATGTTCTTCATAGGGTCAATAAAGATTGCATTTTTATTTTTTAAAAAAGTTTAGGCTTAGTGATTCTACAATAAGCAATATCACATGACTTATCTAGTACTTCTATATCAGAAATATCACAAATGGATGACTTTAACAAATAGAAATTCATTCTCTCACAGTTTACTCAAAGTCCAAATTCAGAGAACTGTCTCTGGAGAAATGCCCATGTCTCTTTTCAGAATCTGGAGGCCTTGCATTCTTTGAAGTTCCCCATGCATCTTGGTTTCAATCTTACTCTGTATTTAGGAGCTTCACAATGTTGTTGTTGTTAGGTACCATTGAGTTGGTAATGACCCATAGCAACCTTATGCACAGCAGAACGAAACAATGCCTGATCCTGGGCCAACCTCACTACTGTTGCCACGCTTGAGTCCCCCTCTATGCTGCCACTTGGCCAATCCATCTCGCTGGGGGTCTTCCTCTTTTTCTCTGACTTTCCACTCTACCAAACATGATATCCTTCTTCAGTGACTGGTCTCTCCTGACAATATGTCCAAAGTATGAGAGACAAAGTTTGGCCATCTTGGCCTCCAATGAGCACTCTGGCTGCACTTCTTCCAAAATGGATCTATTGGTTCTTTTGGCAGCCCATGGCACTTTCAATATTCTCCTCCAACACCATAACTCAAAAGCATCAATTCTTCTACAGTCTTCCTTATTCACTGTCCAGCTTTCGCATGCATATGAGGTTATTGAAAATATCAGTTGGGTCAGGCACACCTTAGTCCTCAAAGTGACATGTTTGCTTTTCAAGACTTTTAAAAGTTCCTGTGCAGCAGATTTGCCTAATGCATTCTTTGAAGTTCCCCATGTATCTTGGTTTCAATCTTACTCTGTATCTATTAGGAGTGTCACAGTGAAGGGACCTCAAATCCAAAGAACTCAATCCTCTCCCAGCTCTTCTATCTTGATGGTAGTAGATCCCTCATTCTGTGCTCAAGTCTCTCTCCTTTCATCTCTTGAAAGATAAAAGGAGTTGCATGCCACAGTCTTTGGAATCACCCATAAATTAGATCAATTTAGGGTGATATAACAACTTAACAATTTAACAATGACCACAAGAAAAAATAGACATGAACCCTATAGTAGTAGAGAACTTCAACTTCAATATAGATAATCTGAAGAATATATTAATAAAGCAATTATATATGTTCCTATACACCCACACATGCATAGATATATAGCTTTCTATCTTACAAAGAGAACACACATTCTTTTCCATTACCTGAGGACCATTTATAAACTTGCTCATCTATTAAAGAAAATCGGGTTCCCAAAACAGAAATTTTGTGGTCCACAATCTCTGACCTCAAGGTAATAAATCAAGAAATAATAGTACAAATATTAACAAGTTTCACTGCTTGAGTATTAAAAAACAAAAACTTAATTAACAGTGAGGTCGAATAGGAAACCAAATACCAGTTACAGATCATTAGGAAATCAAATGCAATGAGAACCAGGGTTATCTAAATATCTGGGATAAAGCACAGCATAAAATACCAGGTGTGGCCATATTGAGCCATGCCAACCCTCTTCACTGATCTTCTCATCCTTGCCCACCCAATTGAGCTGTTCATTAGCTATGACAATGCTACCAGGAAGTTGGACAGTTTATGACATCACACCTGAGTAACCTAGGCATTTCTAGAGAAGATCTTCTCCTCCAACTTTGACATGATGAATATTTCTATCATTTACAGGCAAGTGGTGTGGGCTCTGGATCCCCTGAGTTATTTCCCAAGATGCAATATAAATACTAGCTTACCCTAGGAGGGAGGGATGGCCAGTCCATCTCTTTGAAAATTTCATCTCTGTGTGCATGTGATGAGACATGTTTTCTCAAGGAGACATCACCCTTTGAATGGGGTTAGGAAGGGAACCAAGCATTTCTAGGAATCTCCTGAATGTCAGGAATTGTATACAACCCAATGGAGTGCCCCAAACAAGGGAATGGACCATTTTAAGTACTTAGGCCAAATGGGTTTTTCTTTTTGTATTTTATTATTTCACTTTAAAAATCATTTATCTTATTTAGAACATACACCAATTCCAAGATTTCAACATGTACAATTCAGTGACATTGATTACAATCTTCAAGTTGTACAACCATTTTCTCCTTGTTTTCTGAATTGTTCTTCCCCCATTAACATAAACTCACAGTCCAGGGTAAATGTTTATTTCCAGTAGGCTGAGTCAGATCTCCATAATTCTACCAACAGTCTCTTCGAGGCAATCCAAGTTACTAACTATCAAGAGTTCATTACCCAATTCCAAAACCATTCTCACATTTTAGGTGTTTGAGCAATGCTAAATAACTTACGGTCTTCATATTTTGAATTAAGACATGGAGTCCCTCAGGTGGGATCATGCCCTCAGATGGACAGCCCACAGATGACATCAGTTACAGAATTTAGAGATTGTGCTTTATTGACTACACAAAAAATCTCAACTGTGTGTATCCCTGTAAGCCATTTCTACCAGAGGAGTGTCAGGAGCTGTGTACCTGATGACCCCAGAAAAAGTCTGACTCCGTGGATGTCAAGAGGATTTTTAATGATAGAGGTAGGTGTGTATGATGGGAAAGGGAGGTGGGCACTGTTCAATCATCTTCTCTCCAATTCTCATCTCAGCCCACTGTCACAACATCACCATGTTATTACCTTACATTTCTGAAATGGTCCACTTTTAGGGAATGTACTCATATGAAATTATTACACCTTCCACCCCCCCATCCCTTATAATTATCATCCATTAATATCAGTTGAATTTTTTCCAATGATACAAAAACGAAAAACAATGATTAAGAATAAAGACTTGGAGTCTCACTTCCTGAATTTAATCCTGGCACTGTTACTTGTGGCACTGTGGGTTATTGTGCTGGACTGTAAGGTCGATTTGAGATGCAAGGTCAGTAGTTCAAGCTCACCAGCTACTCCTTGGAAACCCTATATAGGGTCTTTATGAGTCAGAACTGACTGGACAGCCTTTAACAATAATAACAACTGTTACTTAAAGTTGTGTGACATTGTGCCTCCATTTCCCCATCTATGCAATGGGAGAGAATAATCTACCTTTTCAAGGACCTGTGATATTCAATCTTCACTTCCTTGAGTCTTCTCAGTGTTCACATGTTCTTTTTTCTTACAACACATTTTCAAATCCTTTCCCTTACCTTGTTATTCACCTGTGAATATGTCTGAGCAGTCATTGTCTTTCTAAGGGCATGAAGCCAGGCAAGAATACAGACAACCTGGTGGTACAATAATGATGCTGAGTTAAGTTCAGATTAACCATAAGAACCTCCATCAATTAATGAGTGCTTAGTATCCATCAGGCATTGTCTTGAGCAACATAATCCTCATTCCTTCATTCATCATGCTTATTTTAATGGACTACATGAACAAGGGGACCTAGTGTGGCGTTTAAGGATAAGCACTGGACTGTTAGCCACAAGATTGGTGGGTCAAACTCACAGGGTTGCTATGAGTCAGAATTATTCAGTGTTCCTATGTTCTGTTTTGAACAACTGCCTCTTGGACCATGTACAGATTACTCATGAGCACAATTAAGTGTTCAGGAATACTAGTACTTTGCAATGTTGTCCATAGCTTGTCATGATCCAAACAATCAAAAGCCTTTGTGTAGTCAATAAAGCACCGCTATTATTTTTGTTATTCTCTGCTTTCAGCCAAGATCCATCGGACATCAGCAATGATATCCCTCATTCCATGGCCTCTCCTGAATCTGGCTTGAACCTCTGGAAGTTCTCTGTAAATGTATGCTTGCAGCCATTTCTGTATTATCTTTAGTAAAACTTTACTTGC
>NW_006408582.1:13965972-13966533 GCF_000296735.1 Chrysochloris asiatica
GTTTTGATCGTTTCCTTCTTTCTTGTCTTCTTAATGACTTTTTGCTTTCTTCATGTATGATATTCTTGATGGCATCCCACAACTCCTCTAGTCTTCAGTCTTTAGTGTATAATGTATCAAATCTGTTCTTCAGATGACCTCTAAATTCAGGTGGGATATATTGAAGGTCATACTTTGGCTCTCGTGGGCTTGTTTCCATTTTCTTCAGCTTCAGTCTGAATTTGCATATGAGCAATTGATGGTCTGTTCCACAATCTGCCCCTGGCCTTGTTTTGGCTGATGATATGCAGCTTTTCCACCATATCTTTCCACAGATGTTGTCAATTTGGTGTCTGTGTATTCCATCTGGTGGGGCCCATGTGTATAATTGTCTCTTATGCTGTCTAAAGAAGGTATTTGAAATGAACAAATCATTGGTTTTTCAGAATTCTATCAGGTGATTTCCAGCATCATTTTCATCACCAAGACCATATTTTCCAGCTACTGATCCTTCATCTTTGCTCCCAACCTTTGCATTCCAAGCATCAGTGATGATCAATACATCTCGATTGCATGTTTGAT
>NW_006408582.1:13968393-13969455 GCF_000296735.1 Chrysochloris asiatica
GCCATGGGCTGCCAAAAGAATCAACAGATCTGTATTGGAAGAAGTGCAGCCAGAGTGCTCCTTGGAGGCCAAAATGGCTAAACTTCATCTCTCATACTTCAGACATATTGTCAGGCGGGACCAGACACTGGAGAAGGATATCATATTTGGCAAGGTAGAGGGTCAGAGAAAGAAGAAGACCCTCAGTGAGATGGATTGGCAAAGTAGCAATATCAATGGGCTCAAGTATGGCAACAATTATGAGGTTGGCCCAGGACCAGACAGTGTTTTGTTCTGCTCTGCATAGGGATGCTATGTGTCAGTACTAACTTGATAACACCTAACAACAACAACAACAACAACAACATGAGTCAGAACCAAGTCAATGGCACTTAACAACACCATCCTACCCTTAATCCTCTTAACATATCAAATCACATCCTGGGGGACAGCTATATCTCAAATGCCAAACCAATGAGAGTCCTCACCCAGTCAAGTTAACACTTGTACATATCCTCAAATTGTATACATAATCTCTAAATAAAGACAATGATTAAGTCATATTTGCACCTAGTATAATGGCACTAACACATGTACAACCAAAAATGCACTAACGCCATTGTATATTATTCTAAAATTCTTAGAAGACCAGATTTCAACTTGGGACAAAATTCCTTTTTATCTGTGAATTTAGAATACAAGTTATCTGCTTCCAAATACAATGGTAATACTGGCAAAAGGCAGACATTTCCATTACAAATAGGAGCAATTGGAGAGAAAGAAGTGATAACAGGCACCAAGCAATTTTAAAATCCAGAACAATTTACATTAGCTCTCAAGACCTGAAAATAATTCTGTTCTCTGAGACTGTTTAGGCAATGTTCCTGCCTTCTAGACTCAAATGTTGGCTATGCACTCTGGGTTCTGAGTAGAGACCCCTTAACCCTGAACTTAGTTCCGTCCTCCATGTGCACTGTAATGGCAACTCTGCTCCCTTGGCTTTGGGCAGCCCCATTCTCCAAGTTCACCTGAGTAGTGACCCAATTCCCTTGGTTCCAGCCAGCCCCATTTGTCTGCCTTTTC
>NW_006408582.1:13969829-13972601 GCF_000296735.1 Chrysochloris asiatica
GACAAGTGCCCAGAGGCATCCCACTCTGCCAGGAAGCCTCCTTCCTGCATGAAGGTGTTCAGAACTCTTGCTCTGTGGGTCAGCTTCTGGGCTGTCTTGTATCTGTCTCTTGGTTCTATTATTGCAGTTTCTCTGCTGCTTCTCATCATCTGTACCATCTATGGTGTTACAGGCTTCCTCACTTTCTTCTGAATCTTCATTGAAAATGCCTTTGACATTCATGATTCCACCAACAGTCTTTTGTAGTCAATCCAGTCTTTCACTATTGGGCATCTTAGTACTCTTCCAGTCTCTGTCTATTATCCAATCCCAAAATTGCTTCCACATTTTACATATGTATCCAAGCAGCACCCTACTCTAGGTACAAAATTCTGTCTTAGATATCTATTTCTGCTATAACAGAAATGCCTCAATTGGATGGCTTTAACAAATAGAAATTTATACTCTCATAGTTTACTAGAATTCCGTATTCAGAGGACTGACTCTGGAGAATGGTCCTGGTCTCTTTCAGCATCAGTAGGGCCACCATTTTTTGGAGTTCTCCATGTGTCTTGACATCAGTCTTCTTCTGGATCTAGGAGCTTCACAGTGCAGGGACCCCAGCTCCAAAGCACACAATCCAAAGCACTCCTAAGCACTTGGTCCCTTTTTCTCTGCTCAAGTTTCTCCCCTCTTATCTCTTGTAAGATAAATGGGGTTGCATGCCACACCCTTGAGAATCTCCTGTAAATCGGATCAGGATTGTGGTGGTATTGTTGTTGTTAAGTACCACTGAGTCCGTTCCAACTCATAGCAACCCTCTATAAGGTTTACTAGGAGCAGTTGGTGAGCTGAAACTTCCAACCTTGTGGTTCAAACCAAGCTTGCAGTCCAGTACATTAACCCACAGCACCACACCAGGACTCCAGTGGTGGGATTAAAGATAGCAATCTGCCACTTATTGGTTTAGCACATCAAATCACATCATGGTGGACAGTTATGTCTCAACTGCTAAACCACTGAGAATTCTGGCCCAATCAAGTTGACACAAAACTTTAACTACCACACCTCAGAAAAACCACATTGTGCTTTTCAGTAGTGATGGACTGGGTGAGAATAAGGGCATCACTGTTATCACATTCCCCAAGTTGGAGAAAGTCGATATGATACGTTTTGTTCCAGGCATTGTGCTAGAGTTCAACAGGGACAGACTAACAGTCCTTACTAACAGAGTTTAGACAGACATTTAAAACAAAATATGCACAAATAAATGCATGATTTAATTGCAATTGTATAGTGAAATAGCAATTTAAAGCATTCTGGAGTTTCTGGAGGCAGTGAGCTATGTTAATGGGGTGGAACAATTCAGAAAAAGAGAGAGACTGTTTGCACAACTTGAAGAATGGAATCAATTTCACTGAATTGTACTTGTAGAAACAGTTCAACTGTGTTGTGTACATTCTCAACAACAACAAAATCTTTTTTTTTTTTTTTTGGAAGTTCATCTCTCATCAGGTTAAAGAAAAATCATTATAAAGAAGGATATAAAATATACTTATATCCATGACATTCCAAATTTATGGATTTTTTGTGTTTTATTTGTAGAGTAATTTAGGAAGTAGGCAGTAAGAAGTAGTAAAGAAAATAATACTGAATCATTCTTTATGGCAGGTAGGATAAAAGACTTTTGAAACTTTTCCTCCTAATCTCATAGGGAAAGGCAATATACAATAAAGGGGAGGGGTGTCAGCACAAAATGCTCAGGGGATGGAAGGTACTGGGAGGTGCTTCAGAGTTAAAGGCAACAAAAGCTAAAAGGAAAAAAAAGCATGTAGACATATTTTAATCATAGGTTTATATAGAGATTAGGTCCCTGAGCGGCACCAATATTTTGTGCTCAGCTACCAACTAAAAAGGAGCTCTGGTAGCGTAGTGGTTATGAATCGGGCTGCTAACCTCAAGGTCAACAGCTTGAAACTACCAGCCGTTCCATGGGAGAAAGATGAGGCTTTCTGCTCCCATAAAGATTTACAGCCTCAGAAACCCTGTGCAGGATCACTAGGAGTCAGAACCAACTCCATGGTACTTAACAACAACAACAACAACAACAACAACAACCAACTAAAAGGAATCCTGGTGTGGCACTGTAGGATAAGCACTAGACTGAAAGGTTGATTTGAACCACAAGATGGGTAGTTCAAACTCACCAGTTGCTCCTTAGAAGCCCCATACAGGGTCACTACA
The DNA here is from genome assembly GCF_000296735.1 of Chrysochloris asiatica. Taxonomy (NCBI): domain Eukaryota; kingdom Metazoa; phylum Chordata; class Mammalia; order Afrosoricida; family Chrysochloridae; genus Chrysochloris; species Chrysochloris asiatica. Next base: position 13,972,053 of record NW_006408582.1, read on the forward strand.
AGTCAAAACCAACTCAACGGCACTTAACAACAGCAACAAACAACTAAAAGTTGGAAGTTCAAGCCTACCCAGTGGCACCAAAGAAGAAAGGTATGGTGATCTGCTTCCATAAAGATCACAGCCAAGGAAGCTCATGGAGCTTTGTTGTACTCTGTAACACATGAGGTTGCTGTAGGTCAGAATAAACTTGACAACAACAGGTTTGATTTTATATAGAGTTTGAAAAGAGCTTGTATTGTTATTGACATTACCATTAGCTATGTCAGCCAGAGGAGGTAATTTGACCCATCTTTTCATTTTGTGTTGTTGTTAAGTGTCATCAACTCAATTATGACTATAGTGACCCTGTATAGGGTTTCCAAGGAGTAACTGGTGGGTTTGAACTGCCAATCTTGTGGCTCACAGTCCATCATTGACACTACAGTGCCACAATGATGGACTGTGAGCCATTAAATAATATGTCTAAGGTCACCCAAGCTGAACAAATAATTTCAAAGATCAGCTCGAGAAGATAAAGCCAAATATTACAACAAAATGCGCAAAGATCTG
>NW_006408582.1:13974058-13979559 GCF_000296735.1 Chrysochloris asiatica
GTTTGGTAAGGTGGAGGGTCAGAGAAAAAGAGGAAGACCCCCAATGAGATGGATTGGCTAAGTGGCAGCATTGATGGACTCAAGCGTGGCAACAGAAGTGAGGTTGGCTCAATATCGGGCAGTGTTTCGTTCTGCTGTGCAAGGTCACTATGAGTCGGTACTGACTCGATGGCACCTAACAACAACAAGGTCATCCAAAGTCACCCAACCTGTTAGTGACCTCCAGGACTATAGTTCAGGCCTCTGGACACACTGACCTACCCACTAAGCACTCAATGGTTAAAATGGACCAGAGCAAATAAACGACTTCATTATCCCAACAAATAGACAAAATTATCACTGCACTGGTATTCATTATAAGGTAATTATATATTTTTCAAATTTGGATTTTAGAAACTTCAAAACAAAAGAGGTATAGAGGCTAAGGTGGAAATTTAATACAACATTAGTAAACAAAGATTTTTATCTACATAAAAATCAGCAGAAATAATCCCTTCAAAAGGGAAGTTGGGTCAGGCAAAGCACTACAGAAAGAACCCAAGAACTTTTATCAAATGAGTGTTCTTGGCAATCCTAGCCCATTGGAGCACCACAAAACTTAGAATCGCATGTTCTAATCTGCCAAGAAAGATTTTCTACCACAGTGGATAACTAGGTTCAGGGATTGGTGCACTCTTTTCCTTTCAAATATTCTCCTCTCCAGCTGGAGTCTTCTCACTATGATTGTCCTCTCAGACCCAATAATCACAACCAATAGTGGGTAATTTACCCAGATTTCATTCATCATGAGCTTGAGGGGTCCGACCCTACAATTTACCCTCAGATCCTGGGCCCTGCCTAAGAACTGTGAACTGATACATGAAGTTTTATTATCCTGGATGAAAAGTAAACCATAGATAAAACCAATGAAAGTGAGAGAATAAACAACAATCAAAGGAAGCAGCTGCTATTTGGGAGTTACCCGTTTCCAGGTGGATATACACATATGTCCCACTTACTGTGCAAAGTGAAACTCCATGAGTCTCCTGAGTTAAAAGACGTGAGTGAAGAGATTCTTAAAGAAGCCATTTCAACAGGAAGCTATGGGATTCTAAAGTGTCATCTTATATCCAACCCTTCACAGAAGTACTTTTAGGAAACAAGGCTAGAGAAATGGGTAAGTTTGGAAGTATTCTTTTCTTTTTTTAATGTACTGGAGAATATAGATTTCAGATGTGGCTAGGAACCCCTAATGACACACCCTTCCTTCCCATAAAAACACTAGCATATCCCAGTATCTGAAAAGTCTAAAAATCACTTAACTTCTTGATAGAGATGTCGTTTGTTTCCACTTTTTCACTTTTAACAATAGGGCTAAAATGTGCATTTTTGAATGCTTGTCTAAGTATCTCCTTAGGTGACTATTTGGCTATTACATCATATATGTTAGAAAATGAATGATGCTTGGTAAAAGAGGGAGTTAGAAGGAAATCAAAAAAGGTAAGTGTAGGAGGAAGGAAAAGATAGCCTAAACACTGGAGGAGAATTTTTAGGAAACACAGATCTGATTAAGGGTTTAACATACAGAATATGGAGTCCTGGTGTGGTGCTGTAGGATAAGTACTAGAACACAAGGTTGGTGGTTCAAACTCACCAGCCACACCCTGGAAATACTACACAGGGTCACTCTGAGTCAGAAATTACTCGATGACACTTACCAACAACAACATACAGAATATATAAAGAACTCCTTCAGGTAGTGTAGTGGTTACGAATCGGGCTGTGAACCGCAAGGTCAGCAGTTCGAAACTACCAGCTGTTCCGCCAGAGAAAGATGAGGCTTTCTGCTCCCGTAAAGATTTACAGCCTCGGAAACCCTGTACAGGGTCGCTATGAGTCGGAACCGACTCCACGGCACATAACAACAACAATAATTTAATAACAACAATGAAAATGACAAACAACCCAATCAAAAACTGGGCAAAAGACTTGGACACTTCATACAAGTGGTCAACTACACATGAAATGATACTCAACATCATTAGTCACTAAACCAAAGTATAAAAATAACAAAGCAACAAATCTGTTGCCATTGAATCTTTTTCAGCTTTAGAGACCCTATAGAACACGGTAGAACTGTCCAATAGTTTCCAAGGTCGCAAATCTTTATGGAAGTGTACTGTCACATCCTTCTACCATGGAATGGCTGGTGGGTTTGAACCAACTGTTTTTCAGTTAGCAGTTAAATGCATATCCACTGTGCCACCAGAGCTCCATCAATAGGCATTGTTGTTGTTGTTGTCGAATACTGTCAAGTCAGTTCTAGCTCATAGTGACCCTGTATGGGATTTTCTAAAGAGTGCCTGGTGGGTTTGAACCACCAACCTTGCAGTTAACAGTCCAGTATTTATCCAACATTATCATTGTTGTTGTTGTTAGGTGCCATCAAGTCAATGTGACCCATAGTGACCCTGTATAGGGTTTCCATGGAGAAGCTGGTGAGCTTGAACCACCGACCTTGCAGTTCAAACAACTTTGCAGTCTGATGCATTAGTCCACAATGCCACACCAGGACTCCACATTATTGTTGTTGTTGTTGTTAAGTGCCGTTGAGTCGATTCTGACCCACAGCGACCCTGTATAGGGTTTCCAAGGAGGAGCTGGTGAGCTTGAACCACAGACCTTGCAGTTCAAACAACTTTGCAGTCTGATGCATTAGCCTACAGTGCCACACCAGGACTCCATTAGGAAGAGGCAAATCAAAGTCACAGTGATACAAATGATACCTTACTCATACTAAAATGGCTACAACAATTTTTTTTTTAAAGAAAATAATACGTGTTAGCAAGAATATGGAGAAACTGGAACCCTCATCCATTTGCTGGTGGGAATGCCTCTGTGGAAAACAATTTGGTGGGTCCTCAAAAAGTTAAACATAGAACTACCATATGATTAATAAGCATAATCATGATAAATAGAGATAATATTGAAGTTTTTAAGGATTTCACTTTACTTAGGTTTTAATTCCCTTTCGAGATATTTGTTTCCATTGGAATGTCTTTCTCCCTCCTTCCTTTCCTCTCTGCCCAGCAATGTTTTATCTTTCTTAGTCCTGGTGTGGCAAAGTGGCCAAACTATAAAGCCATTTGAACTGCAAGGTCGGCGGTTCAAGCTCACCAGCTGCTCCTTGGAAACCCAAGGGTCAGTTATGGGTAGCTATGGGTCAGAACCCACTCGAAGGCACTTAACAACAAAAACAACTTCCCTATAATAAATATGGCATTTACTTTTCGTTAATGAAACTCATCCTGATTTACATATCAGATAGAATCTCTCCTGCCTCTCTTTGTAAATTCCTGGACAAAGGAATTGCTGAGGTCCACCTCATTCTGCATTTTTGTTGGCTACCTAGAGTCCTGGTTTGTTGTTGTTGTGAGGTGTCATCGAGTCGGTTCTGACACATAGTGACCCTGTATAGGGTTCCTGAGGAGCAGCTGATGAGCTTGAAACGCCGACCTTGCAGTTCAAATGGCTTTGCAGTGTGGCGCATTAACCCACAGCGCCACCTGGTAGCATCGTGGATTATGAGCTGAGATTATAACCCACAAGGTCAACAGTTCAAATCTACCAGCCACCCCGTGGGGAAAAGATGAGGTATTCTGCTCCTGTAAAGACTTACAGCCTTGGAAACCCTGCTATGAGTCAGAACCAATGCAACAGCACACAGCCAACTAGAATATGTGCCCCATGGGGAGAGGCTGCAGTTTATTCACCTTGTTTTCTCCATGGCTCTCCAGCCTTATCCTCTGTAACAGCAATAATTGTTATTAACAACTGGTCATTGAATTTAGTTCGCTTCTTAAGTCCCAGTGGGTTTGAAATGCCCATGGGACACTTCTAGGTAGATGTGTCCTTCCTGCTAATTGCCACTCAATTTCAACTCATGGTGATCTGTGTCGGTGTAGAATTTTATTCCATAGGATTCTCAATGGCTGATTTAGAGGAAGTAGATCACCAGGCCTCTGTTCTGAAATGGCTCTGGGTGGACTCAAAGTTCCAAGCTTTTGGTTATCAGCTAAGCACCTAAACCATTTGTACCACACAGGGAATACTGTATCAGTGCACAAAGGAAAGGGTGCAACTAGAGCTGAAGACTTTACCACACAGGGAATACTGTATCAGTGCTCAAAGGAAAGGATGCAACTAGAGCTGAAGACTTGACAGTCATCTGAAGGGGTGTGATGGGTAAAGTTGAGAGGAACAGATGAAAGCAATAAGCCTTTATTCCCCTTCCTTCTGGCACTGTGGTTTAATGCGCTGGACTGCAAGGTCATTTGAACCACAATGTCAGTAGTTCAAGCTCACCAGCTGCTCTTTGGAAACCCTATACACAGTTGCTATGGGTTGGAAAAAACTCGATGGCACTTAACAACAACAACACACTAATAAGTTTTGACCTCTACACATTTACCTAGTTCAGTTTAAGTGGGATCATACGATATTTGTTCTTCTTTGACTATTTCACTCAACATAGCATTTCCAAGGTTCACCCATGTTGTAGTATGTATCAGGACTGCATGTCTCTTATGGCTAAGTATTGTATGCATGTACTACATTTTATCCATGTGTTGCTGGACATTTAGGTTGTTTCCACATTTTGGCCACAGTGCTACAACGAATATTGGTGTACAGGTTTCCATATGCATTCCTGCTTTCAATTATTTGGGGTTATGTTCTGGTGTGGCACTGTAGGATAAGCACTGTACTACTTACTGCAAGGTTGGTGGTTCAAACCCATTGTTCCATCTTCCTTTCCCTTTCTCCTTTGGTCATCCCTCTGCTGAACTTCGATATGACCTTCTTGATCTTGCCCTGTCCACTTCTCTTAAAGCGGAGATTTAATTTCCTTCCCAAAGACCCTCAGTAACTTTCTATTACCTACTGATTAGAAAGGTCAAGCGTCTTACCTATGATAGTCAAAGCTCTTAAAGCTTACCACTAGGGCATCTCTTAATGTCCTTATGTTGAAAACCAAGCTCCATTCTTCCAAATAGTATTTATTACTCTCAGGGAGCTCACTACATTCTACCTTATAGCAGAGACAACTCTTAACTTTCCTGCTGGCAATAATACCTCACCTTCAGCCTCATCCAGTTGTCTCCCTCTCCTATGTCACTGGGCATATCCCATTCAGTACACTCATGTGGGTAAGAATGGAGTCTCTCCTAGCCAGTTAACTACAAGGCCTGAGAACTGAGAGAGGAAACCTTGTGCTGGAAGGAGACATTGGCCCAGAAGAAGCTAGAACACCTTTCCTTCATGGTCTCTCTAGGGCTGAAATTTGAAGAGTGCTGACATGCTCGAGGGAGTCCTTGAACAGTGCAAACTGTTAGGGCACTTGGCTGCTAACCAAAAGGTGGGAGGTTTGAGTCCAACCAGAACTGCCTTGCAAGAAATACCTGGAAATCTTCATTCAAAACAGACATTAAAAACCCTACGGAATGGAGAACACACAAGATGGC
>NW_006408582.1:13982451-13998298 GCF_000296735.1 Chrysochloris asiatica
AAAAAAGCTAAAGTGGATAAAGAGAAATACTTTTAACTGATGGTATGTGGAGACTATAATCAATGTAATGAAACAAGTTATATGAAGTGTTGAATGTGAAACTGATGATGGGCCCTGTAAACTTTCACTCCATCCACAATAAAACCTTAAATTAAAAAACAAAAACAAAACAAAACAAAAAACCCTACGGAGTGCAGTTCTACTCTGATTCATGTGTGGTTGTCCTGAGAGTCAACTTTTCCATGTTTGTGTGTTTTCATATGTGTGAAAGGGCTCCTGAGTGATGCCAGCAGTGGGCAGGAGAAGCAGCTTTTCTCTCAGAGCACTCAAGAGAAATCAGTATGTCTGAGACCTCTAGAACTCTGAGAAAGTAAGTTCCCATTCTTTATAGTCACCCACTTCACATTATTTTGTTTGGGCAGCCCTTAAGGAAACTAAGACAGGCCCCCACCAGGAAATAAAGCGGCTTCTCTCTCCAGCGTGGTGAGGGGGCATCACCCAAGAAACCCCCAGTACTGACCTGGTCATGAAACTATGAGCATCTTTGGGCAGCTGAGGATCTGCTTTCATTCTGGTTAAGTGGGTTGGAAAAGTAATTCTTTCTATCAAAGCTACAGATCCCCATCGTTAATGCGTGTAACAGGACTAGAGACCAGCCCCATGATCAGGCCCCTTCTTTCTGTCCAGTGGCCCCAATTTCAACATTCCCCCCACAGAGTACACAACACTTTAAAGATCAACACTTTATTTTCTCTAGCTCCAGTGTTACAACTGTAGCAGCAGGTCAGAAATAAACTCCCCATATATAAACACACATTTCTCCCATTCTTCAAAGAGCTGGCGAAAATCCAGAGGCAGAACAATGAGATTTACTATAAGCACATAAGCACTGAAGAAATGACACTCGCTCACTAGTCTCATACATTGTGCATCTTGCAGACAGAAAGCAGCAGTACACTTGTATTTCATAGGCACAACCATCCTTAAATAAAGTTAAAGTTAAATAAAATCTTATTGGCATAACAATGTATTGGAGATGCAGCCATCAGGGAATTCTGGAGGGTAGCACTTAGAATAAAATACCAGCTTTAATAAAAGAAACAGAAACCACACATAGGATGTAGGTTAGTAGATAGCTCAATTCAATCCAAAGTTAAAAATATTGAAAGTCATGATCTGAAGATCCACGTCAGTTGAAAAAAATCTAAAATGAACAGAAAACTGATCTATAAGTGATTGACCTTAAATCACAGTCCAAGAATAGCATGCACACACACACACAAACACACACACAATTAAAAGGAGTACTGTACTCATGAAGATGGCACAAGACCAGGCAATGTTTCATTCTGTTATGCATAGGCTCAACCATGAGCCAAACAAAACAGCTCTACTCATATGGCATTGCTTGGCTGCAGGTGTCACTCACAAGACAATAAAAACCAAGTAAATGTCATGAATGTATTAAGATAGTCACTGTCAGGGGAGAGGGAGAGCACTTTCCTGTTTAGCACCTCACAATGTTAAAATCACAATCAACAATCAGACTGCAGTCTGCAGGAGACAACAAAACAAACTTCGAAGCTAAGGTGAAGAGTGGACAATTCATTCCAAAAAAAATAGTGACCATTCATACCAGGGAGGTTCAGAAAATTTTTGGAAAAATGGAATGAAAAACTAATGGAATTTTCCCACAAACTTTCTGGAGCCCCCACATATCTGTTTAGTGCTTCACAACTTTCAGAGCATCTTTCGATACAATACTCATTCACTGTGTGCATCCAGTAGGCAGGCAGGATAGTGGTGTCACCCCTCTTCCACAAACGAGTCCCTCACCACACAGGGAGAGGAAAGCCATGATCAGACCTTCGGACTCCCAGTCCACATAACTCTGAAATCCAGTTACAGCTTCCCCTTCTTGTTTCCCCCTCCTGAACGTAGCTATCCTGTAAGAGTGATCATTTTTTAGATATTACCTCAAGCAAAAAACCTGTAGCAAAGAAAATTTTGCAAGGAGGGTAGCATTTTTTTCACATTTAAAGAGGCAAAATGTGGAGTTGGGAAAATCTTTTTGATCTAGCTTTTTCCTCAATTCCCCAAATTTAACACTAGTCTACGACATGTTTGAAGGACAAGTATCAACTACTTTTAGCAGCAATGTGGTGTCTAAGGGGTTTTTGCATCTCAGAGTGGGGTAGACCTGCAGCAACTGGTTTCCACTAGGGCATGACCCCAGGGTGGGGCAGGTCAGCAACCAAGGCCTACTCATGAGGGCACATGTGGGAGGTCTCCCTGGTGGTGACACTCTCCTGTCCCTGATCTGAAAAAGGAAATCAATAGACTGTTTTTTTTAAAATAAAAGTTCTCATCAGTATTAGAAACAAAAACAACTCCAGGAGATGCTGTGTGCATGATCCCAAGACAAAAGCTCTCCAAGTGCAGCCCGAGCTTTTCCCTGGAAACACTATCCACCAAAAGGTTCTCCAGGCCTGAGACTCAGCAAGATGCACAGCTTTGGCAAAGCCTACGGAGGAAGGCCCTGAACAGCATGAACTCCCCCCAACTCAGGCCTGCCAAAATGATAACAAACACGTTCCTCTTGCTCATTTGTAAAGACAGGCTTTGCTGAGGGCTCATACAGGAAACAAGTTGTTCAGTCTTCACATAGTGGTCTGGCTGCAAATCAAATGACACAACTATAGGAAACAGGTCTGTATTTTCTTTTAGGGATCATCTGACTTGGGACACACCACTTCAGAAAACAAGGCAGATATGTTTTATGTTCTTAGATGGCATGGGCCTAACAAAGGATGAAGACTGGCTTCAAAGGGCATCCTTTTCCATGAGGGTCTGAGTCAGGCTTTCACAACTAGGCCCAGCTAAAGGGTCTGCAGGCTTCTGCCACTATATAGGTGAGAGGCTCTGTGAGGGGGAAGAATTACCAGGACAGAGCAGGAAGGCAAACACATGTCATACTTATCCTATGTTTCACAAACCCCTAAACTGTACAGGGGGAGCATGGTTGCTCTATAGGTTGGGCCCAGAACTACTAACCACAAGGTTGGCCGTTTAAGCCCATCAGCCACTCTACAGCAGAAAAAATGAGGCTTTCTGCTTCTGCCAAGATTTACAGTCTCAGAAACCTCACACAAGGTTGTGATGATTCAGAGCTGACTCCACTGCACTTAACAAAATCTTACAGGAAAACACAGGAGGCAATTTAGTCAAAACACAGACAAGGATGTCTTGAGTACCTCTGTTCAAAAGTTGATGCAGAATTAAATCTAAGAGTAAACAGGATTGATCCCAATTACCTGCACAAGTAGCCAAAGCATCAGATTTCAAGGTCTTAGTGCGGCCCCACGGAGACATGGGTTCATATCATTCATAAACAATGGAAGGAGATGGGTTTTGCAGGCTCAAGATTAGTAACAATAATGCCACTGGAGGCCACTGTCTCACAGCATTAGAGGGATTCTGCCACCCGGCATGTGTACATGTATGAATACAGGCAGAATACTCCAAGGCGAATCTTTGGTCTTGGTTTTTTTAGGGAAGACAAAGGGGAAAGGCACATGAAGGTGTGTGATAATAAAAAGTAAACTAAGCCCATTGCCACCGAGTTGATTTCAACTCCGAGCGACCCTACAGGATAGTAGAACTGCCCCATAAGGTTTCCAAGGCTGTAATCTTAACAGAAGCAGACTGCTGCATCTTTTTCTCACGGAGTGGCTGGCTGGTGGGCTCGAACCAGCAACTTTTTGGTTAGCAGCTGAGCACTTAACCACTGCAGCCCCCAGGGCTCCTTAATTAAATAAAAGGGGAGGGCATAAGAGACATAGCTGGAAGTAATATGTCATCAGGTTGGTGTTTTTTAAACGTACCATTATTTCTTTCATGAAAAGAGAAATTCAAAATATAAACTTAATATTTATTATTTTACATTCAAGTGAAACTTTCATCTGCAGGCTAGACACAATTTCAGGCCACCTTCACCAATTTAATCCAGTTACTCTGGTGCCTTGTTAACCTGATGGAAGAATTTAACCCTCTACTGATATTAAAAAAAAAAAAAAAAAAAGCCGTAAATTCGCAGCTGTAATACTCTTAGTACACACACACACCCACACCCACACAAATTCAAAAACTTCTACATAGAAAAATAAAGGATAAACATTATCCATCTATTTTATACTGTGTTCCGGAACTTTTATATACATAAAATTTGTCTTGAATGTTTTCAGTCACTGCACACTGTCTTCCCTCCTCTGTGAGCTAAGATTCTTGGGAGGAGATTGCAACAGCGAAGCAGGAAAGCTACATGCCTCAGGGAGGAAGAGAAAAGTGCAGCTTCTTCTCCCCTTCTGCTTTCTCTCCCTAACAACCACCCCATTTTCAGAGCTCCCTGCAGACGGCCTCTAGAAGGCCACCATCCCATCCCCCCCACTTCCTAAACTTTCAGGAAACACAGGGCCCCCACAGTGAACACCCTGCAAAAGGGCGGGAGGACAAGAGAATGAAGCAGGCAGGGAAAGCCTTGGAAAAATAAAAGATTCTGGAATCACTTCCTACTGTCTGTTCCTTTAGTATGGAGTTCGATTTTCCAGCTTGTGCTTTGTGAGGAAGTACTTGAAAAATTCATAGATGGACCAAGAGATGGCTGTGGATGGCATCTGGTAGATGACACGTGCCTGTACGCCTTTGAAGTAGCCAGGCAAGCCGTTGAGTTGGTACACTGTCCGGAAAGCATTGGCCATGCCCGACAGGCGACCGCTGACGTTGGCCAGGGAGAGAGCCATGTGTTCCTGAGTGTTAAGGAGGGTCTTACAGACATCCAGGGGAGTGGTGGCAGCTGCAGCAATGGCCCCAGCCAGCCCGCCCGAGATAATGTGGGACTGCGGGTTGTACTCTCGGTGAGGGTTGACCTGCTCCTGAAGGAATTCGTAGGTGATGAAGTGGATGGACTGGAAGGGAATGTTCATGGTCAGCTGTGTGGTGTAACTCCGGTAGAAGGCCCCCAAGCCCTCAGTCCTCCATACTGTCCGGATGCAGCTGAGGGCCGACTGGTATGGCGAGTTGTACATCTGCATGCGTTGCTTCACAACTGTTGTCAGGCCGTACAGGAATCCAGACAGGCAGCAGGTGGTCAGATGGTTGGGTTTGGCCCCACCCCATGTCAGGGTAAAATGAGAAGCCAAGCCATAAAGAGAAACAGCAAGTTAGACACACTGGTAATGGCCCCAAAGAGCTAGCACACAACACAGCCTCAGTATGAGAAACCACTAAGGGCTGGTGCCAGGAAACCCCATTTAAAAATGTGTCTTGTGAACTTGGCCAGTAAAGTAGCCTATTTCACTAAGTTAGTCCTGCTTGGACCCTGTTGAAGGTGGCCCAGAAACCTGGCAGCCATTTCAGGCTGGATTGGCTGGCCCTATCTCTCAGATTCAAAGGCAGTTGCAGGCCCCTCGGTCCTCCTCCAACCCTAACATGTCTATTGGGCTCCTTTCTCTCCACTTAAATTTTCGTGTTCTGTACCTCTGATCGTTTTTAGCTTTGTGTCACAGTACTCTTAGAGGAGAATTATGTTTGCCCAGGAGTTCAACAACAAACTCCAATGAAGATGGTTATTTTAAGACAAAAGCAACTTGTAAAACACACACAAGAGGCAGGACAGGGCTAATTGTGGTCCCTCAGGTTTAATGGTCTCTTCCCATTGACAAATGTATACATACCATGTGGTTTTTTTTTTTTCACTTTTAAAGAATGAACATTACCTCACTAATAATGACTAGGAAGGGGTTGGGGAAGAAAGGAGAGAAGGGTTGATTTGAGCCTGACTTTCCACTCCTTAAAAACTCTGTGGGTTAACTAGCCACCCACCCTATATGAATTGTCTTTTTAAAAAAAACACCACTTAAGATATGTAATAATCGAGTCTTCAATTGTATCCATTTGGAACGATTCCCTACCGAGAGTCCTGGTTTGGTGCTGCAGGATAAGCACAGGACTGCAAGGTCAGTTTGAACCACAAAGTCAGCAGTTCAAATTCACCAGCTGCTGCTTGGAAACCCCTGTACTGGGTGGCTCTGAGTGAAAACTGACTCTATGGCACTTAGTAACAACAGGACTACCTACAGTACCCTCCCCCCTGCCTACTTAAGAACACCTCTAACCAGTTTAAATTTTTTTTAGAATAATCTTTCCCAGTCCCAAAGGATGCTCTTGAACACCTTATTACAGGACAAGCCAAGGCGATCCATGAAGACAGGTAAGTCTGTCTAAAGACCTTACATCTTTTCAGAAAGATGATATGTGTTAAGATAAAACACTTTCTAAATAAAAACTGAAAAGATAATATAAGTCCCTATTGCATATCTCACCATGCACATCTTGGTACACCCTCAGCCCCACAGAGAAAAGAATTCCCCATTCCCCTCCTCCCAACAGGACCATCCCTGAAGGTCAGAACATGTCCTTTGACTGCTAAGACATGGGGAGGCAGCATCGATATTTTTTTAAAGACAAAAAAGGCATACTTAAAACACAAAGACTTAAAATGTTGAAACATTTTCTCTCCAATTCTCCCTTCTGGCAAGGGAACCTGCAGATGGAGGGGAAAGGTGGAGAGATCCACGTCTCACATAAAGCCATCATCAGAGAATAATAACCCAGCTTAAAACATGCTCAGTACTACCCTCACAAGATCCTCACTACTCAGCCCTGAGTCTGCTCAGCTGACAAGTCAAACTCAAGGCTCCACAGCTGCCATTTGTTCTATAATATTTGTCCAGTTTGTTTGTTTTTTTAATGAGACAGTGAGAGAGCCCAGGGGAAGAGCGATAATGGGGGAGGGGGGGCTACTTTTGAAGAAGGGTAAGGGACACATGGGAGTTCATAACGCTAGTCTCTCTATATTTGTCTATGTTTGAATTTTCACAATAGGAATTCCACTTTTTTTTCTTTTTTAATTGAATGGAACACTGTTCTATTGCGGGTATTAACAACCAATCTGAAAAAAAATTAAAAAGTGAATACAAGCCCTAATGATGGCTGTTTGGAGGACTTTTCCTAACTTTGTGTAGAGTTGATAAAGGAAAACAAGGGCCACAAATGTGTGTGATCCCTACCCTCAGAGATTCTGAGTCTTTGGAATGGGGCTGGACCTAACAATGTGTATTTCTAACAAGCTCCCGGGTGATGTTGATGTGGCTGGTCTGAAGACCACATGTTGAGTAGCACCGCTTTGGAAAACAGAAAAACCATGAATGCTTGTGTCCTTCCTTGAGGACTTTAATAAGGGAGTAAAGAATTCTGCTTGCTCCACAGGGGGCAAGGAGGCCCTCTCCCACCACCTTCTGTCCTGCCCCTTTACACATCCCCTACTGCCCCTCCCTGGGACCATGAAACATTACCTTCTGCTGGATTCATTACCGCATCGTGGAGCAGGGTGGCCATACTCCCAGCTATCCCTGCAAAACAAACTCCATAAAATTACCCTCCGGAATCTGATCTTCCAAGGAAGTTTCTGGAGCCTAAAGCTGGATGGAACCTTGAACTTGGCTTTCTAAGAAGCAAAACTGACTACCAACTCCACCCAGTAAGCGTTGACTCAGGCGACACTGAAAGCAGTATGTGAAAATGGAGAACATTCACACAGGCAAGGAGACCCATGTTTTAATCTGGCCTGATGCTCAGGTTCTCTTTTGTAGTCAACGCCTGGGATATGGCTGGCGGTGGTGGTGGTGTGCCGTGGAGTCGGTTCCGACTCATAGCGACCCTGTACAGGGTTCCTGAGACCGTAAACCTTTACGGGAGCAGAAAGCCTCATCTTTCTCCTGCGGAATAGCTGGTAGTTTCGAACTGCTGACCTTGAGGTTCACAGTCCAATTTGTAACCACTATGCTACTAGAGCTCCTTGGGAAATGGTTAGACCGGTTTAAATTGCATGGCGTCCAAGCGCTCCCCCTTGTGGCTTTTTCTTTCTATCTAGCCTTTAATTCCTCCTCTTCCCTTGTCCTTGTCAGAATGAGATTCACTCACTCTGCTCTTACATAGGAGCAATCCAAGGGGTAATATCATGCCTAAGGCTGAGAAGGTAAAAGGGAATCAGATGGGAAATCTTTTAAGAAAAACTTCCTTAGTAAAATCCAATCACCTTTTAAGAAGATAGGCAAGGGGAGAGAAGTATCAAAGATTTGTAGCTGCATATAGCAAAATTTCCAAAGTAAGTTTGCAAAGATATGACTTGCCTTGGGAAATGACAGACCACATCTAGGGGTCTCATCTGGCTTCAAGAACCAGGAACGTTTAGAAGCCTGAAGCAGGCATGGGATTTGACTATTGGCTGACTACTGAAAGGTGGGAACATCATGAGGGACAACAGAGTGACACTTTAGGATGGTGCATGTCCCTCCCCAATCCACACACACTTAAAATTAACCTCAAGAAAGGGCAGAACCAAGTACAGCATACACCAAAATATTGCAGAACAGGCTCTGGCCTGGTAGAAACTGGGTTCTATCAAACCCCATTGAAGGGGTTCAGTGACCAAGGAGCCAAACTATTACATCAGGCAGTTTCACGAAAAGGAAATTGCTGCCCCTACCCCCAGCAGCAAGAAATGAACTCGGAGACTGCGTAAGAATATGGTTTGTAGTGACCCTCTCACTAAACACAATGAACGGTCAAACAAAATGCCTACAAACCAACCAGGCGCATTTATCGTTACTGAGGTTTGCTGATGAAAGGGGCGCTTTTTAGTTCTCTCTTAATGGAACAAAAAGAAAAGGGGAAAACTTGCTGCTAGTCACATCTACTGTTTTGAAAAGTAACTCTGTCAAATTAAGCACCCCTCATCCATAGTCCCATTCCAGACAAAGAGCAACAGAAGCCAAACCCACCCAAGAGGGAATAATAATCGCTCTTCCTGGCCCAGCAAAGCTTGCCTTATATAAGCGCTGTGCACAAACTCACACTGCCACCCTGCACCCCCCGCCCATCTCTCTCTCCCTCGCAATAACAAAATTTATTTCAGCCTTTGCTTGCAGATAGATGCCAACTCAGACAAACGCAAGAGAACGGAGGTAAAATTCCCAAATCCCCAGAAGCTTAAGGTGGGAAAGGTCGTCTGTGCTGGAGCAAATCCTTTGTCAGCCATAAAACTTCTTGACCTTTTAAAGCTTAGTTAGATCTTGACGTTGTAGAGACCTGTTGTACCAGTTTTTAAATAGTCTCAAAGAAGTTGTCCAGATAACTTTTTTTCTGAATCCAGCATTCAAAAGTTTTGTGTCTATTCAGGATTTTTTCTATGTCTGATCATTAATTGCTTTTGAGTGTTTTTTGTTTTTGTTTTGTTTTTCTCTTAAACAAAAAAAGAAAAAGAAAAAAAGAAACCCACACAATAACAAAAACTGAAACACCTCTGTCACCATTTCCCACAGGCTTCAGAGAGTGAAGGAGGGGAACGGAGAACAGTGCTTATGTGTGTGTGTGTGTGTGTGTGTGTGTGTATTTGGGTGGCTGCACACACACAAAACTAGAGTTCTTTATTCATAAGCAAGCCGAAGATGAGGTGTTAGGCTGCTGGGTCACAGGTAAGTGCTCCCTGGGGAAGGGTCTGTTGAAGAAGAGAGCTTTCTAACTCCAGACAAATGCTTTCAAAATACCATTGGCTAGGTGGCTGTTTCCTTGGTGGTGGAAAACATCATTTAAAGTCCTTTTCATGTTCTCATAGCAGGCAAAATACATGGCGTGGGCAGGCCCGGCGCCCATCACCATCACGTTGATGCCTCGCAATGGCCTCCAGAAGCCTTCAGTCCGAACAATTTTCTTGAGGGCTCCATATACACTTGTGTACTGGGCTTTGGGATCTGGCTGCAGACTCTGCATTCGCGTCTGGGGAACGAGAAGAAAATACAGCAGGGTTAATGAGGCCAGTAGAGAGGGCACGGAGGACCCAGAGAAAGGAACTGTGCAATTAGCACAGCTTTAAGGAATTCTGATGGCACAGTGGTTAAGCGCAGACTGCTAACCAAGAGGTTGGTGGTTTAAACCCACCAGTAACTCTGAGGAAGAAGGATGTAGCAATTTACTTCTGTAAAGATTAATGTTGTGTGCTATTGAGTCGGTTCCAACTCAGCGGCCCCGTATAGGGTTTCCAAGAGTGGCTGGTAGGTTTGAACTGTTGATCTAGTGGTCATCGTACATTGTCACAAGAAGATTACAGCCTTGGAAACCCTATAGGGAAGTTCTATTCTGCCCTGTGGGGTAGTTATAGAGTCAAAATTGACTTGACAACAATGGGTTTTTGTTTTGTTTTAAGAATTTCTTAATGAAGAAAACATAGCCATTCTATGACTTCTAGAGTATTACTCCCCATAAACACACCACACATTCGCAAAGCTCTCATTGGGGGCCGGGGGGGGGAAGGGCGGCAGGCTCTGGAGTAGGAAGACCTTGCTTTGCGATTTGCAAATTGTGTGGCCTCTGATGAATCTCCGGAGCTTCAACCTTTTAGCTGAAGGCCAGGGAGTGGGGGCTACAGGATGGTTGCAAGCTTCAAATGAATAATACACATGAAAACCCTTAGTCAATTCAGAGTCCTGGGGAAATATCAGTATTTTATTACTATGTGGTTCTCACTGCAGCCCCAAAGTCTTCTCCATCCTCACTATCTGAAACTTCCCATTCAGTCCTTACCATGAAATCACCCCAGAATCCTCCAGCCCTTCTTCCCTAATCACTTCTAAATACTTCTTTAACATTCTATCTTTACTAGTTAGCACTTACACTATAAACAGTCTTATTCTTAATATCTTCCTAGGTATATAATCTTGTCTCCTCAAGGGCAGTCACACACTTGACTAAGACAGACATATTTGCCAGGGAAAAATCAACCTGGCTCAGCCCTGCAGCAGCAACAGTATCCCCCACCCCCTTCACCTCTCCCTGCTCCCCAGCACACACACAGCTTGCTTGACAGGAACATCCCTTTCTTTCCAAATTAAATCCTGCAAATATTTTCCTTCTGCATAAAATACAACAGGTTACCATTGTTGTTAAATGCCGTGGAGTTGGTTCCGACTCATAACAACCCTGTATAGGATACCCGAGGAGTGGCTGGTGAGTTTGAACCACCGAGCTTGTAGTTCAGTGCTTATTCTACAGCGCCATACCAGGTATTCCCAATATATGATAGAGTCATCCGTTCAGAAGAGTCCTCCATAAGTGGGTTTGATGTAAATCACATCTTTTTTTTTTTTAAGTTTTCATTATTATTGCCTTCGACTATCCGTAGAAGGATTGTAGGAGCTCTGGTAGCATAGTGGTTACGAATCAGGCTGCTAACCTCAAGGTCGGCAGTTCGAAACTACCAGCTGTATCGCAGGAGAAAGATGAGGCGTTCTGCTCCCATAAAGATTTACAACCCTGTACAGGGTTGCTATGAGTCGGAACCGACTCCATGGCACACAGCCGCCGCCACCACCACTATCTGTACACATTCAGTCTTCATTTGTCTTTTGGGGGGATACATATACATTCATAGACACTATGCACTGCAACATTGTATGTAGGACACGTTAATGATAAAATGTACAAAAAACAAAGATAAAGGGCACTCGTAAGAACAGTTTGTGGCAAGTCAGGTCAGGGTCTACCTGTATATAACATAGAAGAAGGGCTTCTCTGAGTGACTAAGGGGCAAGAGTACTCTCTCACTCCCACTCTTTAAGGTAGGGGCTCCCCAAGGAACCTGAGGGCTCAGAGCAGCACTGTGAAAACCTGTCAATCAAATGAGTGGTAGCTCAACTTTCAGGTTTCACCAACTAGAACATAAAACCACAATGAAAATGGATACACCCCATTGTTAGCTTTTTATTTTGCCAAGACAGCACACAGAAACATCTAGTACAGCATACCTAAAAGAACATTATCTTAAGATAATGAGTTGCTTCGCCTGGGGGCTCAGAACCATAGTATCAGTGGACACCATGGTCAGTTGGCATAACATAACATAGCACACATAGACATTGTTCCACATCCTATTTTGCTGAGTAGGGAGTGGGATCTTAAAAGCTCATGAACAGACATCTAAGGTGCAACTATTGGTCTCTCTGTGTGCAGCAGAAAGGAAAGTGAAAAAAACTGAAAATACTTGGGAATCAACTAGTCCAACAGACCAAAGGAGCGGATGAACATCAGTGTCTGAGACCAGAAGAACTAGATGGCATCCAGCTACCACTACCAACTACTCTGAAATGGATCACATTACAAGGTCCCCAGAGAGTGGCAGAAAATATGGAATAAGTGGAATGGAACTCACCCCCTATGGTCCAATTTTTAGCCAAGCAGTACATAGGTAGATAGAGAGGACAACATCACTAGTGAGGTATGTTCACCATGGAATAGCCAATCTTTCAAAATCAAAAGGTCAAGTTGAGAAGGGATGGGGAGGAGGGTGGAATGGGAATAGGAACTACAGGGAGGAAGTGGGTTAACTATTTTTGCATGGAGGGGATGGTAATCGTTGAGATGAAACAAAGTGTATGATTTGCTGAATGTAAAACTGATGCTCTTCTCGGTAACCTTTACTCAATTCACAATAAAAAGCTATTTTTATTTCACACACTGGTGAAAATACCCCCACCAGGTACCAGGTCACAATGCTCTGAGTGAATGTCTACTGAGAAGGCCCCTGCACTTTAAAACAACAAACATGTAAACCTTCACACAATTCAAAACAAAAAAAAAGTTACAAATAAAATTAAAGGTCTTTAGAAAACAAAACAAAAATGGATTTCTCTTCTCAAAAAGAATTTGAAGCAGGTTTACAACAAAAGATAATTATAAGCAAACAAGACCACAAAGGAAGAAGGAGGAAATGAATGGGCCAATCGAGAAGGCATCTGAATCCCTGTCTCAAAAACTCCACTTTGCTCCTCAGCAAGCCAATGGCCAGCCCAAAAGAAGTATGCGAAAAGCAAAGCACTTGTTTTAGGAAAGAGACAAAACTGTGTCTTCAGGTAAAGCAGAGGTTCTCTAGCACTCAATTCTACACGATGTTTCCAACTGCTCAAGTTTTAGAGCAGATACAGTTTCATATTTCACCGTTTTCCTTATAACTGCCCAAATCAAGGCAAGGGCATAGTACACGACAAAATACAATACGGTGTTCCCAGAATTCAGGCTCAGATTTCACTGATAGTGTGACCCCTGGACAAGTTAGTTTCTCTAAGCTTTAGTTTCCTTACTTGAGAAAGTGACTGAGAAAGTTAAAATGAAATAATGCATGTCTATTACTCAGTTTGAACCTCAAGGGCAGTGGTTCAAGCTCACCAGCCATTCCTTGGGAACCCTACACAGGGCTGCTATGGGTCTGAACCGACCCATAGCATTTAATAACAACAGCAGCATTACTATCAATGAAGAGTCCTGGTGTGGCACTGTGGACTAATGCACTGGACCGCAAAATTGGTTTAAATCACAAGGTCAGTGGTTCAAGCTCACCAGCTGCTCCTTGAAAACCATATACAGGGTCGCTATACGTTGGAACTGACTCATGGCACTTAACAGCATTACTATCAATAAGGAGCCTTAGTAGTGCTCAGCAGCTAATGGAAAAGTTGAGGGTTCAAACCCACCAGTCACTCTTTTGGAGGATGATATGACAGTCTGTTTCCATAAAGATTAGTCTTAAAAACCATATGGAGCAGTTCTACTCTATCTTATAGGATCTTTATGAGTTGGAATCAACTTGGCAGCAACAAGGGTTTTTTTGTTATTAATATTAATAATAATGTTATTAATGTTAATAATAATAATAATCAAGAGGCTTGCTGTTGTTAGATGCCATCAAGCCAGTGTCGACTCACAGCAACACTATGCACATCATAACGAAACACTGTCCAGGCCTGCGCCAACCTCACAACTGTTGCCACACCTGAGCCCATTGCAGTTGCCACTGTGCCAATCCATCTAGTTGGTGGTCTTCCTGTTTTTTTCTGACCCTCCACTTTACCAAACACGATATCCTCCTCCAGGGACTGGTCCCTCCACACAATCAGTCCGAAGACGATGTGTTTCCAAGGAGCACTCTAGCTGTACTTCTTACAACACAGATCAGTTTGTTCTTTTGGGAGTTCATGGTACTTTTTAACATTCTCCTCCAACAAAATAACTTAAATGCATCAATTCTTCTACGGTCTTCCTTATTCACCATCCAACTTTCACATGCATGCAGTTAATCTATACTTATGGATATGTTTCGCATCGATGAACTTAACCTATACTTATGGATATGCTGTTTTTGTTATGTGCCGTGGTATCCTCAAATTGACATCTTTGTTCTTCAACACTTTAAAGAGGTCTTGTACAGCAGATTTGCATAATGCAATATGTCATTTAATTTCTTGACTGCTGCTTCCATGAGTGTTGATGATTGAGCTGAGAAAAATGACGTCTTTGACATCTTCAGTCTTTTCTCTGTTTATGTGGACATTGTTTATTAGTCCAGTGGTGAGCAGTTTTGTCTTTACATTGAGATACAATCTGTACCGAAAGTTGTGGCCTTTGATCTTCATCAGTAAGCATTTTAAGTCCTCTTCACTTTCAACAAGCAAGGTTGCATCATCTGCATGTTGCATACAGATTGAATAAGTATGGTGAAAGAATACAACCCTGATGCACACCTTTGCTAATTTTAAACCATTCAGTGTTCCCTTGTTCTGTTGGAACAACTGCCTCTTGGTCTATGTACAGGATCTTCATGAGCCCAAGTAAGTATTCCAGATTACTCATTGTCTGCAATGTTGTCCATAGCTTGTCATGATGCACACAATCAAAAGCCTTTGCACAGTCAATAAAGCACAGGTAAACATCTTTCTAATATTCTCTGCTTTCAGCCAAGATCTATGACATCAGTAATGATATCCCTCATTCCACATCCTCTTCTGAATTCTGACTTGAACCCTTACAAGGTATTGTTGCAGTCATTTTTGAATTATCTATAGCAAAATTTTACTTGTGTGAGATATTAATGGTAATGTCCAATGACTCCCACATTGTGTTGAGTCACCTCTCTTTGGAATGGGCACAAATATGGATCCCTTCCAGTCAGTTGTTTTCCAAATTTCTTGGCATCGATGAGTGAGTGCCTCCAGTGCTTCATCAGTTTGTTGAAAGATTTCAAGTTGTATTCCATACATTCCTGGAGCATTGCATCTTTGCCAATGCCTTCAATGCAATTTGGACTTCTTTCAGTATCACTGGCTCTTAATCATATACTACATCTTGAAATGGTTGAACATCAAACATTTCTTCATAGTACAGTGACTCTGTTTATTCCTTCCATCTTCTTTTGATGCCTTCTACATCATTCAGCATTTTGCCCATGTTGTTGTTGTTAGGTGCCATCAAATTGGTATTGACTCATAGCAACCCTACGCACAACATAATGAAACACTGCCTGGTCCTGGGCCAACCTCACAATTGTTGTCATGCTTGAGCTCATTGATGCTGCCAGTTTGCCAATCCATCTCATTGGGGGTCTTCCTCTTTTTCTCTGATCCTCCCCCTTACCAAACATGATATCCTTCTCCAGTGACTGGTCCCTCCTGACAATATGTCCGAAGTATGAAAGACAAAGTTTGGTCATCCTGGCCTCCAAAAAACACTCTGGTTGCGCTTCTTCTAACACAGGTCTGTTGGTTCTTTTGGCAGCCCATGCACTTTCGATATTTCCCTCCAACACCATAACTCAAAAAGAAACAATTATTCTAGTCTTCCTTATTCACTGTCCAGCTTTTACATGCATATGAGGTTACTGAAAATACCATGACTTGGGTCAGGC
>NW_006408582.1:13999303-14037776 GCF_000296735.1 Chrysochloris asiatica
AAATGGATCTATTGGTTCTTTTGGCAGCCCATGGCACTTTCAATATTCTCCTCCAACACCATAACTCAAAGGCATCAATTCTTCTATGGTTCTCAAATGAAAAATGAAGGGGAGGATCATATCCCTAATATCAATCAATTGATTCCAACTTACAGAAACCCTAAGAAGTCCTGATGGTGTGATGGGCCATGCACTGGGCTGCTAACCACAAGGTAAGCAGTTCGAGTCCACCAGCTGTTCCTTGGGAGAAAGATGAGGCTTTCTACTCCCATAAAGATTTATAGCCTTAGAAAACATATACATGGGTACCTATGAATCGAAACTGACTTGACGACATACAGCCAACCATAGGATAGAGGAGAATAGCTTCTTAGGGTCTTTCTGAGACTATATGTCTTTTCGGGAGAAGACAGTCCCATTTTTCTCCCATGTGGAACTGGTTAGTCTGAACAGCCAACCTTGAACAGCAGTCCAATACTTAACCCACAATGGTTCTAAGATTTGGTTGATTACCAGAATCACCTGGAAAATGGTCAAAATTACCAATCCATGGGCATCAGTATCCATTGATTTAAAATCTTCAATTCCCCAGATGATTCTGGCCATCACTTTAGTTTGGAGAGCCACTAAATAGCTATTTAGGCACATTTCAGTACCAACACTTTCTAAATAGTGACCTGTTTCCTCTCACCTGCCCTTGATATACATGAGGTCATCTGGAAGACATCTTTTCCATACATCTGTTCAGGTCAGCCACAGACTTACAAGAAAAACATAGGACTGATTTCTCAGCAACTCACCCACTTTTTATCTTAGAGGTGGGGCAGCTGGAGAGGAGTGAATATTACTGACCCAAAATATATAACCCTCTTAGGTAAAAGATGATAACAACAGAACATCGATGTGTCCTTGGTGGATTCCTCAGACCATAGGGAGTGGTCTACTCAAGCCATATTTAATGACCCCTGTCCAATCAAGATCTTGGAGTCCACAGTTGGGACAAAGGCATGTGGCTGGAAAGCGCAAAGAAAGGTCCCGTCAAGCCTTGTTGGGCCCACCACACGTTGGCCAAATTTTGGGTCATGGTCTCTTTTGTCCCATGGCAACTTCACTTCACTTCACCTGCCCACGTGCAGCACCTAATTGGGGTTTGGCACAGGGGATTCAGAAAGGAAAAGATGACAACAGGATAGAACGACAAGGAAGCAAACAGGGAGGTGATGGATGAAATAATAAGAGAAAAACAACAGCCTGGGCCACAGGCAGGCAGAAGGCATTCAGGGAGGGAACCTGGAGTAAAGACAACTGTGTGGGGGATCAGAGCCCAGAGGGAGGCAAGTAGGTAAGAAGTTGTGCAGTTGTGGCCAGAGTCTGAAAGACTACATCAACTTAGTCTCTTTTTCTGAAACTCTGCCTATAAAATGTAAAAAATAAAACAAAAACTGAGGGCTGGGCATTTTCTATCTACCTTGTGGACCAGAGGGGGAAAAAGGAGGTGAGGGTGGGGAGATGGCAAAGAAAAAAAAAAAAAAAAGTATCAGTATGCACAGAGATGAGACTTAAAAAAAAAAAACAAAAAAAAACAGCCCACAACAACAGAGACAAAATTTCACAAACAGTTTATCCTGTCAGGGTTTCAGTTCCTGCTGTCAAGGCCAGGCAGCATTCCTCCCCGCCATTTCCTTAAAAATAAATGTCCATATTTTGGATTTTAATTCCCCTGCTTGCAAATTCACAATGTAGATTAGGCTATTAAAGGCTGTCAGAAATCTTCCAGGAAAGAAACCTGCTTCACTTTGTTTAAGCAAACTTAAGCTTCTCTGAGGAGCTCTGGTGGCCTTGTGGTTCAAGGGTTCGGCTGTTAAACCAAAAGGTCGGCAGTTGGGGAACCCACCAGCCACTCTGTGGGAGAAAGCTGCAGCAGTCGACTTCTGTAAAGATTACAGTCTTGAAACACTCTGCTCTGTAGGGTCACCATCAATGAATTGGACTGGTTTAAGCTTCTTTGGCAATGAAAGCCTTTTTCATATTTGCTGAACACACTTTGGAACAGGACGCTACAGCCAAGGTAGAACTTTGAAGCAAGTAGAACAAGGGTCACAAGGGTCAGTTCTGGGTGTCAGAAAGCCAAAGCCTCCCCAGGCAATCTACACAGAGAATGGCCAGCAGGAAGCAGGTCTCTGAGAAACAGGAGACTCCTGAGAGGAGATGACAAAGCCTGAACTGGGGTGTGATACATAGCAGGGTGGCTCTAAGCTGCAGGTGACCCAACGTCACACTTCACACCAACTTTCAAAGCAGCTGGAGTGACAGAATTCCACTGGCCCAGAAATCATGAAACTGTGTACTCCAGAACAAATCCCGTCCAAGCTCGAGAATGAAGATTCCAGGGGAGCACTCTAAGTCAAACAAAGATTCGTGATACAAGCACTCTGTATTTAAGTGGCTTCATAAACACCAGTGAGCCTAGAAGGGAGTGGGGTAAGGGGTAAGTCCTTTACTAAAATTCTCATGGAAGAGAACAATACAGGAAAAGTCTGCATTGTTTACCGGTTCTCTCTTATTGAGGGGAGGAGGGAGCAGAGACAGAGGAAACTGTGTGTTCTGTCCCAGGTGAGCTTTTCATTCTTACTCAGGATCAAATAACGAGAGCTACAAAGGGCCTTAGGGGAGAGAAGATATCTAGCCTGGCCCCTGCCTTTTAAAGTGGGAACTTGGGGTCTAGAGAGGGAAAGGACTTGTCCAAGATCATAGGAATTAAAGAGTCATGGGTCAGATGTCAGGCCAGAAAAGAGAAAGGAGAAAGCTGAGCCTGAGGGTTCTGCCAAGGATGCCCCAGCCCATCTGAGCACCCCCACCAACCCCTGCAGTATCGCTCAGTGTCTTCCTACCAGATCCAGAGATAGCTGGCTATTCCTAACCCTCCTTTCTCAATTTCTTAAAAATAAAAAACAGGTGGTAACTATCTATTTTAGGAGCCCTTGTGGTATCGTGGTTTTACAGTCTTGGAAATTCTAGGGAGCAGCAGTTGTACTCTAACACAAAGGGTCACTATGATTCGGAACTGACTCCACAGCACTGGGTAACATACACACTTTTTTTTTCTTTTAAACTTCCAATATTTAAAGTACATTTAACGTAGTGGTTACAAAGCGGACTGCTTTTCCCACAATCAGCAGTTCAAAACTACCAGTGGTTCCACGGGAGAAAGATGAGATTTACAGCCTCGGAAACCCTATACAAGGTGGCTATGAGTCAGAACCAACTCCACGGGTACATAACTATCACCAACCATGTTTTTGGGAGTGCTGGTGGCACTGTAGAATCAACGCTAACCACAAAGAGGTCAGCAGCTCAAAACCATCAGTAACTACTCGAGAGAAAGATGAGGCTTTCTGCTCCCGTAAAGATTACAGCTTAGAAAATCCTATGAGACAGTTCTACTCTATCCCATGGAGTTGCTAACACTCCTACCATGACACATTTAGGACCAGGATAAAACAATGCAAATTCAATTCACTCATTCAAAAGTGTTCACTATGCTCCTGCTTTGAGCCAGGTGCTGCCCAGCAATGGGGTCATCGGGCAGAGATGTTCCTGAATGGGTCTCATGTGGAACCAGGTGCACCAGAACTGTACACTTGAACTTATGTTTCATAATACCATGAGCAGAGACAACTGCAAGCAGGAGCCAAGGTGGCTGGCCAGGAATCTCTGTTCCAGACTTCTCCCAGAGAAAGGAAATAATGCAATAGCACCTTCTTCTTGTTAGGTGCCATTGAGTCATTTGCAACTCACAGCGACCCTTTATAGGGTTTACATAGGGTCTTGTTGCTGTTGTTAAGTGCTGTTGAGTCTATTCCAACTCATAGCAAACCTATTATATAGTTTCCAAGGAGTGGTTGGTGAGTTTGAACAGCAGACCTTGCAGTTCAAATCGACCTTGTGGCCCAGTACATTATCTGTAGTGCCACCAGGTCTACAAGACTGTAAATCTTTACAGGAGCAGACAGCCTCATGGCATGTTGGCATCTGCCACCTAATATCTGCTTCAGAGTGAGGGATCAAATTGATATATTTAACTCTATCCATTTGCCAATTATTCCCAAGTAGTACTGAAGTTCACTAAATCAAACTGGAGTACAATGCCTAACCCAGCCTGCAGGATCAAACCCCAATCCCCTTCCTATTTTCCAAACCCCACTGTTCCCCACTAGAGCAAGGCAGTACCCTCCAGCCTCATCCCTCAGCCACCCACAGTGCTGTGTTCCCACTACACCCGGGTCTGCTAACTCTCATGACATGCCAAGGCCAGCTCCCATCAACAACAACCCATCAGACAGAATATCAGGCAAAGAAGGCTGTTCCTACACAGAGTCCACCCACGCAAAATACCAAGCCACAAATACAGCACGCGGCCAGGAGGAAGAGGTTTTTTTGGCACTGGGCTTTGTGGAAAGGACTGTCTTCCGGAGTAAAGCCACAAACTTATCTAGGACTTGGAAAGTCCTATCTCAGCTTCCAAAATCCTTAGGAGGCACAGTCCACATGAAGAAACCCAAACCACATCAAGAAACACCACGCACAGTAAAACTTTTCAGTACTCCTCATTGGAGACTACCAACATTACTAACCCACAGCCCTGCTCTCTTCTTAGGCTCGTTTACACAAGACAGGCTCTTCACAGCGCTTTCAACAGTCACGCCCTGGCCCCCTGGAAACATGTGTAGCAATCATCACAAATAAGCAAGCGGTGAGAGACCATGTAGCATCATTACCTCACTCATTAACCAAGGGAGAAAAGGGAGAGTCATGGCATACTGAAGCATGCCTAAAGTTATTCACAAGTTCTAATTGCCTGAACCTGCTTCTTGTACATCTCCCAAACTCCCAAATTAGCAAAAATGAAAAGTGTATACACAGAGAGAGAATATGTGTGTGTGTGTGTGTGTGTGTGTGTAGATGGGCATATGTGTAAGGAGCCCAGGTAATGTTGTGGGTTAAGCAATGGGCTGCTAACCAGAGGGTCAGCAGTTCAAATTCACCAGCCACACTCCTTGGGAAACCCTAAGATAACATATATATATTGCACACACACACATATATGAAGTCCTGATGTGATGTTGCGGGTTAATGCACTGGACTGCAAGGTCAGTTTGAAGTGAAGGTTGGCAGTTCAAACTCACCAGCCACTCCTTTGGAAACCCTACAGAGGATCACTATGAGTCGGAACCGACTCCATGGCACTTAACAACATATATACGTGTGTGTGTGTGTGTATATATATATACACATATGTATTTGTTGTTGTTCTTGTGAAGCGCTGTCGAGTCAGTTCCAGCAACCCTGTATAGGGTTTCCAAGGAGCTTGAACTGCCAACCTTGCAGTTCAAATGGCTTTGCAGTCTGGCACATTAACCCACATAGCCACACCAGAACACACACACACCACACACACACTCTCTCAGCGGATGGTGGATGTGAACTGCCTTGTGGTTAGCAGTCCGTGCTTACCTACGGTGCTACACCAGTACTCCAAAAGGAGCTCTGGTAGTGTAGTGGTTACGAATCGGGCTGCTAACCTCAGGGTCAGCAGTTTGAAACTACCAGCTGTTCTGCGGGAGAAAGATGAGGCGTTCTGCTCCCGTAAAGATTTACAGCCTCAGAAACTCTGTACGGGTTCGCTATGAGTTGGAACCAACTCCATGGCACATAATCACCACCATATATTTGTACATGTATATATATTCTTTGTGAAATATATATCAAAAGAAAAAGCTGGTCCTCTTAACACAAGAACCAAAAAGAAAAATGACTCTTCATAAGTAGTCATTGTTCTCCCCCACCCCACCCCCAAAATAGAATTATATGGGTAGAACAATACAGGGGGGTTCCGGGCAGACACATTTTTTAAAAAGCCCCCAGCTCATTCTGAAAAGCCCCTGTTAAGAACCACTACTTGAGAGCAAGTAAAAGTTTCCACTCCTTGGAAAATCAGTCAGAAAAGTTATGCAAGACAAAACAAAGAAACAATGAGGCCTGGTGAAAACACACATCCAGCTAAATTATGTCTGCATCAATTTCCCTGCCCCTACCAAAAAGAAGCTTCAGACTTCCTCCAGTTTTCAGGCCACCCTGATTTGGGTGGTTAGGGGAGTAGAAGGAAGTCCATGCACATTAGAACCCAAACTTCACACTCCCAAGGTCCCACTAACAGACCAGTCACCGTCCCACCTTCCTTCCTGGTACCTGCTGCCTCTCAGATATGGGGCCTGAAGTGCAAAGGTTCATGCCACCACCTGTCATTTCATACGTTCTGAAATTCCGAGCCCATTGGGGCGTGCCATTACAGGGTGGCAGGGAGGAGTGACTCCCACCACACCATTTCAGTACAAATTACAAACTCCATCAAGGTAACCCTAGCCAAGTTCCTCGGCCTCCCAGACAAGCAGCCACAGCAGGGAATGCCAGTGTAAAGATTCAGAACCCCAAATTATACCAACTGGGAAAGGATGCTCACAAGAGGGGTATTTAAACCCCAGTGAGAAAAAGGAATAGTATTTCAACTGGTAAAAAATGGAACTGTCAATACAACCTCTTTTATACTGTTTGATTTGATGTTGCTGTTGTTGTTAAGAACCATCGAGTCAGTCCCCACTCACACCAATCCTGTAATAGGGTTTCTAAGAAGCAGTTGGTGGGTCTGAACCACCGGCCTTGTGTTTAGCAGTCCAGTGCTTATCTTACAGTACCACACCAGTACTCCGTTTGATTTTTTAGCTATATGCATATGTTACTTTGATCTTATTTGTTGCTTAAAGCAGACAGGGCAGGGAGAGGAAGAGAGCAATTCTAGCTAAGGGGATGTATGTGTATGTAGAGGCCTATCTGGGAAACAAAGACCTTGTGGCGGGAGGGCATGGTGCGCAGAGCAATGAGATGGGAAGATATGGTTAGAGTGGTGGCCAGGACTTAGGAGTAGATGGTACATTTGAAGATCAATAACTATTTGTTAGAACAGCAGGTTGGGGCTAGACTATGGGAGGCACTGAATATCTTGCTAAGGAGTTTGGAATTTACTTTAGAGTCAAATGTTTTCCATGGTTACGTATTGCACAGGGAAGCAATAAGACGGGCGCTTAGAAGAGCTGCACAGTAACCAAGACGGACAGAATCTCCCGTGGGTGGAAGGGACAGAAGCCCATCCTGTACAATCATGTTACAGGCTGGTTGCTTTCTGCCGCCATTTGCAAAACCACTGTCACATCACACACCACATAGATCTCCCTCCCTGGCCAGGGACAGCAGCTCATGACCTCGCATAGAGCTCAAATAATACCTTTCTCATATTCCTCAACCCCAACAGCCAGACCTGGTCCCCTCCCTTCCTCAGAGTGTCCTGCAGCAGAAGGAAGGCGTGAAGAAGGAATCCGTGCCTGCTGGCCCAGGCCCAATGTACCAAGGACACACTCAGAACATCCAGCCTGTGGCCCGCCCAAAGGATTAAATTATCTCTGCCCTACAGGTGGGGCAAATTCCCAAGATTCCAAGTAACAGGTCTGGGATTTCATGGGTGGGATAGGTGACCTCAACAGGGTGGAGAAGGAAGAGGAAGGGAGAGCACTGGGTTGAAGGTAGAACCACCAGACACCCCTACCCATGTTGCCCTGCCCTTCTAAGAGGAGAAGGGACTGGGAGTCCTTGGTTCTAGCCCGACATCTGCATGAACTGACTGTACAGCCTTACGTAAATCTATTTGCTTCTCTGAGACCCCATGTCACTATTTATAAAGTAACTACAATGAAAACAACAGGAATATTAAGCCAAAACAAACCAATAACCATGGGGGTTATTTTGACGGATAAATGTCTAATACCCTATATCACTATCCAGAAGCTAAGACTGAAATATTCCAAAGGTCAGGCTGCTTTCAAGAGAGAATTTAATCTACTGCTAGAAGTCTGGACTAACTAGGTCCTCCCACTGACTGACTTGGGCAGCCTTTGTCTATATCATTGGTTTATAAACAAACACGCCACTTACAAGTAAGGATGAGATGTCAGATGCAGAACTGGAGCAATGCCTCATTCTCAAGATTTTCTTTCCTAGCATGTATGTAAATTCACAAAGAAAGCATCATAGCACCACGTCCAGGAATAATTTAATACATGAGTCCATGGTGACCCCCCTGGAAACACCATCAACTGAACATAAGACACCAGGATACCTACTGAGTGCGAGAGAAAAAGATTGGCCCTGTGGTCTCGGTTGCCACTTCAGTCACAACAGCTCCACCATCATCTCTTTGGTATGTTGGGGCTCCCTGAGAACTTTTTTTAATTAGAGTTCCGACACCCATCTACCCTCTACAACCTACAACCTCCACTTTGTTCTGAAACCAGGAAAATAGTTCTGACTGGCCTGAGCTCCATCGGTTAGTCAGCACTGTGTCAGAATTGACTCTGCCCACCTGATCCCTATCTAACCAACCTTTGGAAAGGTTTTCTGTGACACTTCAATCACAGATTCTCAAAGTAATTATACCTGGTCAACCCTGAATTATATCTAAATAACTGTAAGTCAACCACCTACCCAATGATCAGAGACAATCTCTGCCCCTAAAGGTAATGACGTTCTAGTTGGGGAAAATGGACTAATGAGAGGTCTCGATGCAACAGGAATGAGGGGTGGGATGTGGTGGCCAAAGGGGGCCCGGGGGAGGGCATCAAATAGGGGAGACCTCATGTTGAAGGCAAGTGTCCCTTCTAAACACGACAGCAGGGCAAGACTGAGAGAATGGAGTCTGAGATTCATTCATTCACTAAAACAATTACACTTGAATATTGATTCTACTCCATGCCAGACACTGTTATTAAGGACTGAGGTGTGAGGCACACATGGCCCCTGTCCTTAAAGACCTCACAACTGAAATCCTATGAAATGTTTTAGTTGTATGAACTTGGTGAAGTTACTAGCTTTTCTGAATTTTCATTCTTCATGTGTAAAAACATCTATACCAAATACCTCCTAACAGAAAAATTGAGGAAAATTGGGTACAGTATAGTACAGAGGATGTTTGATAAATGTTTATTATTATAATTATTTGTAAGAAATGCCCCAGTATGTTTACTACCTTGTAGGGGGTTAACTAGTACCTATGTTAATATGCCGTTGTTGTTGTTAAGTGCCATCAAGTCGGTTCCAACCCACAGCAACCTTGTACAGAATTTCCAAGGAGCAGCTGGTGAGCTCGAACCACCGATCTTGCAGTTCAAATGACTTTGCATTCTGACGCATTAGCCCACAGTGCCACACCAGGACTCCTATCCCAATATTTTGTTGTTGCTGTTGTTAAGTGCCATAGAGTCAGTTCCAACCCATATCGACCCCGTATAGGGTTTCCAAGGAGCGGCTGATGAGATGGTAAAATCTCATTATAAACACTCACCAAACCCAACTTAATCATGCCTAAGCTGTGGGGGTTTCCCCCGCAAGGGCTGACAAATGGCTGTTAAGTGCAATGCTTTGCACAAAAACCATTTTTCATTGAAGAACTTGAAATGAATCACGTTAGATTATAGCACAGAATAGACCACAGACCACAAAAAAGACCCCTGGGTTCCATACAAAAGTTACCAGCCAGGGGATACTAGGCTTTGGATAGCAGGCTACAGTTTCTATACCCTCATAAAAAAGGGAAAGGAAGGAACCCTACTCAGACCACCTCTGATTAGCAAGATGTATGATAAAGGTGCTTTCCCCATTTCCACTGGAGTCCAGACCCACACAAGCTGGCCCAACAGCGGAGTGGCTAGCAGCCCAGACTCTGAGTCCTGCCTGTGGTTAAGTCCAGCACTGCCACTGCCTCCCTGTGTGACCTCCTGCAAATGACAATCTCTCTAAACCTGTATTCCAAGCTGTTTTTGTTGTGAAGCGCCATCAAGTCGGTTCCGACCCATAGCAACCCTGTATAGGGTTTCCGAGGAGCAGGTGGTGAGCTTGAACTGCCGACCTTACAGTTCAAATGGCTTTGCATTCTGGCACATTAACCCACAGCACCACACAGTACCTATCCTCCTAGGGTGGTTTCTGTGAAGATTAAAAAACAAAACGATTGAAAAAAAACAAAACCTTTGCATGGTATCTAGCATATAGCCACGCTTGCCTGTATCTATGATGTTTCGGATAAACTGCAAATTCCTAGAAAAATATTCTTTTTACTCAAATTCCTTTATGTAATTCTCATTCTGAGGAAGGAAGATTCCCCTCAAGAAGCAAATCAAAGTAAAACCTAACCAGTTGCTGTCAATGTTGATTCATGGCAACCCCCATGTGTGTCAGAGTAGAACTGCGCTCCACAGGGTTTTCAAGGCTGCAACCTTTTGGAAGCAGATTTCCAGGCCTTTCTTCTGATGTACCTCTGTGTGGTTTCAAACTGCCAACGTTCTGCTTAGGAGTTGAGGGCTTAACCATTTGCACTACTCAGGAACTCTGGCTAGAAGCATGCCTACACATAATCGCTGCATTTTGCACTAGAGGATACCGTAGCAACCATTCAATTCTGTTTTCCCTCTGAACAGAAAGGGCCCAGAAAAGTTGGGGGACTTGCCCACAGTGGTCTCAGAAGGGGCCCTGTCCTGCCCACCCACATACATTCACTCTTTTTCACTCATCATTTCTAACTGAATGAACCGGACTGCTTAAATTAATCCTGATTATGTAACAAAGGAAAATTGGATGGCTAGAGAGGTAGGGGGAAAAAAATCATCCAGTGTCAGTTTACACAGGCACAAAGGGCCCAAGATGAAAACGCTACAGAAAGCTCACCTGGCCTGGCAAATGCGCTCAGATACCAAGGTTGCTTCAGAGACCTTTAGCTGGCGCTAAAGTCCAGAGCTGGGCTGGGGCTGGGCATGGGCAGGGAACCTGAGTATCAAGGTTCTCTGACACTGCTGAAAACCCACTGCACTGTGTTAAAGACCTGGCTCTTCTCTGAGTTGGTAAGAAATTAGTCCCAGGGGCCGCAGTTACAGAATTAGACACAGGAAGCCCTCCGTAGACTCTGTACCCCTCAACCAGTGGCCCTGAGAAACTTAGACTTTCCCAGACGTAAAACCCAAGGCCTATGGAGTTGATTCTGACTCATAGCAACACCATATACAGGGCTTCAAAACAATACACTTTACTAGAGCAGACAGCCTTATCTTTCTCTCACAGAGAGGCCGGTGGGTTTGAACCTTGTGGTTAGCAACCCAATGCCTAACCCTGAGAATCACCAGGTCTCTCCTGTTCTCAGAACATAAATCCATGTGAGACTAAAGAGTAGAGATGTCTACTGAGTAAGTCTCCCTTTACCCAACCAGGGCAATCTCCCAAAATGTGCACCTAAATGTGTAATAAAACAGCAGAAACCCTGTTCCAAGAGTCCAAAGATCTTAATTCCAGACCAGCTCAACCACCACCTCACGGAGGAAGTATGACCAATCATTTTATCTCTAGAAGACCATGGAACCTCTACCAGCATGAAAACCCTATCAGAAAGGAGATTCTATTGTGTTCACCTATCTACTACAATTACAAATGTTTGTTGAGTGAATACAACTAATGAACTGTCTCTAAGGACCAGTTAAACACTGGGCTGCTGGTGGTGAACCAGGTAAGAGATGGGAGGCTGACCACAAGGCTGGTGGTTTGAACCAACCCAGCAGAGGCTCCATGGGAGAAAAGACTTGGTGGCTCTACTCCAAAGATCATAGCCTAGGGGCAGTTGCACTCTATCACGTAGGGTCACTTAGGGTCAGAATCAATTAGAAGGCACACAAAAAGATCCTGTTCCACATTTAAGATTCTACACCTATAACACCTATAGAGAATCCTTTGAAAAGCAAATGTGTGGCTGATTTTTATTCTACATGGAAACTAAATCTACACTGGCACCATACAAGCAGCACTGGACTATGAATTATGTCTGAGCTTTGAGCACATCAGCCACTGAGCAGGACTAAAATGAGGCTTTCTACTTACACAGGGGAAACCCTATACAGGGTTGCTATAAGTCAGTAGCACTTAACAACAACAACAAATCTACATTAGTATACATCTTGCCTACTTGAAGTAGGTCAAATTAAAATAAAAACAAAAACGTTTCTAGGTCTAATCAATGGCCCACATAGCATTTCATAGTCTGAAACAGCAACACAATCAAGTAATTCAGACAATAGTTCCTTGGGGTTTCCTTTGACACCTGCAATAGCATGTTTTTGTTTATTTGTTTTTAGTAATGGTGGCCACAGGTCTTAAATGCACAAGAGAATCCCCTGGACACAGTGCCCGCCTTGTGAGACAGCACCTGGAAGGTCAGTCTCAGGGCTCACAGACAGAAGGCAAAATGCCTCAGAGCTAGAGCCCTGAGTCTTCATCCTTCCTGCATGCTGGACCTCTTCCCAGTGATGCAACCCTTGCCTCTCCTGATCGCTCTGGCCTGTGCAACCCTAAAAGATCTACTCCCAGGAAGCAGCAACACAACTGCTCTGGGGACGGGGGTAGCTGATGAAAATGCAACCAAATCTCTGTGGGTGAGAGACTGGTGATGATACCACAGGCTCTAAGACACTGGCCAGGGCAGCCTGGGCAGTACCACCATAGGGTGCCATGGTCACAGCTCTCCTGGTACACCAGGGAGTCTGGCACCTAAAAAGCCTGTGTACATACTTCTCTTAAGTCAGGTCTGGTCCTGCCAGCTCCCCTCCCCAAAGGCTCACTTTCCACACCCTTCACAAAGGCCACATCTTCTTCAACACGCCCCACCATTAGCCTATTAACCACGGGGGGAGGAGGGGAATGTTTAAAAGCAGACCTGTCGCCAGTCTTCTTCTGTTCATTCCTCTACATGTAATTATATCATGTGATGCGTCTGCATGTCTGTCCCCCATTAAAGTCTGAGAGAAGCTTGAAGGAAGAACAGCATTGTTCCTGTTTGTGATCTCTGTGCCCAGTGCCATGCCTACAGCAGACACTCAATAAAAGAATGACGCAGATTCGGAGATAAACTACATTTCACTCAGACAAATATCACCATATGAAACAGGCATTGTCAAGCCTGCACTCACTTGCACCCAGCTCCATATAATATCTGTGCCAAATGATTTACTCCAGGACAAACAAAGGTCCCTCACAGTGTTTTCTGGGTCTGCCCCGTAGAGTAAGAGTCTAGGTTATATACAGAACCCTGTGAAAACCCACTTTCAGAATACAGGAAATGCTGGCAGTCTGACTAGGTGTCCAGGGTAAATTGCCTCAGATGTTTCCAAAGCCAAAGTCAGATTTCCTACAAACACTATCAAATGATTTCTATCCTGCTGATTCTTTACACACAGGTGGGGGCTGATCAAGTTCCAGGGGATCTTCTCCCACGTCTTCACACACCTTTAACAACAGACAACAACACTAAATAAACATGACGAGATGCCAGACACAAGAACTTTGATACTGTAAGGGTCTCGAGTAAAAGGACTCCAAAGGAAACATCTTCAAGAACCAACTTTCAAATGTTCTCCCATGTAAACTATCACATAATTCACAATAAAACATTAAAAAAAAACAAAACTTTCATTCTCCAGGGAGCCTACATGCTAAAGATAAACCAAGCTAGATTGTGTGTATGAATGATCTTATAGGCTTCTTGGGGTCATTTTTTAAAGTTTTAGTGGGTGTCGAAGGGCATGGAACCTTCAGTCACGGAGTGAGACATAATGCTGATGAAGACCTTTTTCCCTGGAAACCAAATGTTCAGGTGAACATTTTAAACCGAAGCCAGCTGACTAGAAGGAAAGCAGGATTTCCAGAAGTGGGGAAGACTGGGACTGGGGATGGCCTTGAGTATCCAGGCTACAGCAGCAAAATAACATTGTCATTCTTTAATTAAAAAAGAATGTTTCGAGCACCTGCTAAATACATGTCTGTGTAGTACCAGGAGTGCTGAGGATATAATGGTGAGCAAAGCCGGGGCCCATCCTCGCCTTCAAGGAATCTGCAGTACAGGAGAGGAATACTAAACAACAACAAAATCACATTAAAAAATCACAAACTGTACAATTCATCAAAGAGATCCTGGTGGTATACCGGCTAAGTGCTCAACTAATTAAAAGACTAGAGGTTTGAACCCACCCAGTCCATCTGAAGGAAACAAACCTGGCAATTGACTTACTAAGAGATTACAGCCAAGAAAACCCTATGGGGCGGTTCTGCTCTGTCACGTTGTTGTGAGGTGCCACTGAGTCGATACCGACTCATAGCGACCCTATGAACAACACAACAAAACACTGCCCGGTCCTGGGCCAACCTCACAATCCTTGCTATGCCTGAGCCCACTGTGCCAATCCATCTCATTGAGGGTCTTCCTCTTTTTCTCCAACTCTCCACTTTACCAAACATGAAACCCTTCTCCAGAGACTAGTCCCTCCTGATAATGTGTCAGAAGTAGGAGAGACAAAGTCTGGCCATCCTGGCCTCCAAGAAGCATTCTGACTGTACTCCTTTCAACACAGATCTGTTCGTTCTTTTGGTAGCATACGACACTTCCAATATTCTCCTCCAACACCATAACTCAAATGCATCAATTCTTCTATGGCCTTCCTTATTCACTGCCCAACTTTCGAATGCATAAGAGGTTATTGAAAATACCATGGCTTGAGTCAGGTGTACCTTAGTCCTCACACTGACATCTTGGCTCTTGAACGTTTTCAAGAGATCTTGTGCAGCAGATTTGCCCAATGCAATACGTTGTTTGATTTCTTGACTGCTGCTTCCATGAGTGTTGATGGTTGATTCAAGAAGAATGAAGTCTTTGACAACTTCAATCTTTTCTCCATTGATAAGACTGTTGTTTATTGGTCCAGTGGTAAGGATTTTTGCTTTCTGTACACTGAGATACAACTCATACTGAAGGCTGTGGTCTTTGATACTCATCAGTAAGTATTTTAATGAAATTACTTAAAATACTTAGTGCTCTGTCATATGGGGTTCCTATTAGTTGCAAATCAACTCGAAGGCACTAAACAAAAGTCATGACGCATAGGTACACGGTGTTCTAATTAAAACAGGTAACCTAATTTATATGTGGGGAGGTATCCTGACTTCTAGGCAGAGACTGAAGAGGCTGGATGGCATTAGAGGTGGCTGAAGCATGGGAGAAAGGGGCTTTGGGGCACAGGTGGGATGTGAATACAGGCACTGCAGAATCCTGGGAGTTGCAGAAAATGAGGTTGAACGACAGAGTCCATGCAGAGCTCTGAAAACCTGGCACAAGGAGGATGGATTTTACCCTTCATGCTATGGAAGCCACTGAGGGGTATGAAAAAGCAAAGTGAAACAATCCAATTTATGTTTTTTATGTTTTAAGAAGAACACTCAGCCCATTATACAAAAACATTGTTGGAGAGCAAAGGGGATGGAGGCAAATATGAGGGGGCTTCAAAAAGTTCGTGGAAAAAATGAATTGAATAATAATGGAATTTTTCCATGAACTTTGTGAAGGCCCTTCACGTGAAGAAGGCTGTGATCTAATGCAAGTCTGCTGGCAGGGGAGATGAAGAGAAGGAAGCAATTTGACATGGTAAAAGATGGGCTGGGAGGGGATTTGGGGAGAGGAAAATCAGGAGTGATTACCAGGTTTCTGAGTTGAACAATAGCTGGATGTAGGGTCCATTTATTGAGAAAGAACACAAAAGGGGCAGATCCATGATGAGGGGGTGGGCAAGGAAAGGATTTCGGCTTTGTATAAGCTCCATCATCCCTTTCATGAAACAGTAACCCAATGACAAAGGGATCCATAAAAATACCAAAAATGAATCAAATCTACCTGCATTGTACCATCTCCCCTTCAGCCTGAGCATAAATCTCTATTCTAGAAACAGTTACTTTGAGAAACAATTATCATTAGACAAAAGCAGCTCAGGAATAGGGATTTGAATACAAAGTACCACCCCTGCCATCATCACCACCACCACCAACACACACACACACACACACACTCATATATATACATGCAAACGTGCACTGGAGAAACAAGTTTTCACTTCTTCCTGCCCTGGTTTTCTTTCCTCTCTGCCTTCTTTCATTCCGTTTCCATTGAGAACACCCAGATTACAAAGGAGAAGTTAGGAAAATGAAGGCTAAGCTTTAATATGCATTCGGCTCCTTGATACGAGGAGCCCTGTGAAGGCCATCTTTATTCAGAGGTCCACAATAGGGTACCAGCTAACTGAATACCATCAGACCCTCATGTGACTCTCCACTAATACAAGCCCTTCAATAAACACCTGAGTTAGAAGGTCCAGCATCTAAAAGACTAAATTCTGCTTCCTACCTAATATAAGTCCCAGCCAATCTGAATGGAACTGGTCTCTGATCC
Source organism: Chrysochloris asiatica (assembly GCF_000296735.1). NCBI lineage: Eukaryota > Metazoa > Chordata > Mammalia > Afrosoricida > Chrysochloridae > Chrysochloris > Chrysochloris asiatica. Next base: position 14,015,715 of record NW_006408582.1, read on the forward strand.
CAGTAAGGACCTGCACCTCTGGCAGAGAGGCCACGGAGCATGGAACCCCTATATACATGAAGATGATATGGCCTCAAATAAAACCATGGGCTGAATTCCCACTTCTGCTGTCCTAATTCAGGCCTTCACCATCTGTTGTTTGGGGACAGCAGTAGTCTCCTGGAGGACAGTCCTGCCTCCAATAGATCCCCCTTTAATCCATCCTTCCTGTTGCCAGCTACTGAACTTAACACAGATCTATCTGATAACAACACTCCGCAGCTTAAAAACCTTCGATGGGGCAGAGATAGGGACATGGAGAGAGGGAGCTGCTGAGGACTCTAGATTCATGGAAAGAAAGGGACTGAGAGCTGGCAGCCAGGAGACAGACTTGCAGAATGTGCCCTTTGGTGGTTTAAATTATTATATATGCCTGAATGTTTAAAAAAGAAAAAAGAGCTAAAATGAATAGAGAGAAATACTGTTAACTGATGGTACATGGAGGGGATTATAATCACTGTAATGAAACAAAGTACATGATGTGTTGAATGTAAAACTGATGATCTGCCCTGTAAACTTGCACTCAATTCACAATAAAAACTTAAAAATAAATAAAACCTTCAATGGCACCCCAAATACCTGTAGCAACACCCTCAGAGAATAGTCAATTAGGGCCTAGGGATTTGTTCAAAGAGGGCTGTGAAGGCCATATCTTATCTGTCTGCATTGTGTGCCCTAATTTCGGAAATTCCCATCAATCCAAGTATTGCAAGTCTGCTCAACTTGCTACTTTCTCCTGCTCATTAGGATGCCCTCTCTCACTCCTCCATCTGCAAAATCTCACTCTAGAAACCTGACTTGGATCAACCAGGGTCCTTAAAACCCTTGCCCTTTGGGCAGTGGAAGACACCGCTTGTGCACCCCTGAGACAATGTGTGTCTATAAGTGTACTCTTCAAATTGGATTGTGCTTATATATTTGCCTGTCTGTCCTCCCCAGAAGCATGAGGACTCTGGGAAGGTAGAGGCCAGGACTGGTCTCCAAATGTCTCAAAAAAGTTCACCAAGTCTGTGAACAAACAAACACACCTATGACGATAGCAGGTTACCCAACTGCAGCCCCTAACACACCATTTTGCCGCCTCTTCTCACTAGTGCTTCAGTCTGTTTGATTGGCTTTGAAAACAGAGAAGATGGCCAGGAGGAAAAAAATAGTGTGACTGAAACAGGAGAATGTCACTGTAAAATCTAAAGGGAGCACAAGTCATCAAGACTGATGATGCTCCCGTCACCTGGAGGTGAGATGATGGTGTAAGCCAACTTCTCAAGGTGCGCTGCAGCCCCTGTACTCTCTAGCACTCTTGCCCCTGCTCCCCGTAAATTCTAAGGCTGTCTGGACTAACCCCATCTGTGCTGCTGGCAACACTGGATGCCCTCCACCACACCAAATGACTGTCAATGGATGACTCAGCTTCCTCCCTGATGGTGAACTTATGAAAGGTCTCTAATGGGAGGGAGTCAGAAAGCTATAAACATCCAGAAGCATCTGCTACACTTCTCTTGATTTCAAGGCAGGGCTGTGGAGCAAACAACACAGGTTTGAACTGCGCAGGCCCACCACTACACGATTTTTTTCCCCCTGTTGCTATGGTGATGAGTTCAAGCATAGCACACTGGTGCTTTAAGCAGATACTGGCAACACTTGAGCTCACCATCACAGCAACAGGAAAACAATCTGCACATTACACAGTTCAAACCCACACTGTTCAAGAGACGAATGTAGACTAAATAAGCTACAGTGTCCAGGGCAGGTCCTTTGGGATGCAAGGACAAGTAAGAGGAGGGGAATGGCAATACACAGCTGGCTCCTGTCCCTATTCCTCTGCCTCCTTGCAGAATTCCACTGTAGGGGTCTTCTTAGCTCCCTCTCAAAAGAAATATTGTGTGCTTATTTATATAGCAAGAACCTTGATTTGTCTTGGTTTTCTTCATTTCCTCCCTAAGTATGGAGGGCAGGGAAGGAAATGAGGACACCACAAGCGACAGATTCGAGGGTTCACAAACTCCCTATCCCTTAGACTCTGGCTGCTCTGAGTGGGAGATCAGAAATCTGCTTTTGAATCTAAAGTCTCTTCTAGTGAAAAAAACATCCAGCTTTGTAAGTAACTTTTGATTTTTAGGGTATGAAAGAGAACTTCAGAAACTTTCTTGGGACCATCAGAAAATGCACAAGACTCTTGAAGAGCCAATCAGTCTATGAAAATGGATAACAAGAATGTTCAAAGTCAGGCAGGTTATGACCTAGTGGGCACACTCAGAAACCTGTGGAAGGAGCAGTGCTAACACCACAGAAAAATAGAATCTACTGCTACCTAAATTTCTACCAATGACTGATGGTGGCAGTTATGTGCTGTGGAGTCGGTTCAACTCATAGGGCTCCCGAGGCTGAAAATATACGTGACTCAAAATCTTCATCTTCCTCCCATGGAGGGGTTGGTTAGGGTCAAACTGATGAGCATGTGGTTTGCAGCATTACTTTTAACCCACTACCCAACCAGGGCTCCTTACATTTCTCCCAATACACACCCTGTAAGGACAAATTCGAGTTTCAACTTTTCTACTTCCTTCTCAGCCTTGGAAGCAAATACATGACTATATTCCAACTTGCCAATGTAATCCTCATTGTCATCATATTTTTTTTAACAATTATAAATCATTTCTGAAACAGGTATTCACTTTCGTTTGTTTAAAACAAAAAAACTTTTTATTGTGGATTGAGAAGGATTTTACAGAGCAGATCATCAGTTTTACAGCCAACAAACCATGTACTTGATTTCATCTCAATGACTGCAATCCAGTTGATGTAACATCACGTCTCTTAGCTTCCCTGTGTTTCTTATTTCTCCTTCTTTCCCAACCTTTCTGAATTTTGTTCTTGGGTAAATGCTGCTCTTTTGATGTCTAATGGTTGACCATTTTTTTGGTGTGCATACCTCACAAGTGCTGTTGTCTCCCCTATGTATCTTTCTATTGCTTGGCTGAAAACAGAGCCAGAGATGTGAGTTCACTTCCAGGCCTAAAGGGTGACTAAAGGTCATAGTCTCAGTTCTACCAGTAAGCCTGGTCAGAGACTGGTAGAACTAAGACTTTTTTTTTCATGACTTTGAATTTTTGCATTTTCCTTTACTCTATGCAGAGCCCTCCAATGTGATCCCTTTCAAGCAGTTGGGAGTGGTAGCTGGGCACTATCTAGTTCTTCTGGTCTCAGGGTCATGGAGACTGACAGTCACATGTTCTATTATACCATTGGACAAATTGATTATGTGCATCTTGGATTTTCATTACTCTTCTTTTCTCGGGGCAAGGAGAAACTAATCATTGCACCTCTGCTGCTATGCAGGTATCCTTAGCATTTCCAAGGCTAAATATAAGTCTTCAGCAATTTTCTAAGTTAGTGTAGTGGTTACGAATCGGGCTGCGAGCCGCAAGGTCAGCAGTTCGAAACTACCAGCTGTTGCGCAGGAGAAAGATGAGGCTTTCTGCTCCCGTAAAGATTTACAGCCTCGGAAACCCTGTGCAGGGTTGCTATGAGTCAGAACCGACTCCACGGCACATAACAACAATGAATTTAATACTTCACCCTTCCAGGCCTGCCTAAATATATTTACACTAATTTAGTTATTGCCTGAGAAGCCAAGATTCAAGGGGTGTGTGTGTGTGGGGGGGGGGGGGGGATGCTTCTGAATACTATTACATTCAAAAAGCAACTTGTAGTTTGATACACACTTTAGGTTTATGACCCTTTCATTGATAACCTCTCCTTGTCCAGGCATTTTCTATGCCTCCATTTCTTCCAGATTGAGTGTTAGATTCAGTACTGATCGCTGTTTCTGGGTAACAGCTCAGCAGTGTCTAACAACAATGAAAACAAAAGGCCAACATCCCTCCTTCTTCAAGATAGCTAGCAAACAGATTTAATAACAACACCCTGCTTTATCAGAGACATCCATGGTCACAGAAATAGAGTGGTGCTGGGGGCAGAGGGTTTGTGCCTCTGTCACAGGACTGGCCTCTTGGAGAAATAGGACTCCATCCCAGAGGGCATGAGATCCAGCAGCTTCCATTTAATCACTGGACTAACACAAACACTTGAAGAAAAATCCTCATGGGCTTAGTTTTGATACCAGCTGGAGTATAATGGGCTGAGTAGCTGACTGACTGACCACAGATCTATCTATTTAGGAGGTTCCTACCTCCTACTCTGAGAGAGAAACACTTAAAGAGAGAGAACAGGAAGAAGAAGAAAATTCATCTAAATAATTACCTTACAGAGACAAGAAACAATACATGAATTTAGGCCACTCTTGAGTCTCCAGAAGAGGTCTTGGCACAGTTGTTACTCACATTTACCACCATCCTATAGTTTGTCATGTTTCTCTCTCTCTCTTCACCCTAAAAATGGAGACCTGGTCACAGGGGCCCAGAAAGGGCACTTGGGCAAACCTTCTAAACCTCAACGTATCACATGACTGGATGTAATTTTTAGCTGCATGTCTGGCCTGTGCTCCAGTTGACATTTCTCACTAGTGCCACCCATTCAATTTGCCTTTGATAATTCAACTTTCCTCCTTTTGTCTCAGTCCTCCACTGGTTGTGAGAGCAAGCTCTATACCCAGACAGAAGTCTGGGATTCCTGAAAGCCGTGGGGCAGTTGACAGAGGCAGCCACTTGTACAGTGGCTGAGTAGAGAATTAAAACTTCAGAATGGGGAAAGAGGAGCAGCAGCTGCAGGTCCAACTTGGGAGGCTGGCCTGGCGAACCCCAAAGTGCAGAAAGTTGCCATTCTGATTCTGCGGTGAGAAAATTCAGAGTAGAACATCCAGATCGGAGGATTCAGGGATGCCCATGAAGGCCAGGCACTGCCGGCCTAGCCCATGTCCTTCCCAGTGACAAAGAGACTTCTACACTTTGTTCCAACTTTTATGAGGGGGCTTCAAAAAGCATGCAGAAAAATGGAATGAAAAGATAACAGAATGTCTCCACGATTCTTTTTAAGCCCCCTCATAAAACTCCTTCAGGGTAGACGGCTTTTCTGACCACTAGAGGAGGTCTAGGTTCCCTGAGGACCTGTATACCCCTCCAGAGAAGCATTCATCATCCTGAGAGGAATGAATTATTTGCTCTCTGCCCTCCCAGCCAGGCCTGAACTTATGTAAGGAGAGACCTCCGGTCCCCTAGCACCCAGCATGTGTGATTGTGTTCCATTCCTTTACTAATTTGGTCAAGGAAACCCAGGGGATGAAGTTTCATTTTTTAAATGCCTTCCAATTTTTCCTACATAGAGACATTATTATGAATCAGGTGTGTTGAGCCTCCGGTCCCCTAGCACCCAGTATGTGTGATTGTGTTCCATTCCTTTGCTATAATTTGGCCAAGGAAACCCAGAGGATGAAGTTTCATTTTCATAAATGCCTTCCAATTTTTCCTACGTAGAGACATTATTATGAATCAGGCTAATGCAAGTCAACATTTAGCAAACAAGCCGAGCAGACAGTGACTAAGGAAAAGCAGCTTTCTGGGTTCTTCAGTTACAGGCACACCCTTGATTCCACCCTTTTCACCTTCAGATGTATACTCACATACACACACACTTACACTAGAATCCTCTCTCCTTTTAATCATCTCTCCCGGTCTCTCCAGTCTGAGTTCTTCTATCTAAAACCTAGCTGCTACCCAGCTCCTTTAATCAAGACTTTCGCCAGCCCTGGGGCTCAGGCCTGATCCTCTCCCCAGAACAGGCAGACTAGGTTGCAGGAGAATGGCGAAGTACCTTGACCTGAGGGCAGCCGTGAGTCACAGGCAATGCTGACAAGGCAGCACAGGGCTTTTCCCGGTGTGTTCCCTTGTCTAATACACCCGGCTGGTGAGCTTCCTGCATGCTGCAGGCGCCTACCCTCCACCTTCCCCTCCTCAAGCCAGACCAGGGCAAGGCAAAGTACCAGTAACATTCTCCACGTGGCACTGTGAGGACAGGTGGACCAGAGACCCTGGAGCCATGGCATCTGTGCCTCCATCCTTCTCTTTCCTTTCTGTGTCAGCAAACAAGGAAAACAGACAGGAAAGTCCAAGGGGGGAAAGGTCAACACACAGACATACTTGAGGGCCATCAAGCACCTGCCTGGGGCTGGGAAGCCCCTACCCACAACAGCCCTACATATTCATCTGCCTGGCAGAGCCTCTCTTTAAATGTGAGCATATAAAATAAAACCCCACAAAGATCTTGACAGGCCCTAACAGATGCAGGCACACTCTTGCCCTGTCTAATGCCTGATGGAGTTAGGACGCGACAGTACCCATTTAAAGTCATCCAGAGCACATTGTGAGTACAACAGCTCTCTCTCACTATTTGACTAAAGCGGTGGCAGCAGTCAGTTGGCCTTGCTTTTACCCAACAGATGGGAGACACTGTGTGTAAGGAGAGAGGTGAAGTACCCAAGGCCACGCAGAACTGGAATGGGAGCCTGTATTTTCCATTCCCATGAGCTAACCTTAGCCCTTTAACAGGATCCCAGGCTGATAATAAATACAATCACCTAGCACTCACGGAGAGCTTAGACTTTTCTAAGTGCATTCACTGCTAACCTGACTATCTTCTCTTACTAGATGCAACATGCCTGCAGACAGGACCAGCACTGCTGCGATTCCATATTTAAGATGAGAAAACTGCAGCCCTAGCAGGCCAAGGAATTGTGAGGCAATGTTCTTTTCAAGAAGTCACTTTTATAAGATCATCTGGAAAGGAATCCTCAGACCAGTGCAAATTCTAATCACTCGAGAGTCCTACTTCAACTCTGCTGAAACAAGAAGATGCCACAGAAGCTGCCATTTGCTCCAGAAGGAAATGCCAGTTGGTCAAAAATATCCAATGATAACCAGTTGTCACCATCTCCTTGCCCTCCTCACTGGAGTAATGTGACACCAAGGAACTTATAGATTAGAACCCTGCATTCAGAGCCATACTTTTCCCTCAACTGTAGTTCCTCCCTTCCAGGAACCCAGCTAGGAACCCTTCAACAATCCCAGCCTTTTGTCTCTCATCTCCCAGAACATAGTTCAAGACTTCTACTGTCATTAACATCTGGGTCTACATCTAATTCCCCTCCTCACTTCTCCCCCTTCTGCTCTGCTGTAGCACAAACAAGAGCTCAGAGGAGAAACCCAAGTTTTTATTTATCTGAAACTCAGTTTTTCCATCTCTGAAATGAGTAACAGCAAGTGCCTTCCCCTTCTTCAGAAAAGGGCTAAGAAACTCAAATCACATACTAGAAGTTGAAACACCACCAAAATTTTGCAATACACAATTAAAAAAGCAACATACAAGCATAACCAGACATTTAATAACAGTTTTGAAGTGTGGCGCTGCAAGATAATGCGCTGGGACTGCAAGGTCAGTTGCATCACAAGGTCAGCCGTTAAAACTCATCAGCTGCTCCTCAGAAACCCTGTACAGGGTCACTATGAGTCAGGACCCATCCAATGGCACTTCACAACATCAACAACAAATCAACAGAGCGTTTACCATATGCCAGCCAAGATTCTTGAAACTCTTAGTGGATTCCTCTGAATTACTTCTCAGAACAACACTCTTAAGGGGGTAGTCCCATGATCTTCATTTTACAGGTAAGAAAGATAAAGCACAAAGGGGTGTAAGTAACCTGATCAGACGCCACCCCAGGCAGTATGGCTCCAGGGCTCCTGCTGTCAACCTGAACACTTCTATTCTTAATCATTAAGCAAATTGCCTCTAATACAATCTGTCATTAGTTTAGCATGTTAATGTTTACATAAAAGCCCTTCATGAATGTGATCCCAGCTGAGTTTCTCAACAAACCTGTCAAGTAGGTAAAGCAGATGATATTAGTCTAGTATAATGAGAAGACACTGTTGTTTTAAGTGCTATCAAATTGACTCTGACTCAAAGCCACCCTGTATAGGGTTTCCAAGAGTGACTGGTGGGGTTGAACCTCCAACCTTGCAGTTAGTAGTACAATGCTTATCCTACAGTGCCAAGACTCCATGAGGAGATACTAGCTCAGAAAAATGACTCACCCAAGGTTTCGAAGCTAACTAATAATAGGATAACTAAGGATAGGCTACACTACCCTTCCTAGCAGCCATTGTTGTTAAATGCAGTCAAGGCAGTTCCAACTCATAGTGAGCCTGTATAGAGTTTCCAGAGAGCAGCTGGTGAGCTTGAACCACCAACCTTGTGATTCAAATCAACTCTGCAGCCCTGCGCATTAACCCACAGCACCACACCTATGGATGGTAACACCAGCTTAAGTCTGACACACTCCCTCCCTCCCTAGTCCCCACCTACAGCAGCATCTGAAATGTACACTTCATGACTATGCCAAGGGACAAAGGTTGCTGGTACAGTAACAGAGCAGGTCAGAGGCATTTGCTAGCACCAAGAACCATACGCCATGTGGCCAGCCAGGCTTTAGGGTACCAGAGCTTTCTTAGTCTCACCAGTTAGATGTTTCTGGTGGATCTGGAGGCTTCATGGTCCCAAAAGAAGTGCTCTCAGTTACACAAAGCTATAGTTCCTCCATCTGGCCCACCATAGCCAGACATTCCCTAGACCTGTTACGCAACTGTTGCTTCAACCAGGCTACGCTGGGATTTCTCCCTATTTCAACATTTTGTTTTCTCTTCAGAGAGAAAGTTTGAATGTGAAGCCCTAACACCTATTAGTGACCAGCCCTTCTGGCTTGTCTGGGACTCCTGGTAGGGCGGGGGCTGTTTTCAAAGGTACCTTCTATTAGCCAACTTGAGCTTCCAGAATGACTAACCACCACGTGTGTGAAAAGGAGGGGACAACTGAGGATTACTGTCTCCTACAGCACAAGGAACCATTTCAAAAGTGTTCTATAAAGAAACGCTGAATGGCCCTCGCAGGCTCCAGACCTTCCAGAAGATGGCAGCTTGAGCACTCCAAAGTTGAGATGGTTTCTTTTAGCCCATTTGAAAACAAATCCCAAGACAGGCAATTCTTCTCTTCAAAGGGAGTCAGTCCTGTCACATAAGCTCAGTCTAATTATAGGAGCATGCTCTGGGAACCAAGGTCATCAGTTCTTATTTTTTATACCAGTATCTAGCACAGAGAGGGCACTAAGTGTGGCATGAATGGAGTGTAGGGCCAGGGGAGTAAATCATCTCATCAGAGTAAAGCTTGCTTATTTGCTTCTACCACACACACACACACCAAAAAAAAAAAAAAAAAAAACCACAAGGACCATCTGAAAAATCATATACAGATTCAAAACAATACTGACAGCTAGCATTCATTTCAGAGCAGCTTTATAAGCACCACTTCCTCACCTCTTTAAAACAGCTATGCCTTAACTAATCAACCCTTTATGTGCCTCACTCTGGTGGACAAATCAGAGGAAGACTGGAGGAAGGGAGGGTCTCAGCTTCTGTGCCTGCCATGTTAAGAAGTCCAGGCTCAATTCTGAAGGCAATAAGACAAGCTAAATGATTACAAGAGAAGGAGAAACATCATTAGTTCTTAACTAGAGAGAGATGTGTCTGCTCATCAGTCCCCTTTGTTGGCTCTGCAACATCAGGGAGAGCAAGGTGGGGTGCTAAGGTTGAAGTGGACAGGACCAGTTAGGAGATGATTGTAGTAATGATAAACATGAATGCGCATCTACTGTATGTCAAGTATTGTTTCTAGCAATGGAATAAAACAGAGAACAAAAGAGTAAGATACCCATGTTCTTGTGGAGCTTATATTCTAATGAGAGGAAATAGGCCATAGACAATATAAATAAGTAAATGATACTATATGTTGTTGTGAAGTGCCACTGAGTCATACTGACTCATAGCAACCCTATGCACAGCAGAACAAAACACTGTGCAGTCTTGTGCCAACCTCACAACTATGAGGTTGAGCCCATCATTGCTGCCACTGTGCCAATCTATCTCTTTAAGGGTCTTCCTCTTTTTAGCCAGGTACTGGTCCCTCCTGACAATATATCCAAAATACAAGATGAAGTCTGACCATCCTGGCTTGCAAGGAGCATTCTGACTGTACTTCCAACACAGGTTGGTTTGTTCTTTTGGCAGCCCATGGTACTTTTAATATTCTCCCCAACACCATAGCTCAAATGCATCAATTCTTCTCTGGTCTTCCTTAACTAGTGTCCAACTTTCACATGCACGTGACGTTAAGGTCAGGCACACCTTAGTCCTCAAACTGACATCTTTGCTCTTCAACACTTTCAGTAAGTCTTGTGCAGCAGATTTGTCTAATCCAATACAACCTTTAATTTCTTGACTGCTGCTTCCATGAGTATTGATGGTTGATCCAAGCAAAATGAAGTCTTGGACAACTTCATTCTTTTCTCCATTTATCATACTGTGATTTATTGGTTCAGTGGCAAAAATTTTTCTTTACATTGAGGTGTAACACATACCAAAGGTTGTGGTCTTTGACCTTCATCAGTAGTATTTTAAGTCCTCTTCACTTTCAGCAAGCAAGGTTGTATCAACTGCATATCACAGGTTGTTAAGGCATCTTCCTCCTATTCTGATGCCATGTTTCTCTTCATATAATCCACCTTCTCAGATTATGTGCCCAACATGGAGACTGCATAAGTATGGTGAAAGAATACAACCCTGGCACACACATTCCTAATTTTAAACCATTCAGTGTTCCCTTGTTCTGTTCGAACAACTGCCTCTTGGTGTATGTAGTTTCCTCATGAGCACAATTAAGTATTCTGGAATGCTCATTCTCAGCAATGCTGTCCAGAGTTTGTCATGAGCCACACAATCAAAAGCCTCTGTGTAGTCAATAAAGCACAAGTAAACATCCTTCTGGAATTCTCTGCTTCCAACCAAGACTCATCTGATGCCAGCAATTATATCCCTTGTTCTATGGCTTCTTCTGAATCTGTCTTGAACCTCTGGCAGTTCTCTGTTGATGTAAGGTTGTAGCCATTTTTGGATTATCTTTTAACAAATTTTACTTGCTTGTGATATTAATGATTTCCACATTCTGTTGGGCGACCTCTCTTTGGAATGGGCACAAATATGGATCTCTTCCAATCAATCAGCCAGATAGTTGTCTTCCAAAATTTCTTGGCATCGATGAGTGGGTGTCTCCAGTGCTGCATCAGTTTATTGAAAGATTTCAATTTGTATTCCATCTATTCCAGAGCTTTGTTCTTTGTTCAAGGTGTTCTTTCAACACACGTTGGACTTCCCCCTTTAGTATCATTGGCTCTTGATCATATATTACCATGTCAAAAGGCTGAACATCAACCATCTTTCTGGCACAGTGACTGTGTATTCCTTTCACCTTCTTTTGATGTTTTCTGCATCATTCAATATTTTGCCCACAGAACCTTCAGTATTGCAATTTGAGGCATGAATTTTTATTCAGTTCCCTCTGCTTGACAAATGCTGAGCACATTCTTTCCCAGGTTTTCTAACTCCAGGTCTTGCACATTTCATTATAATGTACACTTTGTCTTCTAGAGTTGCCTTTTGAAATATTCTATTCAGTTATTTTACCTCCTCTTTTCTTCCATTTGCCTTAGCATCTCTACACTGAAGAACAAGTTTCAGAGTCTCTTCTGACATCCATTTTGGTCTTTTGCTTCTTTCTTGTTTTCTTAATGATCTTTTGCTTTCTTCCTATATGATGTTCATGAAGTCATCCCACAATTCTTCTGGTCTTTTGTTTTTAGTGACAAATACAGCAGATCTGTTCTTGAGATGGTCTCTAAATTCAGGTCGGATATGTTCAAGGTCATATTTTGGCTCTTGTGAACTTGTTTTAATTTTCTTCAGATTCAGCTTGAACTTGCATATTAGTAATTGATGGTCTGTTCCACTGTCTGTCCCTGGCCTTGTTTTAGCTGATGATACGGAGCTTTTCCACCATCTCTTTCCACTGATGTAGTCAATTTGATTTCTTTGTATCCCATCTGGTGAGGTCCATGTGGACAGTCATCTTTTTTGTTGTTTAAAAGGTATTTGCAATGAAGAAGCCATTGTCTTGCAAATTTCTATCATGTGATCTCCAGCATCATTTCTTTCAACAAGGCCATTATTTTCCATCTAGTGATCCTTCCTCTTTGTTTCCAACCTTTGCATTCCAATTGCCAGTAATTATCAATATATCTTGATTGCATGTTTGTTCAATTTCAGACTAAAAAAGTTAGTAAAATATTTCAATTTTATCAATGCTGGCTTTAGTGGTTGGTGCATCAATTTGAATAATAGTGTTATTAACTGATCTTCCTTGTAGGCATATGGATGTTTTCCTATCACAGACAGCACTGTACTTCAATATAGATCTTGAAATGTTCTTTTTGATGATGATGACTGTGATGCCATTCCTCCTCAATTTGTCATTCCCGACATAATAAACCATGCGACTGTCAGATTCAAACTGGCCAATATCAGTCCATTTCAGCTCATTAATGCCTAGGACATCGATGTTCATACATTCCATTTCATTTTTTGACAATTTCCAATTTTCCTAGATCCATACTTTATACATTCCATGCTCTGATTACTAATGGATGTTTACAGTAGTTTCTCTGCATTTTGAGTTGCGTCCCATCAGCAAATGAAGGTCCCAACTCTACTTTGAGGAGGCACTTCTTCCTCAGTTGTATTCTGAGTGCCTTCCAATCTGAGAGGCTTATTTTCCGGCACTGTATCTGGCACTATTCTGGTGCTCGTCATCATGTTTCATTAGTCAATATTCTGGTGCGGACCATGTTCTAATGCTATTCATAAGGTTTTCAGTGATTAAATATTCATTAGCAATCTGTCTCTCCTTCTTCCTAGTCTGTCTTCATCTGGAAACTCAGCTGAATCCTGTCCACTGTTGGTGGCCCTGATGTTATTTAAAATGCCCGTGGCATAGTTTTCAGCATCACAGTAACACGCATGCCCCCACAGTATGACAAACTGACAGGCGAGTGGTGGATACATGTTAGAAGGTAATAAATGCTGGGGAGAAAATTTAAGCAGGGAAGGGGAATGCAGAATGTAGAGTGAGGGGAAAGGGAAAGAATATGAATTTTAAGTCAGGTGGACAGGGAAGCCCTCAAGAAAAGGAGATATCTGAGTCCTCTGAACCAATGGAACAACACTGAAGAGAGAAGTAAAAAATTATTCAAAAGGTACACATGCAATATCAATGCTCTTGGAGGCTTATGGGGAGAGGAATGGAGACAACAAGGTATAAGAAATTCTAAAAATGATACCAAGTTTCTGGGGGAGGAACTGAGGCAGGAAGGGAGGTCTGGATGGACATGCCGAGTCTGAGGAGACAAGGAGCCAAGTGGACACATCTATGCTGCAATCGGATATTCAGCTCCCAAGAGAGTCTGGACCAGAGATACAGATCTGGGAGTTACCAGGAAATAGGCAAAAAATGTCCTGTGGGGGGAGAAAAATAAAGAGGATTAAGGGAAGAACTGTGAGGAAGATCAGCATTTAAGGAAGGGGATAGGAATCTGCAAAGGGCACTGAGGAGCAGACAGACCCAAAGAAGGAAAACAGAAAGTACAGTAGGACCAAAAGGGTTAAAGCTCCACACAGAGGTGCAGTCAGCAGGCTCAAAGACAACAGAGGGACCAGCAACAAAATCACCAGCAGGCTCTGTAAAGTTTCAGCACAATGGTGAGCCCAAAAGGCCAGACTCCTGTGGATGACGAGGTGAAGAAATAAAGACCAAGAGTCAACAATTCCTTCATAACATTTGTTATTTTAAGGAGAGGAAAAAAGAAACAAGAGTTTGTCTGTTTGTGCAAGGAAAGAGTTAGGATAGTAATTCAGTAGGGCACATGGGGTCAAAGTGAGATGTTTGGAGTTCATTTGTTTGTTTATACCAGCTAGAACTGACTTGAACCTGTATAAATGCTTTTGAGAAAAAAACAAAAGAGAGGAGAACTGGATGACAAAAATAACTATCCCTATCACCATTTATTAAGAACTTATATGCCAGGCACTGAAACGGGAACTTTAAATACATTATCTCATTTAATCCTTTCTGCAACCCTATGGTCCTGGTGTGGGGCTGTGGGATAATGCACTGGACTGCAAGGTCAGTTTGAACCCCAAGCATCAGTGATTCAAATTTACCAGCCACTCCTCAGAAACCCTATACAGGAACGGACTCAATGGCACTTAACAACAATAACATGGGGCAGACATTGTTATTAATATCCCTACTTTGTAGAGAAAAAAAACTGAGCTTAAAAAGAACAAGAAAGGTGCCCAAGGTTTAAATAAAACCAAGCTTCAAATCCAGGTCCATCTGTGTGGTCTTCAAACTGCCTTCCCTGCCTTGGGGATTCAGAGTCCCTAGAGGGCAATTCACCTCTAAGTAGCAAAGCTCCCCTTTTACTTTATAGCAGGGAGAGAGAGGGGTGAAGGAAGGCAAGTGAGTTTGGAAGGAGACAGCCAGGAAGATAAGAGGATTTGATTGGGGTCCTAGTTATTTTACAAACTAGAAAACAAAATGTCACACTGATGGTAAAGAAAATAAGAATGGTGAGGGCAAAGGTTTGAAGAGAAAGAAGATGTTCTGAAGCAGATGCTGTGGAGGATGGAAGCAAACTGACAAAAAAAAACATTAAAGGATGGACAAATGGGCTGAGAGCTCCCACTGCAGCCAAAGAGCAGGAACACGCAGGGGCAGTAACTGAGTCAATATGTGATTTTCTCCAGAATTGCTAAGCTGTCCAATGGACTGTTGGGTTATCCATGATCAGGGTCTGGGCAGGCTGTTATTAGAAGAAACAAAGGCAGAGAAACTGAGGAACCAAGAGTGGTTGAAATAATAGACCAGAGACTCCAGGCTGGATAAGGAAGTCAGGAAAGGGCTGAGAGAAACAAATGGAAGCTGAAGACCAAGTAGGCTGTGACTGTGAGAAAGCTGTGGCCCAGCTAGGAGATATTTGATTCAGCCATGGAAAGGATGGTGATTATGACTAGGCCCAGGTAAAGGTTATTATGACCTGAGGAGCATAAAGAACGGAGGGATTTGACAGTTAGCCAGGTGGAGTGACTGAAATGGGATGTTCTCAGGATGGTGTCAGGATTTGTGATAGAAATGTCTATGAATCAGAAGTCATGATCCTTATGAATGAAGGAAAGTGACTACAACCATGATGCTGCTGATATTGATGAGAGTTGATTATCTACAATTCACTATATATCTGACAATGAAAAACTCATAGCTCAGCAACTCTGTTGTTGTTAGGTGTCACTGACTTGGTTCTGACTCATAGTGACCCTGTGCACACTGACTAAAACACTGCCTAGTCCTGCACCATCCTCAAAATTGTTATGTTAAAGCCCATTATTTCTGCTACTGGGTCAATCTATCTCACTGAGGGTCTTCCTCATTTTCACTAAGTTTACCAAGCATGATGTCCTTCTCCAGAGACCGGTTCCTCCCGACAACATGGCCAAAGTACAAGAAAAAGTCTCACCATCCTTGCTTCTAAAGAGCATTCTGGCTGTACTTCTTCTAAGACAGATTTGTTTGTTCTCTGGCCCTCCATGGTACTTTTAATATTCTTCTTCAACACCATAATTCAAATGTACTGATTCTTCTATGGGCTTCATTGTTCACTGCCCAACTGTCACATGTGTAAGAGGCAATTGGGAATATCACTACTTGGGTTAGGAGCACCTTTGTCTGCAAAGCGCCATCTTTGTGCTTTAATGCTTTAAAGAGTTCTTGTGCAGCAGATTTGCCTAATGTAACATGATGTTTGATTTCTTGACTGCTCCTTCCAAGAGTACTGTGTATCCAAGCAAAATAAAGTCTTTGACAACATCAATCTTTTTCCATTTATATGGGTGCTATTTATTGGTGGAGTGGTGAGGATTTTTGTGAAACCCATAGGGAAAGCTGTAGTCTTTGATATCTATCAGTAAGTATTTGAAGGCCCCTTTGCATTCAACAAGCAAGGGTGTTATCATCTGCAAGGGTGTTATCTGCCTATCACAGGATGTTAATAAGTCTTTCTCCAATCCTGATGTCACATTCTTATTTATATAATCCAAAATGACAAATTATTTGCTCAGCGTACACAGTGAATAAGTATGCTGCAACTCTAGGATGGCAAACAGTTAGAAATTAATTAGATATAGACCTCTTATGAAAAGTGTCAGCTATGAACATACAAGGAATAGAAAGAGCAGGTTTGAGGGAAGGTAAAACTTATTCCAATCACCTAATGCTTCCTTGAACAAACCATGGGAACATTGAATGGTTTAAAATTAAGAAAGTTGTGCGACAAGGTTATATTTTTTCACCATGCTTAGGCAATCTGTATGCTGAGCAAACCATCCAAGAAGCTGGGTTATATGAAGAAAAATGTGGCATCAGGAGTGGAGGGAAGACTCATTAACAACCTGTGATATGCACATGATACAACCTTGCTTGCTGAAAGTGAAGAGGACTTAAAACATTTACTGATGAAGATCAAAGAGCACAGTGTACATCTCAATGTAAAGAAAACAAAAATCCTCACCACTGGACCAATAAACAACATTCTTATTAATGGAGAAAAGATTGAAGTTGTCAAGGACTTTATTCTTCTTGGATCAACTATCAACACTCATGGAAGCAGCAGTCAAGAAATCAAATGACGTATTGCATTAGGCAAATTTGCTGCACAAGACCTTTTTAAAGTGTTGAAGAGCAAAGATGTCGGCTTGAGGACTAGGGTGCGCCTGACCCAAGCCATGGTATTTTCAATAACCTCATATGGATGTGAAAACTGGACTGTGACTAAGGAAGACCTTAGAAGAATTGATGTTTTTAAGTTATGGTGTTGGAGGAGAGTATTGAGAGTGCCATGGGCTGCCAAAAGAACCAACAGATCTGTGTTGGAAGAAATGCAACCAGAGTGCTCCTTGGAGGCCAGGATGGCCACACTTCGTCTCTCACGTTGGACATATTGTCAGGAGAAGGATATCATGTTTGGTAAGGTGGAAGGTCAGAGAAAAAGAGGAAGACCCCCAGCAAGATGGATTGGCAAAGTGGCAGCATCAATGGACTCAAGTGTGGCAACAATAGTGAAGTTGGCCCAGGATCGAGCAGTGTCTTTGTTCTGCTGTCCATAAGGTCACTATGAGTCAGTACCAACTTGATGGCACCTAACAACAAACAATTCTTCCTTTTAGTAGTCCTGGTGTGGAATTGTAGGTTAAGGTGCTGGACTGCAAAGTCAGATTGAACCCCAAGGACAGCAGTTCAAACTTAACTGCTGCTCCTCAGAAACTATAGAATCTCTACAGGTCGGAATCAATTCGAAAGCACTTAACAACATTTCCTTAAGTGGTCCAGCAAATGCCGAAACTACAGAGATGTGTCTGGGTTCGGCATTGATGTGGCCAGACTGTTCATTTAAGAGTTCCTGGTATGGTGCTGGAGCATCAGCACTGGGCTGCTAACAGAAAGGTCCGAGAGTCAAACTCACCAGCCACTCTTTGGAAACCCTATACAGGGTTATGAATTGGAACTGACTTAACAACACAACAAAAACAGAACAACAGCAGCAACAAAACACTTTTGAGAAGGCAAGGCTGAGTTCTAGGGAACAAAGGAAAGAACCAGAAAGAAACTGGAAAGATTTAGGTTTAAGCTGTTGTTAAGTGCCACCAAGTCAGTTCCAACACACGGAGACCCTGTATAGGGTTTCCAAGGAGTGGCTGATGGGTTTGAACCACTGACATTTTGGTTAGCAGTCTGGTTCAAGAGATGCTGTCAAAGCCTTCAATGTCAAATTCATTCAATGGGGCAGGGGAAAGCAATGCTCCTCAGTAGGAAGGGAGGTTGTTGGTAGTGGTTATGTGCCATGGAGTTGGTTCCAACTCATAGCAACTCTGTATAGGGTTTCTGAGGAGCAGCTGGTAGGTTTGAACCACCAACCTTGTAGTTCAAATTGACCTTGCAGTCCAGAGCGCATGCATTATCCTGCAGTGCCACACCAGGACTTGAAATCAGTCGCTGCTCCAAAGAGCAGATGGGGAAAAAGTCCTTGTGGATGAGATGGCCACAGGTGGCTAAAGGTGCCAAAATGTAAATCAGGAAATGCAAGATAATGTCCCTCCATTTATGTGACACATATATTCCCCACACCCATATACATACGCTTTTGAGGTTTCAAACAATGTAGTTAGATCCCTGCCTCCCCACACCCCATTAAAACCCCAAATGCCTCTCCTAACTAAAAAGTGAGGTTACCTTCAATGGTCACTATAATCTTTGATGCTACACTCCATGCCCTCTGCCCCAGCCGACCCCTCTCTGATTCTAGAGCAGAGGCCAGTGGCAGGCAAGAAAGCAAACAAGTGCAGGGCCAATACCGAATAAGACTTCCACTCACTGGCACAAATCATGGTTACTAGTATCAGCATGCAGCCTGGGAATCATGAAGTGGAAGAAGTTCAAGAATGCTCCTTTGGGGACTTCATGCCCCTATCCCACCCTGCCCCTCTAAAAAAAGACCCCTTTAAAAGAAGCACCTCCCTTTGAAGGAGAGAAAAGAATGGAAGGCAGGGACTTGAATCAGATAGGAGAGACAGAAAAATCACTATAGTTTTGTTCCAGGAACCAAAGCACTTTGGGGTTTCACGCCCATTTGAAGCAGAATGGCATCTACTGTACTTTGTTTCTATTGTAAATGACTTTCAAAAGCACTGGAGTGGGTGGGAGGGGACTCTGGGAGCTGCCATCACTCCCCTGAGTGTCCTTTCCACCAATCAGCCTCCAGCAAGTAGACCAAGAGGAGAAAACTCCAGAGTTAAGGAATGCTGAGCTGCCCTGGCCACTTTCCTCTCCGCCGCCCCCCCCCCCCCCCTTAGTGCTTAGTGCAGCTCAGAGCTCAGCAGGGCTAGCTAAGGTAGCCTATCAGATCACCATGAGGAGCCCAACGTACTCAGCACTCACCAACTTCTAGAAAGAATGCTGAGCTCTACAATGCTTGGCTCTCAGTTCAGTGATTCCCATTAGGTCTGAAGCCAGGCTAGGAAGGAAGGTTTGTCCTAAGAGAGTTAAAGCACAGGGTTTGCCTGGCAAGTAAGGCCAAAGAAAGGGCTGTGAAAGGGTCAAAGGAAGTCTCCTCACTTCAAATCTTGCCTGTTTCCTTCTGCCTCTGCTTTCACCACTTCGGGATTCAGCATAGTCTATAAGTGGTGTACCTAATCTGGTTGGAATTTCCTCCTCCACCCACCTGGCATTTTACCCACAGTTTTGAGCACTCCAGACGAGAGGGGTTCTCATAACCACCCCAAGCGTTGGTTAGCCTACCACACTACTATGGAGGACCAAGGAGAAGCTCATAGAAAACTTGTTGCAACACCCCAGTTGGAAAGGAGCAACTTTGGAGAAGTTTTAAGCTTCTTCCATTTGGAGAAGACTCCATGATCCCTACACTTCCCTTGGCACACATAGTGGGGTTCAGAACCAACATGAGAAAACCTGCAGCCAAAGGTCCCAGGAGTCTGGCCCTTTATGAGCACTCATTTCCCACCACATAGGGTGCTCATGTGTCATTGTAGGATAAGTACTAGACTGCTAACAGCAAGGTCGGTGGTTCAAACCCACCAGCTGCTTCTGGGGAACCCTATATAGGGGTCACTTTGTGTCAGAACTGACTAATCAGCACTTACCAACAACAAATAACATCTTCTACCACAGTAAAAAGGTAAATGAAAAGAGGAAGACTCAGGAAGGAGCAAATAGATTGCAAAGGTCCTCCAAATAACCATTAAATAATCACAGGCTGTTGATCACTGGAACGTGAAAGACATTAGTGATCACCAGGTTTAATGGTTTTCGTCTTTTTTTTTTTTTTGTCATAATCCCAGCAAGAAGAAAATTATATACTGCCAACCAGGTAACACATATGTATATACAAAATGGAAACAATGAAATAACACACCAAAATACAAACAATGAAACAACAACAACAACGGCATTTTATGGAGTCCTGGTGTGGCGCTGTGGGCTAATGCGGCAGACTGCAAAGCTGTTTAAACTGCAAGGTCAGTGGTTCAAGCTCACCAGCTGCTCCTCGGAAACCCTATACAGGGTAGCTATGGGTTGGAATCAACTTGACAGCACTTAACAACAACAACTTCATTTTATGGAGTCCTGGTGTGGTGCTGTGGGTTAATGTGCTGGACTGCAACGTCGGTATGAACTTCAAGATCGGTGGTTCAAAGTCACCAGCTGCTCCTCAGAAACCCTACACACAGTCGCTCAGAGTCTGAACCGACTCTTAACAACGGCACTTAACAACAACTACCACCACAACATTTTATGAGTGTCAAAACTAAAGCATAGAAAAGTGCCTAAGCCATGAAATTAGCTAGGAACAGAGCTGGCCCCCTGGTTCAATTACTCAGGGTCTCTCCATCATCCAAACTGCTTACATTGAGGTCTCCCGAAGTGAATCATTTTCATGGCTGAAGCATAGATGCATCCCTGACACCTCACATGGGGCCTGGACAACTGTGCTGACTTTGGCAGGCATTGGCACTTTGCTGCAGCCTCCCTGTGACCTAAAGTCACACCACTTAACTGTCTATGAGCCTTCTGTCTCAGCTTAAAAATGAAAAGAACAATTCTTGATTTCCTTTCAAGAAAGTTGTAAGGGGGAAAATGAAGAGGTGCTTTAAAATCACACTTGCATGCTAAGAACAGGAAAAACCAAAAGGGTCAGAATTTGGTCACTGGATTAGAATTCAAGAACCTAGAGAACCTTATAGATTAGTTATCCAAAGCCTTCATTTTATAAACCAGCCACATAAAGTAAGTGACTTGTCTAGAAAAGCTAGACCAGCATCTTCTACCATATGCATCATGTTAATCTGCCCATAGCTTAAAACTGCTACCAAACCCACCGTCATCCTATAGGATAGAATGGAGAACTGCTCCCAGGGTTTCCAAAGATAGAAATCTTTACAGAAGCAGACGGCTTCATCTTTCTCCCTAGAAGCAACTGGTGGGTTCAAACTACCACTCTTTTGGTTAGCAAAACTGTTACAGAAAATAGTATTAAGTTCACAGGTGACATCTGGATCAAAACATACCAGTGTCTCACGGCCAGGAGGAGGAGGAAATTAAACACTGGTCACACATTTAAACAAGTGAGACAAATGCTTCACTATAGAGTATCAAAAGAAGCTCAAAATGTATGGACTATTTTTAATCGTAAAAATAAGCAAAAATGGTAGCCATAACCAAACTCATGGCAAAATGGCCAAAGGTCTCAGAGGTGATAAGCTCCTTAGTGGAACCTTCAGCTCCACCACACCAGAGATTCTGGAGCCTGCTCAAATAATATCTCACGGCTACTAATTTACCCAGGCTCTGTCCAAGGCACTTGAGACAGCAGCTTCAAACACAGAGAATTTTATTATATTTGAAGAATTCCTTCTGATACAGATACCATCTATCTGCAAGTAATCCTGGAGGGGCTTAGAAATGTAAGAGGCAACATCACCATGCTATCTGGGGCAGGCAAGCACCATTCCTCTAATTCCCCACAGGCACACTGAAGGAAAGGAGTTATGGCTCAGGCACTAACATCACGATTAAAGACTTAGTCCTCGCTTTACTACAAACACACGTTCGTTTTCTCTTTGGATTTGTGTCGGTCCAGCCATCAACTGCCAACTTTCCAAGGGCTGCCCAGAGTAGGAAAGGCCCTCCAAATTAGGCTGGCTGGTCTTCACGCCTCTTCATTTGGAACAACTTCAGCAACAAAACACAGCTGCCAGTGGGAGAGCGCCTTAGGGCCTTGCCTTGCAAGATAACTGCCATCCAGAGAGACCGCCAACATCTGAGCTGCTAGTCAGAGGAAATAAGCGATGTATGAGACTCACAAATTTATCAGTTCACCTCTCTGTGCCTCAGTTTATCTATTAATCCCCCTATTCATCGGAGATTAACCATTATGCAAATGCGATATCTATGGCTATGAAAGTATCATTCAGTCAGGTGAATAGGTTGTCAGTTGTTGTT
>NW_006408582.1:14037876-14049813 GCF_000296735.1 Chrysochloris asiatica
ACGGGAGTAGAAAGCCTCATCTTTCTCCCGCGGAGCAGCTGGTAGTTTCGAACCTCTGACCTTAAGGTTCGCAGCCCGATTCGTAACCACTACGCCAGTGGCAGCCTTAAATCTAACAGGTAAAATTCACCTGCTAAAGCTACCTCCTTACAGAACTGTATTTATAACTACTTGAGGGTGTAATCAGAATAGGCTTATGGGACAAACTATGTGCGTATTACACAATGCATATTAAGAACTGTAGAGCGAAAGCTCTCTCCTTCCCTGCCCGCCTCCTGCAAGCAAATGTCGCTAAGTCTCACTAGCGCCTAGGCTCTGAGGATAAGAAGCTGAAACCCGGTAGATACGGTACTCCCGAAGGGCGTAGCTTAAGAGGTACCCACTCCTAAGAGAGCTGCTAAAGGCCGAGAACTCCTGCTACACACAAACACAAACACAAACCCACTGTAGGAGAATTGACTCCAACACATCGCAACCCCATAAGGCAGAATGGAACTGCCCCCAAAGGGTTTCCAAGGCTGTGAATCTTTACGGAAGCAGATGGCCACATCTTTCTCCCGCTGAGCGGCTGATGGATTCCAACCACCCATCTTCGTTTCAGCATCCAAATGCTTAGCCACTGCACCACCAGGCACCCGCATGCCCCCAAAAACACCGTGAGCAGACGCAAAATGCCATAGGCAGAGGGTAAGCGGCCGGCTGCGGCCACGTTTCTCAGTGTGAGCTTGTTTCCCGCTTCCCCTCCTAGGAAATGCCGCACGTGTGGGCAGTCTCAGCCTCCCCACACACGCCTGTGGACCCCCAGCGCAGCAGCTCGCGCAAGGAGTACGTCCACAGCAGTCCACAATGACGCAAAACCACCAAAACCCGAGTCGAGGGAGCAGAAGTAGTAGAACTGTACAAAGATGCACGGATACCCTCCCTCGGGATCCTCGCCATGACCACCAAGGCCAGCGGCGGGCGCCACCAGCAGGGACAGCCGAGGGAGTGCTGACGGTGGAGCAGTGTGGCAACCTCGCCAGGTCTAGAAGCGCCGCAGACGCCGAAACGCGTGGCGGAAGAAACGGAGCGGCACGGCACGCTTCTCGGCACCCAAGTTTCGTGCGCCCGCCAGCTCCGGGAGAGACCCCCGCCGAGCCCCGCCCCGCCCCCGGCCCCTCCTGCCCGGCCGGGGAAGGGGCTGAGCGGCTGCGGCTCCCAGCGCTCCACGCCCGGCACTATCCCGTGGAGAGCGTGCTTTCATTGCGTTGCCTGGTTCTGGTCTTGCGCGGGATGCAAACAAGCGCGTGTTCTCTCTAGTTCTCTCTCGCTGTCTCCACAACGTCTAATTCCGGCTCACCTTCACTGAGTCTACTGGATACATAACCGAATGCTCCAGGATCCCGGCCATCGCTCCTGCTGTCATGTGGGTGGATAAGGAGGCGTTGGTCGGCAGGTTCTCATAGTCCTCCGACCCGGCGTCCTTGCTGCTGCTGCTGCCGCTGCTGCTGCCGCCGCCGCCGCCGCCGCCATCTCGGGTGTCCCCATCCATCCTCCGCCCCACAGCCTGGCTCCCTATGCCGCCGCAGCGTAGCTCCATCCGCCAGCTCCCCCGGGGACGGGCGGCTGCTGGAGGTTGGCAGGGAGGGGGAGGGGGTTAAAAACTTCACTTCTTAAAGTGGGAACCACCTCCCTGGTGCTACGGCGCCTGACGCCATGGCGGGCTGGGGTGGAGCCGAGGGGTCAAGACACCAATCACTGGAAAAGAAGAGGCCAGTTGCGGTCGCGCCATTGGTGTGCAGGACAGTAGGGGCCCGCCTCTTTGTGTGACGTCAGCTGTCCCGTGCAAATTTCTAAGCAACCGGATGGGGGCGAGAGGAGACGTTGGGTTGTCCCGGGAAGTTGTACTACCTCTAGGGTGGGCTGGCTGGTGGCCATCATTGGAGAGGGTCAGCTAGGCCTCTAGGGAGTTATGTCTAGAGCTTGTGTTACAGCGACTCAGGGAAAACCAGCCCCCAAAGCCAGTGGTTTTGCAGAGTATTGCTCAGCAAGCTGTGGCATTTCTGAGGCCTTGAAGTGAGGGAAGTTGCTGTGATGTCAGTTATGGTGGTTGGGGGGGAGCGGGGGTTGAGTGGAGTTGTAGAATTGAGGCAACACTCCAGGACCACAGTCGCGCACTTTCTTTTGTACAACACAAGGGCAAATACCCATAGAGGGTCTTGCTTGGACTATATTGTTGGAGGAAAGGCCCATTTATTCAAAATGTGTTTCACTGAAAACACCTTGCTTTACATAGGGCTAATTTCTTACAGAGAAGCCCAGTCCACCCTGTTCCGAATTGACCAAGATAGTGGTATCCTGGACGGAGTCCTTCAGAGGAGGCACTCTAGCAAATGTTCTGTGGGTTTGACATGCTTGGAAGATGTTTAGAGGCCAGTTCCCCGAGTACAAAGCAGCTGACAGTAAAATCTTGCAACATGTGTCTACCTGTCTTTTAAGAGTTTGCTCTCCTAGTTCTTAAAGCCATCCCAAGCTGGCTTCAAATAAAGTGCAACACACTTAATTTTAACTTAAATAACACTGTCTTGCTCCTTTTGGGAATCTACAAATTAAATATGCATGTTCCAGGTCTTAAGACTTGACTCTTGGTGATCAACTGCTACTTCAACCAGGGCCTCCCTCCCTACCTTATCCAGAGAACATTTCTGGTCCAAAAGCTGGGCCTTGAGATATGGAAGGGCTGAGGAGATACTTGAAGATGTGCTGTGCCTGCTCTTTGCCCTCACCCTGTCCTTGTTTAGGTCACAGCATCCCGGGCAGCTCTTAGGGATATGAGATAGTCATGTGAGTATTGCCAGTAGAAACCTCAAAGCCAAGGACACCATTTCCCCATTTTTGGTAGCTGTCAACAGTAGCTCCCAAGATGAGTGCTAAGGATGTGGTAGATGCCCCTTTTATCAGGAAACAAGAAACAAACACTATGTCTAGTGATAGCTAGGGAAAAAATTCCCTGCTGTTATGAAAATTCATTTTTAAGTAATTTGATCAAAAGCTATTGAAACTCACTTAAAAGCATATACCGTTTAAGCAGTCCATATTAACCTACTGTCTCACTTCTAAGAAAGTGTTAGCACAAAAGCCTAAATATTCACAAAGCTCTTCTTCAAACTATTATTAGTAAATAATTGGAAACAACCCAAATGTTCAACTAACAAGGGATGTTTAAATCAATGACACGTGTACTTAATGCAGCTAAGTCCTTCTGTAGCTCTTAAAAACTGTGATTATGATATGCAACAACATGGAATGTTACATAATAATGTTATATGAATGTTGTATCATAATGTTATCAATGAAATGTTACTTGAAAAAGTAAAGAAATTCTATAAATATTCAATTCACAAATAGGAAAAATAAGTACATGAAGAGAGTAAAATGGTTATTGTGATAATGATGTAGGATTGTAGATAGATATTTTTACTCCATTTTTAAGACTTTACATAATACAGTATAATTTTTAAGTGCATATGAGGGTTAATGTGCTGGACTGCAAGTTCTCTTTGAACTGCAAGGTCAGCGGTTCAAGCTCACCAGCCATTCCTCAGAAACCCTATATAGGGCCACTATAAGTCAGAAATGACTCTATAGCACTTAACAACAACTGCAACATAAGATCTATATCTATCTGTCTATCTTTCAGTCTGTCTATCTGTATGGATTGAATTGTATCCCCCCAAAATATGTGTGAACTTTGATGGGTCATGATTCTCAGTGGTTTGACTGTAATGATGCAGTCATTCCCCATGATGTGATATGATGTGATCAACCCTGATATGATATAAGGGAAACTTAATCAAATTTACAACAAACCCTGGGGTGTGGCCTGCATCATCTTTTATCCATAAGAATTAAAAGGAAAGAGAAATGAGCAGAGAGAGTGGGGTCTACTACCACCAAAAAAGAAGACACTAGAGCAGAGCACATCCTTTGGACTCAGGGTCCTTGCACTGGAAACCTAGACCCAAAGGAAGATTGATGCCAAGATACGTGGAGATCCCCAAGAAACACTGGGCCCACAGATGTTGAAAGGAAACAAAAACCTTCCTCTAGAAACAACAGAGACAGAGAACATATTTCCCTAGAACTGGCACTCTGAATTTGGAGTTCTAGCTTCCTTAATTGTGAGAGGATAAATTTCTGCTTGTTAAAGCCATTCACGTGAGGTGTTTTGTTATCACAGCATTACATACTCATAGCTAAGACACTATTTCCAAATGAATGGGAAACCCTCTGAACTTTGCAGTGGTAAAATTGGTGGAAGGAAGTCACCTTTTGTATGGTTAATAAGATACCTGATAAATGTAAACCTGCCTATAATCTTCAGAGACATAAGAGTGTTTAAAATTTTATTAAATATTCAGTCAATTAGAAACCCTCTTTAGAATATTTTTATTATAAACACTCAATATTTCTCCCCATATATTGTAGATAGACAGGAGAAAGATGAGACTTTTTGCTCCCACGAAGATTTAAAGCCCCGGAAACCCTGTGTAGGGTCACTATGAGTTGGAACCGACTCGATGACGCTTAACAACAACAAGAACATGGTAGATAGATGGCTTGACACTCAGCATTATATCCAAACTATTTTTGTACTGCAGTGGCCACACAGTTTAAAACTACATTTCTCACACTCTCTTGCATCTAGGGGACTAGATGTGAATTATATCCTACCAATTTTATCCTACCAATTGGAGTCCTGGTGTGGCACTGTGAGTTAATGTGCTGACTTCAAAGTTGGTTTGAACCATAAGGTCAGCGGTTCAAGTTCACCAAACGATCCTTGGAGACCCTATACAGGGTCACAATGGGTCAGAACCAACTCAACGGCACTTAACAACAACAGAAGGTGGAAGCTTCCTTCATTTTCTTCTGAATTTGGATTCTGGCTCATTATTCAACTGCCGGTTCTTTGAGCCAGTGGCCAGCTCTACTGCCTGCTGATTCTGGGAGTCGTTAGCAGCTGCCATCTTACCTGCCCCACCTGCCTACCTGTCTTCTGGCCTGTCCATCTTGGTTCATCAGCCCTGCAGTTAACATGAGTCAGAAACTTGAAGCCTGACAGCTGACTTAGGATTTGCCTACCTCTACAAGTGTGTGAGCCATTTCCTAGATATAAACCTTTAATTATATGCAAATATATAAGCATCACTGGATTTGCTTCTCTAGAGAACCCAGACTAAGACTATTTATAGAGTACTGGTATGATGCTGTAGGATAAACACTGGACTGCTAACCTCAAGGTTAGAAGTTCAAACCCACTAACTGCTCCTCAGAAACCCTATACAGGGTCACTATGGTTCAGAACTGGCTCAATGACCTTTAGCAACAATAACAACAACAATGGTGGTGGTGATGTGCCGTGGAGTTGGTTCCGACTCATAGCGACCCTGTACAGGGTTTCCGAGGCTGTAAATCTTTACAGGAGCAGAAAGCCTCATCTTTCTCCCTGTGGAAAAGCTGGTAGTTTCGAACTGCTGACCTTAAGGTTTGCAGCCCGATTCGTAATGAGATAGAGGTTAACTTCCTACAACCTTGGTGCTTTCTGCTGCCTAGCGAGGTCATAGACTCTCAAAGGAGTAACACAGATATGTGTCATGGATGGTGTTGAGAGATAATTGAAGCAGTGGAGATGGCTGCAGTAATGATCCTTTGTTGTTGGTAAGTGCAGCTGAGCCAACACTAAGGTTTAATTGGTGGCCTACCAATCCTTTAAGGAGCTCTGGTAGCGTAGTGGTTACGAATCGGGCTGCGAACCTTAAGGTTAGCGGTTCGAAACTACCAGCTGCTCCGCGGGAGAAAGATGAGGCTTTCTACTCCCGTAAAGATTTACACCCTCGAAAACCCTGTACAGGGTCGCTATGGGTCGGACCCGACTCGATGGCACTTAACAACAACAACAACAACAACCAATCCTTTATCTTTGTGAGCAAGGCAGAGGCAGCCACTCCCTTGAAAAGCCAGTTTTCAGTGTGGATCTGAGAAGTCTCCCAGGAGCCTAGAGCTGCTCTTCCATCCCTTCCAACAACATACAAGCATACCACAGAGATACTGCAGACTCCGTGCCAGAGCACTGCAATAAAGCAAATATTGCAATATCTTTTTTTGTTTCCCAGTGGATTTAAAAGTTATGTTTACACGATTCTGTAGTCTATCAGGTGTACAATAAATAGAATTACCAAAAAGTAGGAAATATTGTGAGAATCACCACAATGTGTGACACAGGAGACAGAAAGTGAATAAAGTTGGAAAAATGGCCCCGAGAGACTTGTTCAACACAAGATTGCCACAAACCTTCAATTTGTTAAAAATGCATGATCTGTGAAATACAATAAACTGAAGTGCAATCAAATGAGATATGCCTGTAGCGTATGCAAAAGGGCATAACAGTTAAGGGGTCACTCCTGTGTGCCAGAGACACAGAAATCAGCCTGGTTCTCTGGGAAAGACCTACTGAGAGAGGGGTCGCATCTCAGACACTATAACCCAGAACTTTAGCCACACTTCCAGCTAAGGAGAGAACAGCTGTCTTTGGAAGGCAAGCATATGGGGGCCCAGGAGCAGAGGGGAGGCTGCTAATCTTCCTTCCATGGGGTGGGCCAGGCAGCTCAGAATGACTTGTTGGTTGTACCAGAGTTTTATATCAAGTTCCTGAACATTAAAGCTTCCAATATGTCTTCATACGGTCGTGCCTGTTTGAGAATCTGTCTCCACTCAGGAAGGGGAAACTGTAGAGGATGTAGGGTGAGGAGCACTTGACTTGAAGTCATGGATCCTGTTCAAGTCCTGGTTCTACACTGTTTACTAGTAAAGTGGCCTACTTCCTCCTCTATAGACTATACGCATTGACACCACATAGTAGCAGTTCTGTGGGGAGTGAATGAAATATAGACTGTGAAAGCTTGTGGTAAAGTATATATAATTTGGGATGTCAGGAGGCAACCGGACAGAAAGTCAGGGGTACAGAGAGAGAGGTCCAGGCTTTCTCAAAACTATTACTTTTTGCAAACTAATTCTTTAGCCCTGACATCCTCTGCCCACCCATGCCAACACTCAGAGACAGCAACTGTATCCAGAGGTTTGCCCATCTCCACTGGGGTTGCAGCACTCCTAAGCCACAGAGAAGGGCCCTTGACATGGAACAATTGTAGCTGGTGTGGTGCCATGGTGGTGGGATATGTTTCCTCTCTTTGTTTATTACAGTGTGTATTCTTCCAAATCCTGGGAATTAAGGACCTCTGGACACACCTGGTCCCTTGCTCGTCTTTGACCCTATCATCTCAGAATGCCCTGATTCCCAGAATAGCACTGTGTTTCCAAAAGCTCTATCTGTGGCTCATATTAAGGAATCCTGGTGACACAGTGGTTAAACACTCGACTGATAACCAGAGGGTCATGGTTGGAGCCCACCAGCCCCTTCACAAGAGAACGATATGACAGTTGGCTTTAAAAAAACAAAACAAAACAAATACAGCCTTTGAAAACCTGTGAGGCAGTTCTACTCTGTCTGTAGGGTTGCTATGAGTTAGAACCTACTTGATATCATCAGGTTTGGTTTGCCATTCAGTGGTTCATGCTTAGGGATGAGTCTTCTCAGACAAAAGAGGAAATGTGGATGAAAAGCTAGCCTTTCACTGGAACACCTAGTGAACCATTAGGGGTAAAGGACACAGAACCTCCTACTTTACCAGACTTCCTTTTACAAAGGATGGTTACTAGCAAGTATCAGAACTGGGAGCTTAATTAGTAGGTTTAGAGAGACTTTTTTTTTTGGAAACATTTTATTGTAAGTTGAGTGAGTGAAGGTTTACAGAGCAGATCATAGTTTTACATTCAACAAATCATATACTTTGTTTCATCTCAATAATTGCAATCCCCTCCATGTAACAACAGTTATCTCACTTCCTCCCTGTAATTCTTATTTCCATACCACCCTCCTTCCCAACATTGTCCTTAGGTAAATGTTGTCCTTTTAGTCTTCAAAGGTTAACCATTCCATGGTAAGCTTACCCTACTAATATTATTGTTCCCCATAAATACCTATCTATCTCTCAGGTGAAAATTGGGCCATAAGGATGAGTTCTGTTCCATCTGTAGGGTGACCACGGGACATAGTCTTGGGTTCCTCCAGTCTCTCTGACCAGTAAGCCCTGTCTTTTATAAATACATATTTAATTCTAGGTTTTGTTCCACATTTTCTCCTATCATATCTGGGACCTTCTAATGTGATACATTTCAGAACAGCTGACAGTGCTAGTCAAGCACCATTTAGCTCTTGTGGTAGAATTATTTTGTCCTGCTTTACCTCCCAAGAACGGGCTTGTACTCACATTTCCTCAGACTCTACTGTTTGAGTCCTCAATCCTCCCATGGGTGTCATTGCATCCTACTACTGTGGACTTTTTTTTTTTTTTTTTTTGCCATTCCTTCTCAGTAGTTCTCCCCCAACCTTTCCCCGACAAGACCTAACAGCTCCAGTCTCCTCCCTCACCAAATCAGGGACACTATCGCTGCTCTGCTGTTCTGTTCCTGCTCCAAGCTTGAAGAAGTGTCTTTTCTCACTAAAGAAAGACCCCACCAAAACCAAGGGCCTCCCTTTGTCAACCTCTACAGCCTTAATCCACCTGCTATCCACCCACTATAGCACCTTACACCTGAAATTATTTGCCTCTCCTTGCAAGCCATGGCATTTTCAATTGTGTTGTATGGTGTGGCGCTGCAGGATCAGCACTGGATTGCAAACCACAAGGTCAGCAGTTCAAACCCACCAACTGCTCCTCGGAAACCCTATACAGAATCACTGTAAGTTGGAACCAACTCTACAGCACTTAATCACAACATATGCGTGTGAGAACTGCACAATGAATAAGGAAGGCCAAAGAAGAATTGATGCATTTGAATTATCGTGTTCGTGAATAATATTGAATATACCATGGACTGCCAGAAGAACAAACATATCTGTCCTGGAATAAGTTCAGCCAGATGCTCTTTAGAAGCAAGGACAGCAAGACTTCATCTCACGTACTTTGGGCATGTTATCAGAAGGGACCAGACTTTGGAGAAGGACATCATGGTTGATAAAGCAGAAGGTCAGGAAAAGAAAGGAAGACCTTCAATGAAATGTATCTTCTAGAAAATCAAAACCAGTGAAATGTATACATGTGTATATGCTGTTGTTGTTAAGTGTCATCGTGTCGGTTCTGGCTCATAGTGACCCTATATAGGGTTTCTAAGGAGCGACTGGTGAATTTGAACTATCGACCTTGTGGTTCAGACCAACCTTGCAGTCCAGTGCATTATCCCACAGCACCACACCAAGACTAAAGAGAAGTTGTAGAGGTGGGCAAGTCCATGGGTCAGATGTCAGGCTGGAGGCTTCTGATTCACGTAGTTGCAGGAATGATGAACCCAAGATCAGCAGATCAGACAGCAGATAGGCAAGCAGTCTGGGCTGATGCCTTCCAGGATGGATAGGCAATAGAACAAGTGACTGTCTCATATCCAAAGAACTGAAGGTTGAAAGAAGAGCCAGATGAAGAATCCAGACACAGGAGAAAAAAAAGCAAATGAGCTTTGCCAGACTGTCCAATAAATTGGAAGCAGGCCATACCCACAAGGAAACTTCCTTTCAAATGATTGGCTACTCATAGCAGATCCCACCATGGAGCTCATTACACCATATTAGCTGTCATCATGGGGGATCACTAGGTGAAGATGTGCCCTATAAACTTTCACTCAATCCAAAATAAAAACCTTTATTTAAAAAAAAAAAAAAAAAAAAAAGATCAAACATATCAATATGATAAAGAAGCGACAGGACTGGGCAATGTTTCATTCTGTTGTACATAGGGACAGAATTGACTTGCTGGCATTTACCAACCCATTTTTCCACAAATATACTTGAGTGTCTCTATATCATCATAATATCTCTGTTCTCAGTGTAAGCTATTTCCATCTCCCCACCATACTGAAGTTCTTGAAAGAATAACCTATCCTTCTTGTCTTTCCTGACAAGGTATTCTTACCTTAAACCCTGGCATAATGGTTTTCAACCCTTGCACATTTCTAAAGAAGTTCTTACAAAGGTCACCAGTGATCAAAATACCAAATCAGCCTGCCTTTTCCCCAGCATGAACTTTCTCGGGAATTCTTCTCTCACTTTTATTCTCTCCCTGCCTTTCTGACAGTGCCCTCTGCCTCCTTCTCTTTCTCTCTTAAACCACATCCTGTCAACAGAACTCCTTTCCTGTCTTCCCTTAGGTAATCTCTTCCATATGCAGTTACCAGTTTTGTCCGTTTTAATTTCTGACTTCTCTGAATTCCATTTCCACATTTTCATGTGCCCACCAGACAGTACTGGACTTCTAACCACAAGGTTGGTGGTTCAAACCCACCACCCACTCCTTGGAAACCTTACACAGGATTGCTATGAGTCGAAACTGACTCAGTGGCACTTAATAACAATAACAACAATCAAACACATGGAGTCCTGGTGTGGTACAGTACGATAAGCACTGGACTACTAACTACAAGCCACTCCTCACAAACCCTATACAGGGTCACTATGAGTCAGAACTGACTTGATGGCACTTAACAACACCAGCCAGACATATAGTGGTGGAACAAATGATTGACAGGTTCAGCTGCTAACTGAAAGACTGAATATCAGGTACAGATTCCTCATGAGCACAATTAAGTTTTCCAGAATACTCATACTTCACAATGTTGTCCATAGCTTGTCATGATCCACATAGTCGAAGGCCTTTCTGTAGTCAATAAAGCATAGGTAAACATATTTCTGATATTCTCTGCTTTCAGCCAAGTTCCATCGGACATCAGCAATGATATCCCTCATCCCACAGCCTCTTCTGAATCTGGCTTGAACCTCTGGAAGTTCCTTGTCAATGTATGCTTACAACCATTTCTGTATTAGCTTTACTCGCATGGGATATCAAAGATATTGTTCGATAATTTCCGCATCCCATTGGGTCACCTCTCTTTGGAATGGGCACAAACACGGATCTTTTCCAATCAGTCGGCCAGATAGTTGTCTTCCAAATTTCTTGGCATAGATGAATGAGTGCCTCCTGTGCCGCCTCACTTTCTTAGAAGATGTGAATTCAGTTTTAGTAGATATTACCAACTAGTTTTCCATATTGATGAAATCAGTGCAGGTTATTTTTTAAAGCTAGATTAAAAATATGCCTTCTGGTTATGTAGACTTTCACCTGTAAATTCACAATTGATCTGCAATTGTTTTACAACGGCAGCTGGACTAAGACCACATTTGAGAAGCCTACATGATTAAAGATTAAGAGAAATTTACTATGTATAGTAGAATGCTATGGCAACTAGACTGCAATGGACAGAGAAAACAAATGAGAAAACCACAGTGGTTGGTGCTCCCAATTGTGAATGAACTGCTTCTCAGAAGGACAGCTCTAAGAATTGCTGCTGCTACTACTGCATGGTATTGAGTCAATTCCAACTCATAGTGACCCTACATAGGCTTCCCAACGTTGTAAATCTTTACGGAAGCAGAAAGTCTCATCATTCTCTCTCAAAGCAACTGGTAGATTCAAACCACTGACTTACAGTTAGCAGCCCAACACATAACCCACTACACTACCAGAACTCTAAGAAGTAGCAGGTATTTATTTAATCCTCATCTGTCTCCCAAACACATACATTTTATTTTTATGCCGTATCATTTTCA
The DNA here is from genome assembly GCF_000296735.1 of Chrysochloris asiatica. Classification (NCBI taxonomy): domain Eukaryota; kingdom Metazoa; phylum Chordata; class Mammalia; order Afrosoricida; family Chrysochloridae; genus Chrysochloris; species Chrysochloris asiatica. The sequence continues at coordinate 14,049,632 of NW_006408582.1, forward strand.
TTTTCTTCAAAAGTTCCTCTTATACACTCAGTAGTCTAATTGAACCCAGCTTCTCTTATTATTTGCTCAGCATACAGGTTGAATAAGTATGGTGAAAGAACACAACCTGGTCGCACACCTTTCCCAATTTTAAAACATTCAGTATTCCCATGCTCTGTTTGAACAACTGCTTCTTGGTCTAG
>NW_006408582.1:14051569-14055204 GCF_000296735.1 Chrysochloris asiatica
GGAGGGAACAGTCACTGGAGAAGGATGTCATGCTGGGTAGGGTGGAGGGTCAGAGAAAAAGATGAAGATCCCCCCAACGATATGGATCAGCCAGGTGGCATCATTGATGGCATCAAGTGTGGCAGCCATAGTGAGGTTGGCCCAGGATCAGACATTGTTTCGTTCTGCTGTGCATGGGGTTGCTATGAGTCGGTTCCGACTCGATGGCACCTGACAACAGTCTATTTGAGGTATTGGAAATAGAGCAAGTATGCTGTCTAGAGGTCCTGATCAATGAACTCCTATTGATCCTAATGATGCATCAAGCTCAATGGTAAAAATGATCTGTGGAACTTTGCAAATGTGTCAGTGTGCTGGTGTGCTATGTCAGGTGAACCTGATAAGAATGGAGAATTAATGATTATTGATTTTCACAGTGCAGACATATAAGATATGACTAATTGCAGCAATATAGGAATCTTAACAGTCTCAGAGTTTATTTCAAAGGTGGGTGAATGAAAGAGAACTGAATGAAACACTTGGCGTATATCAAACATTACCACCAACCACTTTTGCGTCCTTGGCGTTTATCAAACACTACCACCAACTACTTTTGCTCACTTGTAAGATGGGAGTCTAAGACAACATCATATCTAAGGTCTCTTCTGGATCCCCAGCTTCATAACTCCATGTTATCCTAAGAAAATTAACATGGTAATTTGGGGATACACACATACTTTGAAAGAAAAGCAACTGTCACTCTTTTCTTTCCTCTCCACAAACTGTATTTAGAGTCTCCAGATCTAAGAGTTAACTTTTTTTTGCTTCCTAGAACCCATTAATATTGTCAATAGCTTAATGTTATTCTCTAAGAATGGTGATGCAAAGATTAAGCACTTGATTGCTAACTAAAATGTTAGCAGGTCACACCCACCAACCTTTCCGTTGGAGAAAAGACATGGGTATTCACTTCCATAAAGATTGCAGTGTAGGAAACTGTGTAGGGCAGTTCTACTGTGTCAGATAGGGTGGCTACATGATTTTTACAGAGTAATCATCTGAGCTATGACTAATGATAGTAATAAATGAGTCCTACCAACCTTTGAGTGGGGATCAACTCAGTAGAAAGCAACAACAAAAATACAGGAATACAGAACATTTGTCTAAAGAAACTCATTCATTTAATGAATGCATTTTGAGTGCTTATTAAGTTTACAGCCTCAAAGAACTTCCAGTGTCACATGAGGACTAAGATAGGGCGACTAGACTGTTACATAAACTACAAGGATTCAGCTCACTTGTGGGACAAAGACGACTTCATGAAGGGGAGCCAAGTGAATTGAAAACAAAAAGATGGGTAACATTTCAGTAGGTGGAAACATGGAAAGTGTTCTCTTCAAAGAGTATGTAAAGAGAGAAAAGTGCCATAGATTTAGGGAGAAAGTTTGGGGGATGTTGCTGTTGTTAAGTGCCATCAAGTCGGTTCCGACCCATAACGACCCTGTGTAGGGTTTCTGAGGAGCAGCTGGTGAGCTTGAATTGCGGACCCTGCAGTTCAAATGGCTTTGCAGTCTGGTGCATTAACCCACAGCAAGAGTTTGGGGGATAGGAATCTATAAATTGAATGACCATGTGTCCTGTTTTGTCCAGGACAACCCCTGTGTATTTTCCTACCTGATACAGTTGTTGTTGTTGTTGTTATGTGCTGTCGAGTCGGTTCCGACCCATAGCGACCCTGTACAGGGTTTCCGAGGGTGTAAATCTTTACGGGAGTAGAAGACCTCATCTTTCTCCCACGGAGCAGCTGGTAGTTTCGAACTGCTGACCTTAAGGTTCGCAGCCCGATTCGTTAATAGCGCTCTTTTCACTTTCAAAAAGTGTCCCAGTTTGAATGAAAATTTTACAGTTACTAGAGAAGTCCTGGAGTCCTCGTGTGGCACTGTGGGTTAATGCACCAGACTGCGAAGTCGTTTGAACTACAAGGTCGGCGGTTCAAGCTCACCAGCTGCTCCTCGGAAACCCTATACAGGGTCACTATAGGTCAGAACCGACTCGACGGCACTTAACAACAACAACAGAGAAGTCCTAGTGTGGTGCTCTAAGATAAGTACTGGATCACAAGGTTTGAAGTAAGAGACACAAAGTTCAAACCTACCAGCTGCTGCTCGGAAACTCTATATGGGGTTGTTCTGAGTATTAACGGATTTGATGGCATTTAACAACAACACAGAACCCTGGTGACCCAGTGGTTAAGTACTCAGCTGCTAACTAAAAGGTCAAACTCACCAGCCTCTCCACAGGAGAGAGATATGGCATTCTGTTCCTCTAGATTATTCCCTTGGAAGCCGTGTGGGGAAGTTCTGCTCTGTGCTATCAGGGTGTTAAATGTGGGAATCGACTCTACAGCAGTGGGGTTTTATTTTTGTTTTTTTGGTATAGCTATAAGTGATACCTATGATGCTTTTGAGTTACGGTGTTGGAAGACAGTATTGAAAGCCATGGGCTGCCAAAAGAACCAATAGATCCGTTTTGGAAGAAGTGCAGCCAGAGTGCTCCTTGGAGGCTAAGATGGTCAAACTTCATCTCTCCTACTTTGGATATATTGTCAGGTGGGACCAGTCGCTGGAGAAGGATATCATGTTTGGTAGGGTGGAGGGTCCGAGAAAAAGAGGAAGACCCCCAACAAAATGGACTGGCCAAGTGGCAGCAATGATAAACTCAAGCATGGCAGCAGTAGTGAGGCTGGCCCAGGATTGGGCAGTATTTCGTTCTGCTGTGCATAAAGTCGCTATGGGTCAGTACCAACTCAATGGCACCTAACAACAACAACAACCACTCATCTATCACTTTGTGGTGGCTTACATGTTTCTGTGATGTCAGAAGCGAAGCTGCTGGTATTTTAAATACTAGCAGTGTCACCAGGGTGGACAGGTGTCAGCAGCGCTTCTAGACTAAGACAGACTAGGAAGAAGGAGAGAGAAACGTCTGAATACTTAGCCACTGAAAACATTATGAATAGCTGGGGAACGTTATGAAATATAGTGAAAGAAGATGAAAATATTATGAAGTGCAGCAGAATACTGTCAGATGTAGCACTGGAAGATGAGCCAACAGGTTAGAAGGCACTCAAAATGCAACTGGGAAAGAGTTGCCTCTTCAAAGTAGAGTTGACCATAGGACAAGAATGTAGCAAAGCTTTCATTTGCTGATAGGGCACAACTCAAAGAGAAACAGCTGCAAACATCCATTAATAATCAGAACATGGAATGTACAAAGTATGAATCTAGGAAAATTGGAAATTGTTTAAAATAATATGGAATGCATAAAGATTGGTATCCTAGACATTAGTGAGCTCAACTGAGCTAGTTTGTCCATTTTAAATCAGACAATCATATGGTTTACTATTTGGGAACAACAAATTCAAGAGAAACAGTGCCCAATTCATAGTCAAAAGAGCATTTCAATAAGACTAAGACTCAATGAGAATACACGCTCTGATTGGTGACCACACTCGTCACTGATAAGGGGAAGTGAGGGAAAAACAGCAATGAAGTGGCGAGCTAAGCCCTATAATGTGGAAAGTGAAGCATTCAGCTGATAAAAAGAGAGGGCAAGTGCACAAGAACACCCACACTTGCAGATAATACCCACTTGAC
>NW_006408582.1:14055838-14056373 GCF_000296735.1 Chrysochloris asiatica
ACCATGGCAATGGTACGATATACGATAGCATGAATGTAAAACTAATGCTCTCCCATGTAAACTATCTTATAATTCACAATAAAACACTTAAAAAAAAAGAGCATTTCAAGATTCATAATACTACCTGCGATAGGATAATATCCATAAGCCCACAAGGAAGACCAGACCAGTTAATACCACTATTATTCAAATTTATGTGCCAAACACTAAAGCTGGTGATGATGAAATTAAAGAATTCTATCAAATTCATTAGTCTGAAACTGATCAAACATACAATCAAGATGCATTGATAATTACTGGTGGTTGTAATGCAAATTTTGGAAACAGAAAAGAAGGATCAGTAGTTGGAAAATATAGCCTTGGTGATAAAAATTATTCTGGAGATCACACAATAGAATTTGATGTAACCAAAAACTTCTTTATTACAAATACCTTCTTTAAATAACTTAAAAGGAAACTATACATGTGGGCCTTACCAGATGGAATACACAGGAATCAAATTGACTACATCTGTGGAAAGAGATGGTGGAAAAGC
>NW_006408582.1:14057278-14061433 GCF_000296735.1 Chrysochloris asiatica
TACATTAGACATGCTATTAGGAGGAACCAGTCCATGGAGAGGGACATCATGACCCTGGAGAGTCAGCAAAAAAGAGGAAACCCCCAATGAAATGAATTGAGACAGTGACAGCAATCACAGACTCAAACATAGAGGCAATTGTGACAACGGTTCAGTACTGAGCAGAGTTTGGTTCTGCTATGCATAGATAAGGCCACTGTGTGTCAGAACTGACTCAATGGCACCTAACAACAACATTATTAAGTGATGCTGTTTCAGAGGTAGACCATAAACGCTGCTAATACAATCAGAGAGCTAGAAGTATCAAGAATGTCTCTAAGCTTGCCAGCTGCTTGGCAGATAAAATGGAGGTAAAATGCAAGTGGAGGAATGGCCATTGGAGTTGTTGATTGGGAAGAAAGAGTATGCATTCAGTTTTAGACCAGAAAGATAGAGGTGAAGGGGAGTCTGAAGATAAAGAAACTAGGGTGAGAGATATTAAGTAACTTTCCTGATGCTCCCAATCACAGTCAGGGGGCCTCCTGTCTCCACTCCAATCCCCCAAGTTTGGAGCTCTTGAATATGCAGGAGGAGTGACTAGTCTAAAAAACATAATAATAATAATAAAGCAAACCAGTTGTCATCAAGTCAACTCTGACTCATGGTGACCCCATGTGTGTCATATGAGAACTGTGCCATGTAAGGTTTTGAATGTCAAAACAGTTTTGTTCAATTTTCCTTCTGTTCTTTTAGTCATCTGGTTCATGATAACAGTGTGCTCGCCTAGTCCCTGTGTCTTTCCATTCCCAGAAGTTGGTGGCCAAGTCATACTGAATAATGGCAACTTGCGTAACTCTTAATAACTTTCCAGCACTTTTACATATCTTATCTCATTTGAACTCTAGAGCTATTATTATGAAATGAGGAGGAGAAATGAAGGCCGTGTAATATCATATTCTGGTTGGGTCGATTTGAAGCTACACTTCAGAAGGATTGATTAATGGTGCCAATATCAGCAGGAAGGGAGGCATTATACAGGACTTTGTCCTTGACCAAGTTCAATTCAACTATATTTTATCAACAACTGGGAAAAATCAAGGAATCCAGACTTACCATCCTCTTAGAATATACAATACCAGGAGGACTCGAATCTTGCAATATTAAAAGTCAAGGTTGCTTTAAAAATATTTTTAAATGTAAAATTTTACTGTTAAATCTTATTTAAAATTATAATAATAACACATACACCAGACAAGATAGAACACTGCTAAACTAAAAGGACTTCACATCCCATAGTAGTTGCCTGTAAATTTGTATAAACTCCATCTCCTAGAACAAATTTTTCTGGCTCTCCTCATCTGGAGAGCTTCTACTTATCCTTCCTGGCCCCATGTGGATGTTGCCTCCTCTGGAAAGTCACCCCTACCTCACAGGTTTGCTTTATCTTGGTTGTTGTTGTTGTTGTCATTAAGTGCCAGTGCCGTTGAGTTTGTCTCGACTCATAGCTACCCTGTACAGAGTTTCTGAGGAGCAACTGGTGAGTTTGAACCACCGACCTTGTGGTCCAGTGCTTTATCTCACAGCGCCATCCAAGGACTTCAGGAACTTTTGGTCTTTATGAATGTGATCGTTTCTCACCACCTCCACCATCTATCTCACCAGGATGTCTGCAGTACCCCCTTCACTGCTGCCAGCTTCTACTCCGTGACTACTCTGGTCTGTACTTAATACAGCAGCCAGTGTGACCCTGTCACCCTCCAATGCATTTCCATCTCACTAGAGTAAAAGCCAGTATTACATCTTTAACTGTCTTCAAGGCTCTACATGGATTGGCCCCCAGTTTTGTTTTTTTTAACACATCTCTTGTTACTTTCCCTCTCATCTACAGTGCAGCTATTCTAGCTGTCTTGTTATTCCTAGCTAGGCCCACCTAGGCACTTTTGCTCCATTTAATGCTGTCCAGTAGAACTTTTTAACAATGATGAAAAGTTCCATTTGGCAATATCCACATGGTAGCTACTAATCACATGTGGGGAATTCTAGTGTGGTGCTGTGTGTTAATGCACTGGACTGCAAAATTCATTTGATCCACAAGGTCAGCAGTTCAAGCTCACCAGTTGCTCCTTAGAAATCCTATGCAGGGTTGCTATGAGTTGGAACTGACTCGATGGCATTCGACAACAGAAACAACAATCACATGTGGATAGTGATCATTTGAAATCTGGCTGGTGTGACTGAAAAACTGAATTATTAAGTTTTACTTAATTGAACTTAATTTAAATAGTCACATGTGATGGATTGGATGGTGCATTTCTAGCTTTTTCCTCTGCCTAGAATCCTCCTCCCTCCAAAATCCTCTTGTTCAATCCCCTAATGTCTTTGTTCAGATCTTTTCTTCTCAATAATGAATAGCTTAAGTAGATATATATAACCAGTCAATTAAACTTCAGTGTATCAAGTTTTAAAGTCTGAAATTGTTTAAACATGCAATCAAGATGCATTGATAATTACTGGTGATTGGAATGCAAAGTTTGGAAACAAAGAAGAAGGACCAGTTGCTAGAAAGCATGTCCTCAGTGATAGAAATTATGCTGAAGATCACATGATAGAATTTTGCAAGACTTCTTCATTGCAAATACCTTTTTAAGCAACATAAAAGATGACTCTACACATGGACCTCACCAGATGGGATACAAAGAAATCAAATTGACTACATTTATGGGAAAAGATGGCAGAAAATCTCCATATCATCAACCAAAACAAGTCTAGGGCCGATGTGAAACAGACCATCAATTGCTCTTATGTAAATTCAGGCTGAAGTTGAAGAAAAGTAAAACAAGTTCACGAAAGCCAAAATATGACCTTGAACATATCCCACCTCAATTTAGAGATCATCTGATGCATTAGATGCTAATGACTGAAGACCAGAAGAATTGTGGAATGATACCAAGAACATCATACAAGAAGAAAGCAGAAAGTCATTAAGAAAGAAGGAAAAGACCAAAATGAATGCCAGAAGAGACTCTGAAACTTGCTCTCCCACGTTGAGATGCTAAAGCAAATGGAAGAAATGAGGAGGTCAAAGAGCTGAATAAAAATTTTCAAAAAGCAGCTCAAGAAGACAAAGTCAAGTTATACAACGAAATGCACAAAGACCTCTAGTTAGAAAACTAAAAGAGAACACATTTGACATTTGTCAAGCTAAGGGAATTGAAGAAAAAATTCAAACATCAACTTGAAATATGAGCAAAATGGAGTCCTGGTGTGGTGGTGTGGGTTAATGCACTAGACTGCAAGGTCAGTTTGAACTGAAAGATTTGTGGTTCAAGCTCACCAGCCACTCTTTGGAAATCCTATACAGGGTTGATATGGGTCAGAACTGAATTGATGGCACTTAACAACAACAATGAACAAAATATTGAGTGATAGAAAAAGCACCAAAAGAAGATGGAAGGAATACAGAGTCACTGTACTAAAAAGAAATTGTTGATGTTTAACTATTTGAAGAGGTAGCATATGATCAAAAGCCAATGATACTGAAGGAAGAAGTCCAAAGTGCATTTAAGGCATTGGCAAAGAACACTGGGAATTGTAATACAAATTGAAATCTTTCAACAAACTGATGTATCACTGGAGGCACTCAATCACCTATTTCAAGAAATTTGGAAGACAACTACCTGGCCAACTGACTGGAAGAGATCCAGATTTGTGCCCATTACAAAGAGAGGTGACCCAATTTCATACAGAAATCATCAACTAATATCATTAATATCACATGCAAGTAATTTTGCTAAAGATAATTCAAAAATGGCCACTGAAGTACATTCACAGAGAGTTACTTAGGTTCTGACCAGATACAGATGGGGACATGGATGGAGGAACATCATTGCTGATGTCAGATGGATCTTGGCTGAAAACAGAGAATACCAGTGCTTTATTGATTTCTCAAAGGCTTTCTATTGTGTGGATCATGACAAACTATGGACAACAGTACAGAGAATGAGGATTCCAGAACACTTGATTATACTCACGAGGAACTGAGTACAATAGGCAGTAGTTTGAACAGAACTAGAGGACACCGAATGATTTAAAATCAGGAAAGGTGTGTGCTAGGGTTGTATTATTTCACCATAGTTATTCAATCTGTATGCTGAGCAAAGAATCTGAGAAGCTGGA
>NW_006408582.1:14061883-14063137 GCF_000296735.1 Chrysochloris asiatica
CAAATCAATCTCTTTTGGAAGAAGTACAGCCAGAATGCTCTTTAGAAGCCAGGATGGCCAGACTTCATCTCTTACACTTTAGACTTATTATCAGGAGTGACCAGTCCCTGGAGAAGGACCTAATAGTTGGTAAAGTGGAGGGTCAGCAAAAGAGAGGAAGACCCCCAACAAGATAGATTGGCACTATAACAGCAGCAATGCACTCAAGCGTAGCAACAATTAGGAGATTGGCTCAGGACCAGGCAGTGTTTCTTTCTGTTGTATATAAGATTGCTATGAGTTGTTACTGACGTCATGTCAACAATCCTAACAACAACAAGAAGATAGAATTCTGAACTAGGGAGTCTGGCTCCAGAACCCAAGCTCTAAATGACTACATTGAATTACTTCATCTTCATGAGTAGAAACCCAGTAAAAATTGTTGAACGCATGCTTGCGTGAATGAATGAAATGTGGCTGACAAAAAAGGGAATGCATTCTTAAACTGCAATAGTAAAAGGAAAGTGTTTAGATAAGGGAGATTACAGTTCCATTATAGGGTGCAGGTCAGCTCAAGATAGGTGAGTTCCTTTTCCAAAAGGATCAATAAACTGAAGTATGTCTTAAGAACTAAAACCACACTAATAAAGGCTCTGAAATTGCTGAAACAGTGAAACAAATTGCTTAACTTTTGAGAAATGGATGGTGGAAATTAAGAGTTTTCTTTAAATACAGGGATTCCTGTTGGAATGAGACTAGAATGATGCTGTAGAGTGCTGAGGCCAGAACTGAACAGCAGGTGTAAGTAACAGGACAGCCAATGACAGATCACAACATGAAGGAGTTGATAGCTAGAAATATTCCAAGATGACAGTTTGCCTTGTGAGATAGTGAGTTCCCCACTATTGGTAGTAAGCAAGCAAAAGCTGTATCAGGGGGAATCTCAGGGCATATTTGAATTTGGTTGCAAGTTGGACTGACAGCTCTTAAGGCTCTTTTCAATTTTTAGATTCTTATTTGCTTCTTTGTCAGTAAATGCATTAAACACAAACTACTTTATTAACTGTTCACAACTCCGTATGATGCCACAACCATAATCCCCATTTTACAAGCAAGGAAGCTGAGGATTAGTGATCTCAAGTACTGTATTTTTACTCAAATAATACAGGTTTTTCATGCCACATACCTCCATGTGCTATTTTCATATGCCCCAGTAGCACAGTGGATTATGAGCTGGGCTGCTAACTTCAAGGTCAGCAATTCAAATCTACCAGC
>NW_006408582.1:14064977-14066226 GCF_000296735.1 Chrysochloris asiatica
TTCTACTGTGCATGGGGTCACTATGAGTCAGTTCCGACTTGATGGCACCTGACAACAACAACAACGTCATTTTTGTGACTGTTGGCAGGGAAGTTTGGTTCTAGCAGCAGACCCTCACCAACCTATCCTCCTGTTTCTAAAGCAACCCCTCTCCCAGCAGGATTTCTTCCTTTTCTCTATTGCTAAATAAGTCACTTTTTTTGTCCTAGAAACAGCCTTCACCAGGGCAGTCAACGATAGCTCAGGAGATATGCAAGTCTGCACATCCCAGGCTGGAGAGGCCACTCAGGCCAGCAAGACTGGTGCATCGAAACCAGTACATTCTACCTCACGGTTCAGCTGGCTGGCTGCCATGCTTGAGTGTTTGGAATCTCCCTCTTGGGCAAATGCCACTGGGATGAGAGGCTGTCTTAGGCACAAGAGGGGTCGTGCATCCCTTGTGCAGAAGACACAGAGTCAATTGGCCACCCAGAGGCCCTACAAGTCTGGAGTAGTGTGAGTCCACTCCTACAATATCATGCTGCCTAGTTTTGTTTGGGGTCATCATGGCAGGACCCCAGCATGCATGGGCAATGGCACCTGTCAGCCATGGGACCAGCCCATGCTCTGGCTAAGGTATCCCTGTGATCAGCCCTAGATCGACCAGCGCCCCCCCACCATTCACCCACAATACACACAGAGGTCTCAACTAACAGGGAACCTGTGTACAGATCTGCTACAAGGAACTCCACTGCTTTCAGGCCTGGTGGGGGACTGCTCCAGAGTAAAAGCACAGTTGTTACTACTGTTTTTGTTGTAAATCGGTACCTTTGAGTCTGTTCTGACTCATAGCAATCTTATGCACAACAGAACAAAACACTGCACCATCCTCACAATCATTGTTAAACTTAAGCCCATTGCTGCCGCTGTGCCAGTCCATCTCATTGGGGGTCTTCTTCTTTTTACATTCACTTTACCTAGCATGACGGCTTTCTCCAGGGATTGGTCCCACCTGACAACATGTCTGAAGTACAAGACCAAGACTCACCACCTTGGCTTCTAAAGAGCTTCTAGCTGTACTTCTTTCAATACAGATTGGTTTGTTCTTTTAGCAGTCCATGTCATTTTTTCCCCCAAAACTTTTTATTATGAATTGAGTAAAGGTTTACAGAGCACATCATCAATTTTACATTCAACAAATTATATATTTCACTTCATTACATGGTTGTAATCCCCTCCAGTTGTTAACAGTTAATAACAGTTAACAGCA
>NW_006408582.1:14067311-14071383 GCF_000296735.1 Chrysochloris asiatica
TCTGGTCATTATAAATTCCTTTCATTTCTATTTGTCAGGAAATGTCCTAATTTTGCTGCAATATTTGAGGTACAGCTTTGCTGGATATGTGATTCTTGGATGGTAGCTGGCAATACCTTTTTTCCGAGTTTTGTATACATCATCCCATTGTCTTCTTGTTTGCCTGGCTTCTGTTTAGAAATCAGAGGTCTCGGGATTGTTTGCTTGTCTTTGGTATTGGAAAGTTTGATGATGGCTTGGTGATTTTCTTTTGGGATATATCCTGTTTGGGATTCACTCATCTTCTCATATGCTTATCTTCTTCACTTTCATGACATTAGGGAAGTTTTCTTCCAACAACCCTTTGACAAATTTCTCTGTGTTTTTTATTGTGTCTTCTGTTCTAGAATTTCAATCACCCATAAGTTGTTCCTCTTCATGGCATCCCACATAACTCTTAGGCTTTCTTCAGGTTTTTCTCATTCTTTTTTCTAATTGTTCTTCTAGCATACTAGTTTGAGACGTTTATCTTCAAGTTCAGTAATTCAGACTTCCATTACTTCAAATCTTCTCCTTTGCCCTTTCAATATATTGTTCATTTCTGAAATCTTCGTAGTAATCTAGATTTCTAATCGCAGGTTTTGTAGTGTTTCAAAATTTGCATTTATTTTGTCTGTTTGTTCTTGTAGTGTTTTCCTGAATTCTTGAAAAGTTTTCATTGTTTTCTACTTGCTTTATTCAAGTTTTCTATTGATCCTTTGAAAGTACCTGGTTATCATTGTTTTGAATTATTTTTCAGTTAATTCCACTAGCTTTTCTTCCTCAAAAGTGTTTCCTGGCTCTGCATCTTGGTCATTTGAGCCATTTTCTCTAGCTTCTTTATGTAAGGTAAAATTTTCTGTTGTCTCCAGGGAACTGTGGGATTGTTGTGTTTGTAAAAACAAACAGTGCCGTTGTTGGACCTGGAAGAGAGAAATCTCTGGTGGGCTTCTGTAATTCAAGGCGCTTACAAGGCGGTTGTGGGAGGGATGTGACAGCAGTTACTGGCCCTAGATGGAGTTCCTATTGGCATTGCTGATCTATGTTCATGGAACTGAATCCAGAAGTTTGTGGGAACCCTTGATGAAGCTCATTTCAGTGTCTGTTAGGAATATAGGGAAGCTGAGGACAGCATAACTGGTTAAATGGCTAGTCTGCTGGTGCTACAGGTTTTGTAGACCTAGAGCCAAGCCCACCTGAATCTAGGCACCAAAGCTGCACACCAAAGTGGCAAAACTGCCCTCCAACTCACACTGATGTGGTTTCCAAGCATGTGGCTCCAAACTAACTATCTGAAAGCAGGGTCTATGATGGAGGTGCATGATGATAGGAGCTAGCAACACTTCTGGTCACTAAGTAAGTGTAGGGAACAAGAAGACATCACACCTTTTCTTTTGTCTGCATGAATCTGCTCTGGCAGGCCTCCTTCCACTGGGTTGAGCTGCATCTGGCCAGCCATTCACCAGTCACTCTCCCTCATGCCACACCTGCTCAGTCTCTCCTCCCAGAAAGCACTCTATCTACCTCTCTATTTCTTATAAAGTTCAGGGTGCCAGAATTTTCATCTGTGTCTGTTTTATTTTGTCTCTCATATTTTCATATAGAGGGTTCCTTTGCTGTGCCAGCCTAGTCTGCCATCTTGCTGGAAGTCTCCCTCCTATTGGTAATTTCAATATTCTCCTCCAACACCATAACTGCAATGAATCAATTCTCCTATGGTCTCCTTTATTCATTGTATATGAAGTTACAGAAAATACCATAGCTTGGTTCAGGTGCCAAATAGATGTCTTTGCTCTTGGAAACTTTAAAGATTTGCCTAATGTAATACATCATGTGTCTTCGTGACTGCTGTTTCTATGGCTACTGATAGTGGATCCAAGCAAAATGAAGTCTTTGACAATGTCAATATTTTCTCCATTTATATGAATGCTATGTACTGATCCAGTGATGAGGATTCTTGTTTTCTTTACATTGAACTGCAAGCCATACTGAAAGCTGTGATCTTTGATCTTCATCAGTAAGTATTATAAGTCTTCTTTGCTTTCAGTGAGCAAGGTTACATAGTGCAGGTTGCTAATGAATCTTCCTCAAATCCTGATACCACGTTGTTCAATCTAGCTTCTCAAATTATTTGTTCAGTGTATAAATTGAATAAGTATGATGAAAGAATACAAGCCTGGCACACACCTTCCCAATTTTAAATCAGTCAATGTTCCCTTGCTCTGTTCAAACAACTGCATCTTGGTCTATGTACAGGTTCCTCATGAACACAATTAAGTGTTCTGGAACAATCATTTTCCACAATGCTGTCCATAGCTTGTCATGATCCACACAGTCAAAAGCCTTTGGATAGCCATTAAAACACATATTAAACATCTTTCCGATATTCTTTGCTTTCAGCCAAGACCTATCTGATGTCAGCAATGATATCCCTCATTCCTCATCCTTGTCTGAATCTGGCTTGAACCTCTGGCAGTTCCCTTACAATGTACTGTTGCAGTCATTTTTTAGGAATGCTGACTGTGTTCACACTTTAGGTTTTATAACTCCAGATTTTTGTGCATTTCATTATAATACTTGACTTTGTCTTCTCAAGTTGTGCTTTAAATATTCTGTTCATCTTTTTTTTGTTTTTAATTTCCTCATTTCTTCCATTTGCTTTAGCATCTTTATGCTGGACAGCAAGTTTCAGAGTTTCTTCTGGCATCCATTTTGGTCTTTTTTCTCTCTTTCTTTCTTTCTTGTTTTCTTAATGACCTTTTGCTTTCCACATTATGTGTTTGTAATTTTTTTAAGACTAGCTAAATACAAAGTGTAATGACAAAGACCAGAAACTCCAGAGAAAGGAATATTCTCCAGTGCATAGATGTCACAGTTGAGGAAACCTAGAGGATCTCACATAGAGCAAGTACTCGGGTCAGAGCTTCTGATAATGACAGTCTGATGCTCTCTATGATTCCTTCTGCTCCCCCCTCTCTTTCCTCCTCTGCTCCGACATCAAATGCCCCACATTAGTCTGTTTTCAGGTTAAGCAATGGACTGCTAACCACAGGTTAGTAGTTCAAACCCACCAATTGCTCCTAGGAAACCCTACACAGGGTCATTAAGAGTTGGAACTGATTCAACATTACTTAACAACAACAACATCTTAGTTATCTAATGCTACTGTAACACAAATACCAAAGTAGGTAGTTTTAAATAATAGGAATTGATTTCCTCACAGTTTTGGAGGCTAGAAGCACAAATCAGTGTCTTAACTGTGTCAATTCCTCCTTTGCCACTACCCCCAGGTGTTTTTTTGTTTCTTTGGTCTTCCTTGGTGTGTAGACAGTCTTCACATGACTTCTCTCTTCTCTTGTATGTACATATTTCTGTGTCTAATCTGCTATTAGGTTTACGACCCTAAGTGATTAGGTTTAGGATCCACCCTACACTGGTTGGTTCTGACTCATAGCGACCCTATACAGGAGCATCTGGTGGGTCTGAGCTACTACCCTTGTTGTTTGCAGTTCAATGATGATCCTACAGAACCACACCAGGCTAAAACCAACCTTGTGATTGAATACTCATCCTACAGTGCCACACCAGGACTCTAATAACCATATATACTTGTTGTTACATGCCATCAAGTAGTTTCCAACCCACAGTGACCCTGTATAGGGTTTCTGAGGAGCAGCTGCACTTGAAATGCCAACCTTGTGGTTCAAACTGACTTTACAGTCCAGTGTACTATCCTATAATGCCACACAGTATATGTCTAGACAATTTGGTGGTGGTGGTGGTGGTAGCTATGTGCTATGGAATCAGTTTTGACTCATAGTGATCCTCTATAGTGTTTCCAAGGCTATAAATCTTTACAGGAGCAGAAAACTTCATCTTTCTCCTGTGGAGCAACTGGTAGATTCAAACTGCTGACCTTGCAATTAGCAAGCAGCCCTACTCATAACCCATTACTCAATCAGGGCTCCTTTTAGACACCTTTGTTGTTGTTGGTAGGTGCCATCAAGTCTGTACCAACTCATAGCAACCCTATGCACAACAGAGCAAAACACTG
>NW_006408582.1:14071853-14092178 GCF_000296735.1 Chrysochloris asiatica
TGACTGCTGCTTCCATGAGTGTTGATGGTTGATTCAAGATGAATGAAGTCCTTGACAACTTCAGTCTTTTCTCTGTTGAGAAGAATGCTGTTTATTCACTAGACACTGTAGTTAAGAGTAAAAGAGAAATAGGACAATGTTTGGGGGAAACTGAATCTTATGAGAGTTCTGTTTAGTATAGAATGCATGGTCATATATGTCAGCTATGGGAAGAGAAGAGGAAGAGACTTAGAGAGAAGAGAGAAGGAATAAATGATGGTGTCTTATCATAAAAGAAACTGAGTAGGGATGAGGAGATGCAACAGACAGTAATATCAAGGGCCCAAAGCAAAGGCAAGCTTGGAGGCTATTCTGATTATGTTCTTTTGTAATTACTTGAAATCATTTTACTCTTTTTAGGTTTCCTAATTTTCACCCTTATTTCCATCTCTCTTCCCCTGACCTCCTTGATTTATTCAGTAGCCATCGTTGTGATATCACAAGCACAGAGCTGGGACTCAAGTCACCTGCATGTCACTCACAGGTGCCATTGGTTGACAGTGTGACATAGAGCAAATCAACTCCCCACTTAATGGCTTCAGCTACCTCTTTTGAAACATGTTGCAACCAGACCCCTCATGTGTCCATTTGTCCATTCAGTCATTCACTAAATATTGAATAACCACTTGTCTTTTTTTAGGTGCTAATACGAAGCTGATCTCTTCTGTGTCTAAAGTTTTGTGTTCCCTGTGGCTTCTCAGTGATGCTTTCTCTGTTGGCATGTGCTCATGTCATGAGCTGAAGTGTTTTGCTCCCAAATGAAACCAGAGGCTACTCAGGCAGACTACATTGGCCCTGCTAGTAGAGTAGAAGGGAAGGAGATGGGAACACATCAAGAGTAGGATCAGCCCAAGCTATGCAAGCTATACTTGTCCACTCAATACTCCCATGGTGAGGGAGCTCCCCAGTCTCACTGGTCTCTTAGCTTAAATTAGCTTAGAGGTTCTGACCAAAACCCAAAGCACCTGTTTAACAAATTCCTAAACTGTGATGGGAAAATTTAGAAACAGATGATGATAATAGTTGAACTTGCTAAACATATGTCACTGAATTGTACACCTGAAGAATTTAAAAAGACAAACAATTTGTTACATACATATCTACCACAATTTTTACAAAGTCTCTCAACTGATCTTCTTATCTGGATCCTGGTTTATAACTGCTGTCTGTGACTACTTGAGAGGCTACAGTAGAGTGGCCCCTCACAGTTCTGGCTATGAGGAAAAAATTAGCTTTCCTCTGATTTTTAAAGCCTAAAATCTACTCATAGTAGACCAAAGAAAAGAAAAAAATTGAAGTCTGGTAGTAAAAGGAGAGCCACAAAGAGAAATCCTAGTAGCACTTGTCCGCACAGAGAAATAGGCAGTCTCAGCAAGGCTTCGAGTTTTCCCAGCTCTTTGATCAGCCTTCCTAATGCTGAGAGATATGCAGGGATTGACAGCACCAATGACACTTAGGTGACTTTGGCTGGATAGTTGTATCTTTGTTTATCTTGATGTCAGGAAGCATCTGACTCATCTTGTTCCCTGCTTCTGGCTCTGTGTTTGCCAGGTAATTTAGTTATCTAGTGCTACTATAGCAGAAATACCCAAATGTATAAGCTTAACAAAACAAACTTTATTTTCTCCCAGTTTAGGAGGTTAATAGTCTGAATTCAGGTTGTGGACCCTAGGTGAAGGATTTTTATCATTATACGCTTGCTCTCTCTCTCTGTTGGCACTGAATGAAGGTTCTTGTCTCTTCTGATCTTCTCCTGGGCAAACTTCATGTAGCTTTCTTCCCCATCTCTGCTTTGCTCACTTGTTTAATCTCTTTTACACCTCAAAAGAGATTGACTCAAGATAAAAGGTACACTAATTCTGCATCATTAACACGTTCCCAAATGGGATTATATCACAAATACAGATATTAGGATTTACAACACATATTTTGGGGGACACAATTTAATCCATAGGAATTCTACTATTTGAGTTCCCAAATTCATGTCCTTGTCGCATGAAAAACACATTCACCCCATCACATCATCCCAAAAGTCTTAACTCCAAATTTAAAATCTAATTTTCTAAATCAATTTTTGGTGAGATGTTAGTTTTATCCCATCCTAGGGCAAAATTCCTCTTAATCTGAAGCTGTGAAGTCTATAATATAAATATCTGCTTCCAATAACAATGGTAGAATCAGCATAAGGTAGACATTTCCAATAAAAATGGGAGAAATTGGAGGAGAAAAAAGATGACAGGCACTAAACAAGTTCAAAATAAAACAGGACCAATTACATTAGCTCATAAACCTTGAAAATTTTCCTCTGTTCCCTTTGAAAAGGGTTGGGGAACATCTGGCCTACAGGTCATAGTGTTGTTGTTAGATGTCATCAAGTCAGTACCAACTCATAGCAACCTTATGCACAATAGAACAAAACACTGCCTGGTCCTGTGGCAACCTCACAATCGTTGCTACATTAAACACATTGCTACTGCCATTGTGCCAATCCATCTAGTTGATGGTCTTCCTCATTTTCTCCAACCCTCCACTTCACCAAATATCTTTCTCCAGGGACTGGTTGATCCTGACAATATGTCCAAAGTATGAGAGATGAAGTCTGGCCATCCTGCCTTCCAAGGAGCACTCCGACTGTACTTCTTCCAACACAGATAGGTTTGTTCTTTTGGCAGTCAATGGTACTTTTAATATTCTTCTCCAACACCATAACTCAAATGAACCAGTTCTTCTACTGTCTTCCTTATGCACTGTCCAACTTTTACATGCATGTGAGGTTATTGAAAAATACCATGGCTTGAGTCAGGCGCACCTTAGTCCTCAAACTGACATGTTTGCTCTTCAACACTTTAAAAAGGTCTTGTGCAGCAGATTTACCTACTGCAAGACATCATTTGATTTCTTGACTGTTGCTTTCATGAATGTTGACGGTTGATCCAGGCAAAATGAAGTCTTTGACAACTTCAATGTTTTCTCCATTTATATGGATATCGTTTATTGCTCCTGTGGTGAGGATTTTTATTTTCTTTATATTGAGATGCAACCCATACTGAAGGCTGAGGTCTTTGATCTTCATCAGTCGTTTAAATCCTCTTTGCTCTCAACAAGCAAGGTTGTATCATCTTCATATCATCTGCAGATTGTTAATGAGTCTTTCTCGAATCCTAATGCCACATTTTTCTTCATATAGTCCAGTTTCTCGGATTATGTGCTCAGAATACAGATTGAATAAGTATGGTGAAAGAATACAACCCTGGTGCACACTTTTGCTAATTTTAAACCTTTCGGTTGTTCCCTTGTTCTGTTGGAACAACTCCCTCTTGGACTATGTACACGTTCCTCATGAGCACAATTAAGTGTTCTGGAATACTCATTCTCTGCAATGTTGTCCATAGCTTGTCATGATCAACACAATCGAAAGCCTTTGCATAGTTAATAAAGCACAGGTAATCATCTTTCTGGTATTCTCTGCTTTCTGACAAGATTCATCTGACATCAGCAATGATAGCCCTCATTCCACATCTTCATCTGAATCTGCCTTGAACATCTGTCAGTTCTTTGTCAATGTACATTTGCAGCCGTTTTTGGATTATCTTTAGCAAAATTTTACTTGTTTGCGATATTGATGATATTGTCCACTGCCTTCCACATTCTGTTGAGTCACCACTCTTTGCAATGGATCTCTTCCAGTCAGTTGGCCAGGTAGTTGTCTCCGAAATTTTTTGGCATAGATAAGTGAGTCCTTCCAATGCTGCATCAGTTTTTTTTAAATATTTCAATTTGTATTCCACCTATTCCTGGTGCCTTGTTCTTTACCAATGTCTTTAGTGCACCTTGGACTTCTTACTTTAGGATCATTGGCTCTCAATCAAATGGTGGAACATCGACCATTTCTTTTTGGTAGTTACTCTGTGTATTCCTTCCATCTTCTTTTGATGCTTTCTGCATCATTCAATATTTTGTGCATAGACTCCTTCAATACTGCAAGTTGAAGCTCAAATTTTTTCTTCAGAAAATGCTAAGTGTGGTCTTCCCTTTTTGTTTTCTAACTCCAGGTCCTTGCACATTTTGCTGTAATAGTTGACTTTGTCTTCTTGAGCTGCACTTTGAAAATTTCTGTTTAGTCTTTAATCTCTTCATTTCTTCCATTTGCTTTAGCAGCTCTACAATGCAGAGCAAGTTTCAGAGTCTCTTCTGACATCTATTTTGGTCTTTTCCTTCTTTCTTATCTTCTTAATGACCTTTTGCTTTTTCCTGTACGATGTTCTTGATGTCATTTCACAACTCTTCTGCTCTTTGGTCGTTAGTGTCCAATGCATCAAATCTGTTCTTCAGATAATCTCTAAATTCAGGTGGAATATATTCAAGATCATATTTTGGCTCTCATGGACTTGTTTAAACTTCCTTCAGCTTCAGCCTGCACTTGCATATGAGCAATTGATGATCTGTTCCATATTTGTCCCTGGACTTGTTTTGACTGATGATTTGGAGCCTTTCCACTGTCTCTTTTCATATATGTAGTCAACTGATTTCTGTGTATTCTATCTGATGAAGTCCAAGTGTATAGTCTTTTATGTTGCTTAAAATAGGTATTTGCAATGAAGAAGTCATTGGTCTTGCAAAATTCTATCATGCCATCTCCAGGATCGTTTCTATTGCCAAGGCTATATTTTCCAACTTTGTTTCCAACCTTTGCATTCCAATTACCAGTAATTATCAATACATCTTGATTGCATATTTGATCAATTTCAGACTGAAGAAGTTTATAGATTCTTCAATTTCATCATCACTGACTTTTGTAGTTGGTGCATAAATTTGAATAATAGTGGTATTGCTTGGTCTTCCTTGTAGGTGTTGTACTTCAAGGCAGATCTTGATACATTCTTTTTGATGATGAATATGACATCATTTCTTTTCAATTTGTCATTTCTGGCATAGTAAACTACGTGATTGTCAGATTCAAAATAGATAATACCAGTCCATTTCAGCTCACTAATGCCTAGAATATTTATGTTTATGCATTCCATTTCATTTTTGACAATTTCCAATGTTCTGATTATTAATGGATGTTTACAGCTGTTTCTCTTCATTTTGAGTTGTGCCCCATCAGCAAATGCAGGTTCTAAAGGCTTTGCTTCATTCACATCATCACTGTCAGCTCTATTTTGAGGAGGCAGTTCTTCTCCTGTCGTTTTTTGAGAGCCTTCCAACCTGAGAAGCTCATCTTCTGGCACTATATTGGGCAATAGTCTTACATTTTTCATTATATTTCAATATTTGATATTCTGTTGCTATCTGACAGTGTTCCACTGCTTTTCATAAGGTTTTCAGTGACTTAATGTTTGGAAGTAGTCCATTTCTTCTTCCTAGTCTGTCTTTATCTGGAAGCTCAGCTGAAACCTGTCTGCATTGGTTGACCCTGCTGGTATTTAAAATACCGGTGGCATAGCTTTCAGAATCACAGCAACATGCAAGCCACCACAGTACAACAAACTGACAGAGGAGTGGTGGGTGGGACTTCAGAGGCCTGCAAAGTCATTTGGTCTGGCCCTGTCAAGGCAACCGCAGTTCCAGCCATCACGTTGTTGTTGTTGTTAAGTGCCATCGAGTCAGTACCAACTGTGTTTCTGAGGAACGGCTGGTGAGTTTGAACCACCAACCTTGCAGTTCAAACTGACCTTGTGGTCCATGCATTAACCCACAGCACCACACCAGGACTCTGGCCCTTACATTATGAGTAAGTCCATTAAATGTTTGACCATATATAACAGGCTAATTTTTAAGTTGATAATTATTTATAACCCACTAATGATATTGTGGAGTTCTGGTGTGGTGATGTGGGCTAATGCACTGAAAGACAAAGTCATTTGAACCATAAAGTCAGGAGTTCAAGCTCACCAGCTGCCCCCTGGAAACCCTATACAGGTTTGCTATGGGTTAGAACCACATCAAAGTCACTTAACAACAACGATGATGTTATAGCAGCTCTGGTAGCATACTGGTTATAAGTTGGCTGCTAATCTCACGGTCAGCTTTCCAAAATACCAGAGGTTCCATGGGAGAAAAATGAGACTTCCTGCTCCCATAAAGATTTAAAGCCTGGGAAACCCTATGCAGGGTCACAACTCCATGGCACATAACCAACAACAACAACCACAATGATGTTATAAATTCTGGCAGAAAAAGTCCCTCCCACCCCCACCCCCGGCTTAGACCATTTGGGCAATCACCCACTTCTAAACTCTGGATGTTGGCTATCCCTATTGGACTTGGGGTAGAGACCCCACCTCCCTGGGTTTCAGCTCCTCCTTTCAGGCCTCTGAAATATCAACTCTGCTTCTTCAGCTTTAGGCCGCCCCATTCTCCTAGTGCATCTGAGTGGTGACCTCACCCCTTTAGCCCTAGCAGAACCCTTTCTTTTTCCCCTTGTGCATGGCAATCCCACTCACTTAGCTTTATGTGGTAGCCTCACCCCCTGGCATATTTTAACAATATCCCTACACTCTCGAACCAAGTTGGTAATGATCTGACTCTTTGAAACCTAGGAGGCTGAGGCCCCACCCTTTGAAACAAAGAAGGTCTTGCTGCCCACACTCCTTCTGACAGTTCCACTGATCTTTGAATTGCCTCAGTGATGAACCTTTACTTTTTTTGAAGGACAAAAGATGGAGCTCTTTTGGCCTATTTCTTGCTAGCAGAATATCAAGAGGCAGACAGCATGATTTCCTCTTGATCTTTCTCTATTTAAGCTGATGGGTTTTCTACTGTGGTAGTTGGTTAGACCCATCAATTGCAGGTTTAGTCTCCTTGACAAAAGTTTGTGCAGCCATGCCCTTGGTGAACATTCTAAGACAAGTGTCCTTAGCTTGTACCCAAATGTTTTCTGTTTGCATAGTTCATCTTTAAGTTCACCTCATATTTTACTGTAACTGGCAAGGAGAAACTGTACATCCCCTTTAAGATCTTGCTTATAAATCTCATCAGTCAAATACCCAAGTTCATCACTCATAAATTCAACCTTCCACCAAACATTTGAAATAATTCAAACAAGTCCCTTGCCACTGCCTAAAGAACATTGTCCTTCCTCCATTCTACAATCACATCATCATCATTTTCTTATAAAGCCTCACCGGAAGCACATTTAATGTCCACATTTCCAGAAGCTAACTGTTGTTGGCGCCATAGCTCTCCGTAGCTCTCCTCACTTCCTTCTGATCCCTCGCCATAACTGTTTCTAATCTCCTTAATTCTACCAACAATCTCATCGAGGCAAACTAGGCCTTCACTATTTAAAAAAAAACATTCCCACTGCTGTTGAGTTGAGTCTGACCCATAATGACCCTATGTTGTTATTAAGTGCCCTGGTGTCTGTTTTGATTCACAGCAACCCTGTATAGGGTTTCCAAGGAATGGCTGGTGAGTTTGAACTGCCAACCTTGTGGTTCAAACTGACCTTTCGGCCTAGTGCTTTATCCCAAAGCATCACACCAGGACTCCTACATGGTACCTTAAAACTTGTTCAGCCTTTACCCATTACTCGATTCCAAAACTACTGCTGCATTTACATATTTGTTAGAGCAGCATCCCCACTTCTCAGCCAAATTCTGTCTTAGATATCTAGTGCTGCTATAAAGAAATACTGCAATTTGGTGACTGTACCGAACAGAAAGGTATCTTCTCATAGTTTAGGCAGCTAGAAGTCCAAATTCAAGGCGCTGACCCGAGGGAAAGGCTTTCTTTTTGTTGGCTTTGGAGGAAGATCTTTGTTTCTTATGAGCTTCTGTTTCTGGGAAATCTTCTTATGGCTTTAACATCTCTTTCTCCATCTCTGCTTTACTCAGTGGTTTAATCTCTGTTAGTTCTCAAAGGATATTGACTAAAGATACATCCTCCATCTATCCCACCTCCTTAACACAACAAAGACAAACCATTCTGTTTTTGTTTTTGTTTTTGATAAAGTAACTTCATCTTCTTTTGATGCTTGTGGTGTCATTCAGTAGTTTGCCCATAGAATTCTCCACTCTTGCAACCCAAGGCTTGAATTTTTTTTTTTTTTTTCATCAGTTCTTTCAACTTTTATTGATAAGGAGTTCAGTTGTTACTTTTTCAGAAGTGGACTACCTCTTCCTTATGTCTAGTCTGTCTTAATATGGAAACTTTGTTGATACCTAGCAACCATCGGTAGTCTTGTTGGTATTTGAAATACTAGTACCATTACTTACAGCATCATAGTAACATACAAGTCACCACAATTGAACTAAGTAACAGATGAGTCATGGTCACAATTTCCTTTTCTGTTTTGGAAGAGACCATGTAGATAATGGTGTTATTTATTCAAAGACAACCCATTCTTAAATGGTATTAAGACCACAGGCTAAGAGGTTAGGATTTACAACACATATTTTGGGGGGAACACAATTAAACCCATAATACCAGGTAACCAACTGGGTCATTCTTTGACTTTTCATGACAGTTGGCCTACACAGAGGGAAAGTGCTGAGGCAAAGGACTTCAATTGTTTATAGGCATACCCCAGAGATACTACAAGTTCAGTTCCAGACCACCTCAATAAAGCAAATCACATGACTTTTTGGTTTCCCAATACATATAAAAGTTATATTTATACTATATCGTAATCTAGAGCTCTGGTAGCTTAGTGGTTACGAATCGGGCTGCTAATCTCAAGGTCAGCAGTTCGAAACTACCAGCAGTTCCATGGGAGAAAGATAAGTCTTTCTGCTCCCGTAAAGATTTATAGCCTCGAAAACCTTGTGCAGGGTCGCTATGGGTTAAAACCAACTCAATGGCACTTAACAACAACAACAACAACAGCACCATAATCTACTAAGTATGCAATAGCATTATGGAAAAGTTTGAAATAATGTGAAAATTACCAAAATATGACTGACAGAGGCACAAAGTGGAAAAAATGGAGTCAATAGAATTACTGGAGACAGGGTTGACATAATCTTCAATTTGTAAAAAATTCAAACTCTGCTTTCTTGTACAATAAAGCTAAGTATAATAAAACAAGGTATGCCTCTATTTCTCATTCTTAATTAATAGCTAAGTTGGCGTTTTAGTTTCACATATTAATTCAAACCAATCCCTGAGAAATTAAATGCTCTCAGAGTACCAACAAAAGCAGGTTTATGAGTCTGCAAGTTGACAGTTTGCACCCTGGACTGTGGTCAAGTCACCAAGGTGTTGAGTGGCACCCAAGCAGGAAGTAGTAAGGCCTCTGGTGGATATACACAGACATCTGGTTAATCATCTGACACATCACTTTCAAGCACCTTTTAAATACTAGCCACATGGAAAATACAATGCTGCTGTCTTTAGAGTCCTTGGTTTTGTTTTCTATAGCACTTTTTAGATAAATTGAAACATTAGCCCTTTCCTACCTCTCCTCAAACCAAAGGACTACTTTAAAAGCAAAATAAATATAGACTAAAGGATACTTCTGAAGTTCTGTCCTACCACTCCCTTAGATTCTGCTGACATGAAGGTTTTCTCTTAATTAGTGGTTTTCTTTGGCAAGGTCCTTCTTAAAATCCTGTTTCTAACATTGCTGTGTACTACCTGTGCATATCAGCAAGAAAATGCTGTACACACTGACTGCAGCCAGGTGTTGGGAATCAAGTGAGGATCTTGCTGGGAAGCAGGTGGGGTTGACATAGGTACGTGGATACCTGAGGCAAGTCCTCTATAACATGCAAGCCATTATCGAGTAACCAGGGATCCAGTTGGTTTCAGATGTTCTTTCAATTTAATTATGTTTTGAAGTGTCCAGCCCAGCTGGTGAAGTCATGAACAGGGCCCATGTTTAACCTCATAAGAGGCTTTTCTAGGAAAGAGCTCAGCTGTATTTATCTTCCACAGGCTTGCAAGGTCCTTGTTTGGTTGATTAGAGGGAAGGCGCATACAGTCCTGTGTCAGAATCATCTCTCAGCACAGAGACATATGCACAAAACAAGATGTCTTGTAGAGGTGGCGGGTATTGTGAGATACGCTGGGTGGGGCCTGTCAAGGCAAACACACCCATCCCAAAACCCAGAGGGAGGAAAGGCTCTTAAAGGAGCAACACAAGGCATAGTTGTCTTCGGAGTGTGCTCTGATTACTCAAAAGTTTCAACTGTATGAGTTCAGTTTAAACGGCATTAGGCTAAGTGCAATTTTCTGTAGCTAACTGAGCCATGGCATTATTCAATGGCAGCTAGTACTAGTAGAATAAGCACTGAACTGCTAACTGCAAGGTCAGTGATTCAAACCACAAACTGCTCCTTGGAAACCCTATACAGGTTTGCTATGAGTCAGAGCTGACTCGACAGCACTTAAACACACATACATATCATGGGAATAATTTACCCAAGCCCTGCACTCTGTAAACTGAGAGCCCTCCTTCTAAAAGGAATTTGGAACTTTTATTCTATGTGTTTTTATTAGCTCTGGTCACCACAACCTTAGCTAACTGATACCATCTCATGAGCCATAACTTCCTGCTCTCAGAGGCTTGGAATTTAGTTGTGAATCACCACCCTGTTGAGTTATTGCTGAATAAAGAGCAAAGAACGATGACAAACAAATAAGAAAGTTCATTTTTGTCATACCTGAGTTTTATGGTTCTGTTTTACACTCTTCTCTCCTTTCTCCTTTCTGGTTTTGTAAAGAATTGTCCTAAGATGACAGTACCAGATTCGTACAAATCCATCTGGGTCCCCATCACTGTGGGTTAATGCGCTGGACTGCAAGGTCAGTTTGAACCACAACGTGCGTGGTTCTACGTGCGTGTAAAAAGATTTACAGTCTCGGAAACCCTATATAAGGTCGCTATGAGTTGGAACCAACTTGACAGCACCTAATAACAATAAGCATGTTACTTACAGAGGCTTCTTGAGAAATTCTTGTGTAAAACCACAAAGCCCTATAGCAAATACTGTATGACTCCTGTTTCTGTCTCCATTTAGCATTATCCACATATTTAATCTATTGGCAACTCATTTCTGTGGTAAGAGCCCTAGTGCCAATGGCAAGCCCTTTGACCTCAGTGAGATCATAAGAGATCATACTTTAGCAGTAAAAGAAGCCATTCTTTCCTCTTTACCTTCTATCATCTTCCAGGCTTGAAGTCAGCATTTTAGAACAGTACTGAAAACCAGGAGAAAGTTTTGTTTGTTGTTCTTTTTAAAGTATTGATACAGCCAAAACAGATGCTGTAAAAATTGTTTTCTTTACTCTTAGGGAACTTAGATACTCACACTAAACACTCACACTGATTATTTTGCAAATAATTCCAAAAAGTTAACTTCTAAACTCAGGGTGGATTAAAAATAGCATGCTAAAAGGAAGGAGGATGCATTAAGCAGCTACTGGCAATGTAACATGTGACAGATTTTAGAAAGTGCAAAGCTGGGAACATTAGAACGAGATATTCTGTGATCAATTTGGTGGTGGTGGTTATGTGCCGTGGAGTCGGTACTGACTCATAGCGACCCTGTACAGGGTTTCCGAGACTGTAAATCTTTACAGGAGCAGAAAGCCTCATCTTTCTCCTGCAGAACAGCTGGTAGTTTCAAACTGCTGTCCTTGAGGTTTGCAGCCCAATTCTAACCACAACGCTAAGTTTAAGAAGGCATCAAAGCAGTAGAGAAACTATTCTGGAACTATTTCTACTCCAAATCCTTACAATATAAAAATGTTTGAGATTAAACAGATAAATCCTCAGCTATGAGAAGATTCATTCCCAGAAAGCAGTCATGTTTAACTGTAGTTCAGTTTTCATCCTTAATAAGTTACTAAGTCAAATGCTTTGAGTGCGCTGGCTAAATAGAACATTGGTAAGTATAGCGGAAGGACTATTGATCTAGATATCCTTGACTAGCTTTGATTAAGTGAATATTGGAACCATTTTCTATACTTACAAATTTTGAAGAGTTAATCTAATTTTGCAAAAAAAACTGCTACCCTTCTCCCAATTCAGCGCTAGCTATATATATATATCCAAGTAGGTGACAGAGATGGGGGAAGAATGTTACAGGAAAAACAGACTTAAGGTGATCTAACATTAATTTTTAAAGACTTTTTGAGACTTTCAGCAAATGCTCTAAAAAACAAACAATAATAAAAAAAATCACTAATACAAGGGTGAGTCAAAAATTATCCGCATTATGGTTATATACCCATCCACATCCATGGCTAATAACCATATTGAGCGTGCACATGAAATAATTCTGTCAGAGAGATAATTGACAGTGGATGATGTGGCAAATAATTTGCAAATCAGCCGTGGCTCTGCATATGACATAATCCACAACAGAGGTGGGTTTCAAAAATTTTGTGCAAATTGGGTCCCGAAACAACACATGGAAGGGCGTAAACAGAAGCCTTTGGACATCTGCAAAAATTTGGATCGATACTCTAAGGAAGGTAAAAGTTTCTTTTAAAAAATTGTTACTGGTGATGAGACATGGATTCATCACTTTGAGCTTGAGAGTAAACAGCAGAGTATGGAATGGAAACATCCTCAATTGCCGACCAAGAAAAAGTTCAAAAGTCACCCATCAGCTGGAAAATGATGCTTACAGTTTTCTAGGATTCTCAAGGGCTAGTATTAGGACACTATCAGGAATAAGGTTTAACAATCAGCAATGCTCATTACAGTAAGATGCTCAAAGAGGATCTGAAATCTAAACTTCAAATTAAATGCAAAGGACTGCTTTCAAAGGGCATTGTGATCTTGCATGACAATGCACGTCCACACACCTCTGCCCACATTATTGACACTCTGCAAACACTTCATTTTAAGGTGTTAAAGCATCCTCTCAATAGTCCTGTTCCTGCTCCATCAGACCTGTTTGGTTCCCCTGAAAGCAGCCCTTCAAGGATAAAGTTTCACCTATGATAGCAGTGCATTTGTGGCTCACAGCTCAGCCTAGAACATTTTTTTTGATAAGGGAATACAAAAGTTTGTTGGCATATGGATAAAGTGTTTTGAAAAGCAAAGAGATTTTGTGAAAACGACGTATTTGTCTTTTCTAAAAGTTGGTTCAAATAAATTCTACAGTTAGAGTGTGGATAATTTTTGACTCACCCTCGTAGTTTCTCTCTCCAAAGGAAAAATGGTGAACATACATTCTTCAAACATTTAAAATTATTTTTAATTGAATACATGTACCTTTTAAACAAGGAGCTCTGGTAGCCGTAGTGGTTACGAGTTGGGCTACTAACCTCAAAATCAGCAATTCGAAACTACCAGCTGTTCTGCTAGAAAACGATGAGGCTTTCTACTCCCATAAAGATTTACAGCCTCGGAATACTATACAGGGTCGTCATGAGTCAGAACAGACTCCACAGTACATCACCACTATAACCACCACCTTCTAAACAGAATTACATGAAACTATTGTTGTTGTTGTCATGTGCCATCGAGTCGGTTCCGACCCATAGCGACCCTGTATAGGGTTTCCGAGGGTGTAAATCTTTACGGGAGTAGAAAGCCTCATCTTTCTCCCGCGGAGCAGCTGGTAGTTTCGAACCGCTGACCTTAAAGGTTCGCAGCCTGATTCGTAACCACTACGCTACCAGAGTGACCCTGTACAGGGTTTCCGAAAGTCTCATCTTTGTCCCGTGGAACCGATGGTAGTTTTGAACTGCCGACCTTGAGGTTAGCAGCCCGATTCGTAACTACTACACTACCAGAGTTCCATATACTTTCCCCCAATACTTTCAAGGTTTTATTTTTGAAATTCATTCTACTATAACAGCTGAGGTGGGAATCTCTTTATTTTTTTCCAAAGAGAATCATTTCATGAATAAAGTATCTTTTTCTTACTGATATTAAACAGTAGTACTTCAATTATATAGTAAATTGAGTCTGTTTCTAGATTCTACGTAGTTTGCCATATGCTACTAACCTAAAGGTTGGCAGTTTGAACCCACGCAGCACCTTTCAGAAAGAAAAGCCTGCCGATCATCATCTATTAAGATTACAGCCGAGAAAACCTTACAGAACAGTTCTGTAATATACGGAACACCATGAATCAGGATCCGATTTGTAATCATAACATGACAACATCAACAAGGTTATATTCGTTTTTGAGGTAGCAGATTTAGGTTTTAGTTACTATTTGGCTTTGTCATCAACAAAAGAGTTTCGGTCCTTTTCACATAAACTAGGAAATGCATCTCACCGATGAAGATGCACTCATGATATGCTTTGGTGAAGAAACCATTGAAAGAGGCTTTTAAAGTCAAGAATAAGGAATGGAAAGGCCTTTGCAAGTAACAATGGAAGAATCAGGCCTGTAGAATGATGGGAGCTGTGACAGCTTCCATGCTCAAGACATGTGGGTTCCATCAGTGAAGAAATCCCCGGATTCGTCACTTTAGAGTGCCTGGTTCCAGGGGCTGTTGTTGTTAAGTACCGTGGAGTCGGTTCTGACCCATAGCGACCCTGCACAGGGTTTCCAAGGTTGTAAATCTTTACGGGAGCAGAATGCCTCATCTTTCTCCCGCGGAACTGCTGGTAGTTTCGAATTGCTGACCTTGCGTAACAATTACGCTACCAGACCTCCAGGGGAGGTCCCTGCATACGCAGATAAAGCATTTGATAATTGTGCTTTCGCCACTTTTTAGTCTTGTCCAGGACTTGATTGGGAGCTGCCAGAACTTAAATTTCATATACTCGTATTTCCCTCTTGTTTATATCAATAGGTATGCCCAATGCGCAAAATGGAAATTAATTCTCAGGGCCCCAATTACACTGTGCAATTACTAGCACCCTGGAGTCTTGGAGAGTTTCCGTCAGGGTCCTGTCAGCCTCTCTCTTCCAGCGCAGAGTCTAGCTCCGGTGATACCCTCCTCACATGCCCATTTCCTTCCTTCCCTGACCGGACCGTGAGAATGCTGTGGCATCTCCTGGTGTCCGCTGTGCACGTGTGCAGGTGTGCAGGGCGCCCAGACCCGCCCGCCGTAAACTGGGCCCAGTAACACTTCAGCAACTAGGTGGATGGATGGACAAAGGTGCCTGGCCTCGCTAGTCACATTGAATTGGCCCTGTCCTGCGGCCTCCAGAGAGCAGAAAGATCAAACATATTAACAAGTAGGCCCTACTTCAAACCCAGAAAGAGAATTAATTACTAAAGGACTTATCTCAGGCTTCTCTGTTATCCTAAAAGTTGGCATACATCATAGGGAGTTAATTTAGGAGCTGAACAATGTTTAGAAGGAGGGAGAAGAGGCAGGGCGAGGAGAGGTGCTGGAGGGGGAGTCTAATCTTGCTTCTACTGGAAGGAGAGGAACATGTGATCCTAAGAATATTAAACTCTTCCGTAGCAACACCAGTTTCTTCAGATAGTTCATTTTCATTGAGCTCAGCGCACCTTACCTTTTTTGCTCTCCCCCTCCCCCCCTCCCAGTTAATCTATATCTTCAAATGTAAAAACCCTTTGGAGTAAATTACATATATCCTCTTACACTGCTATTCTTCCTGGCAAATTAAGTCACTGAAGAAGCACAAAACTGCCTGGCTTGCTTTAACCTTTGCCACCAAATAAGGAAGAGAGAAAGTGTTGAAGGAAAAAGGTGGTTTTCTATCCAGTTGGCTCAGTCAACCAGAAAGCAAACTTCTTAAGAGGTTGCTCTTAAGAAAAGTATATGGCCAAGTCCAGAGTCCTTAGTTATAAAAATAGATAGCAAAAGAAAAACAAAAAACATGGTGCAGTATCTGGTGTCTGATGCAGGCTCAGTCAGAGCCCCCAGGTGTAAAGAATGATGACTGCAGGAAAAGAGATCAGTTTCATGATGTTTCCAGGATCTTTCCAGCCCTTCCTTCTTTATCCCTCTTTGTGGAACTCTGCTAACACTGGGAAGGGAACCAGGTGGTAAACTAGACTCAACCTTTGGCCAGCTCCTTCCCTGGTTAACCTCCTATAAGACTTGTGACATCAGCATCACTGTTACCTTGTATTGTCATTTAAATTTTCATGTGTGTATCTTATCTCCCCCAACTCTGTTCTATCCATCATAGATCATTCCATGGTCAAGAAGAAAAACAAAAACAATTTTTGAATGAGCAAACATAATGCTCACTCCATGGGTTCGTTAGGAGGAACTGGTCCCTTTAGGAACGCTTCTGCAGACTAATGAAACCTGGTGATGATTTTTAGAAAGCTGCAATAGTTTGATTTGTATTTAAGTTATACACTGAACCTTTATATTCCAAGTTAAAATATTTCCACAGAGAGCATTTATGATCTACCCTTTGATTTGAGGTGTCCCCATTATTAGTATTATTAACATTTTGTTGTTGTAGTTTTTAAGTGCCATCCAGTCAGTTCTGACTCATAGTGACCCTGGATAGGGTTTCCAAGGAGTGACTGGTGAGTTTGAACCACCAACCTTGTGATCCATGGAAAAATTAAAGCAAATATGAGAGGAGCTTCAAAAAGTTCATAGAAAATGGAATGGAAAGATAAGGGAATTTTTCCACAAGTTTTTAAATTCCTCTTGTACAAGAGAAAAGCCAGTCACCACATATCTATCATTCAGCTTCAACAAGTATTAACACATGACTGATTTTGCTTCATTTGTTTTTCATCCCAAAGTCCCTTGATGGTACAAATGGTTAATGTGTTCAACTGCTAACTGAAAGATTATACGTTAGATCAGATGTACCTCGGAAGAAAGGGTTGGCAATCTGCTTCCAAACAGTCAAAGCCACTGAAAACCATGGAGAACACAGTTGTGCTCTGACATACATAGGTTCACCATGAGTCCGAATTGACTCTTGGCAACTGGCTTTGGGTTTTTGGTTTTATACTTCATCTATTTATTACCATTCCATCACCTCAAGGATTGTTTTGAAGCAAACAAAATACATTGGTGTCATCTTATCAAAAAATAATCAAAGCATATATCTAAAAGATAAGACTTTTTAAAAGAAAAAGTTACCTTCATGCTATTATCAAGATGCCCCTATATTTGAAATAGAACCTGAAGGCTGCTGAGTTCCCTTAAGATGCACCTCTGTCCAACCCACTATTACTGTCAAACAAGACACCATGGTTTGAGAAATACTGTTTCATACCTCTTACCCACTACCCCTTCCCACACATGCACAGATTTCCCAGTGACCTTCTCTCTCTTAAGACAGATTTAACCCCCCATAAACAAGCAAACAAAAACAATGAACAGAGGGAATAGAAGCAAATACTGTTGAATGATGATGCACGGAGAAGACTGTAATTATTGCAATGAAATGATCAGTGTAAACCCAATGTTCTCCGTTGTAATCTATCACTCAATTCACAATAAAAACTTAAACATTTTTTAAAAGACAGACTTAAATGAATAGACTCTGAATCCAGACAGACAAGCTTAGAATCCCAGCTCCATCACTTCTTACCAATTTCTAGTTCCTGCTCTGGAGCTTTGAGCGAGATAGTTAACCTCTCTGTGCCTCAATGGATTCATCTCAAAGTTCATTTAATTAACATGGTTAACTCATTGTGTTTTCCTCAATAAAGGGCTGCTTTTTTTTCTAAGTGCCATCGAGTCAGTTCCAACTCTAGCTACCCTGTATAAGGTTTCCAAGGAGCAGCTGGTGGATTTGAACCATCAACCTTATGGTTAGCAGTCCAGTGCTTATCCTACAGTGCCACACCAGGATTAAGTGTGTTAAAATAATATTAAGCAATTGAAACAATGCCTGGTACATAGGAAGTACCATGTACATGATACTATTGTTATTCTTCACTTAGTACATGTACCATTTCTACCAACACCACCTACTCCGTGAATTCTGGTAATAATAGCCCCTCACATGTGCACAAAAATTTACATTATTTAAATCAATCGTGCCATATTCTATGAGGGTGTGAGGCCCAGGAGGACTCAGAGGTGTTAAATAGAGCAGAATAATTGCAAACATTCAGTTACATTTAGACCTGTTTGTGATGGGAAATATTTGTGCCCATTCCAAAGAAAGGTGACCTAATAGAATGCAGAACTTATCAAACAATATCATTAGCATGACATGCAAGTAAAATTTTGCTGAAGACAATTCAAAAACAGTTGCAGCAATACATCGACAGGGAACTACCAAAAGTTCAAGCCAAATTATGAAGAGGATATGGAACGAGGGATATTATTACTGATATCATGGATCTTGGCTGAAAGCAGAGAATTCCAGAAAGATGTTTACCTGTGTTTTATTGACTATGCAAAGGTATTCTACTGTGTGGGTTATAACAAATTTGGGGCAGCATTGCAAAGAATGGGAATTTCGGAATACTTAATTATGCTCATGCAGAGCCTGTACATTGACCAAGAATACAGAACAGAACAAGAGAATACTGAGTGGTTTAAAATCACCTACCTAAAAGAAGCTCTGGTAGCGTAGTGGTTACGAATCGGGCTGCGACCCGCAAGGTCAGCAGGTCGAAACTATCAGCTGCTCCGCGGGAGAAAGATGAGGCGATCTGCTCCCGTAAAGATTTACAGCCTCGGAAACCCTGTTCAGGGTCGCTATGGGTCGAAATTGACTAGATGACACTTAACAACAACAACAACCTAAAAAAAGGTGTGCATCAGGGTTGTATCCTTTTACCATACTTATTCAATCTGTATGCTGAGCAAGTAATCTGAGAAGCTGAACTATATATATATATAAAGAAGAATGAGGCACCAGGATTAGAAGAAGATGTATTAACAGTCTGTAATATACAGATGCAACTTTGTTTACTGAAAGAGAAGAGGACTTGAAGCACTTACTGATGAAGATCAGAGACTACAACCTTCAATATGGATTACACTTCAATATAAAGAAAATAACAATCCTCACAACTAAATCCATAAGCAACATCATAATAAACAGAGAAAAGATTGACGTTGTCAAAGATTTAATTTTGCTTGCAAAATTAATCAATGCCCATGGAAGTAGCAGTCAAGAAATCAAACAACCTTTGCATTGGGCAGATTTGCTGCAAAAGATTTCTCTAAAGTATTGAAAACAAGAACCAAGGTGTCACTGTGAAGACTAAGGTATATCTGACCCAAGCCTTGGTATTTTCAATAGCATAATATGAATTCAAAAGGTGGACTGTGAATGAGGAAGGCAGAGACTTGATGCATTTGAATTATGGTATTGGTGAAGAATATTAGCATACCACAGACTGGCAGAGAACAAATCCAATCTGTCTTGCAAGAAATTCAACAAGAAGGCTACTTAAAAACAAAGATGGAGAAGATTCATCTCACATACTTTAAACATGTTATCAGGAGGGACCAGTCCCTGGAGGAAGACATCATGCTTGATAAAAAAAAGAGGAAGACGTTTCAACAAGATAGATTTACACAGTGACTGCAACAATGATTATGAGGATGACATAGGAAGGGGCAGTGTTTTGTTCTATTGTTTGTAGGGTTCTTATGAGTCAGAACCAACTTTACAGCACCTAGCAACAACATGATAAATCAGAAGAAAGACCTGGTAACCTACTCCAGAAAAATTAGCCCTCGAAAACCCTATGGAGCACAATTCTATTCTAACACACATGTGTCACTCATGATTTGTTACTTGGTTGGTTGGTTATGATGGGGAAAATGTGAATCAAACTAAAGATCTAGCAATGGTGGTTGTGGTTATGTGCCTTGAGTCGGTTCCAATTCATAGCGACCCTATATAGGGTTTCCGAAGCTATAACTCTTTACAGGAACAGAAAGCCTCATCTCATCTTTTTCCTGCGAACCACTGGTAGTTTCTGATGACTTTGAAGTTAGCAGTCTGACTCGTAACCACTACGCTACCAGAGCTCCTTAAAGATCTAGCAATAGGAGAGTAGTTAAATCAAATATACATATCCACATGGTGTTACCTTTATAAATCAGACATAGAATATCTGATATAAAAATTATTCACATTGAATTCATTGAAAAAAAGAAAATTATAAAATAGTATGTAAAATATTAATCTACCTGCATTTGTAAATATTAAGTTTGTTAAAAAAGACCAGAAAGATATACATCAAAATATTAATACTGGTTATTTCTCAATGAAGCAACAAGACATCATTTTTCTTTTCTTTTTCTCAGTGTTTGAATTTTCTAAATGCTGCTTAATGAATATATATAAATTTTACAATAAGGAAAAGGTAATTGCTTAAAACCAAGATATAGTTGTAGAGAATGAAAACACAACATACCAAAATCTTTGGGACACGGCGAAAGCTGTGCTGAGAGGACAATTTATTGCAATAAATGCACACATCCAAAAAAGAAGAAAGAACTAAA
>NW_006408582.1:14096828-14107021 GCF_000296735.1 Chrysochloris asiatica
GAGATGATATACGATGGAATGAATGTAAAACTAAAGTTCTCCCATGTAAACTATCATATCATTCACAATAAAACATTTTTAAAAATTGATTGATATCATGAACCTCTTCTAAATAAAACATCTCAATTAAAAAAAAAAAGATATAGTTGTATATGAGGTACAATCCCAGTTATGAAAAAGATATATGAAAATAGCAAGATGTTGATGGCATTATTGTGGGTGATATTTTTCTTTTTATTTTCATCTTACTCAGAGGGCAATGAGCTGTTTTATGAAGCTGGTTTAGATAGGAAACTGAGGCACAGCAAGTGGGCAGGAAGACTCTGCCTATCCTGCCTTAAAAAAAACAGAGCAGGTGTAGTTAAACTTCCCCAGTTACCCAACTTTTCATTTCATCCCTGGTCCATGCCTTAAAGCTTGAGGCTGTGACTGTCATATAGTATGTAGTCTCTGAGCTTCTTATTCTTGTCTAAGCTACAAAAGGAGAGAAGAAATCAGAGGCAGAGCCCTAAGCATGTCAGGGTTGAGCATGCGAGTGCTCAGCATTTCAAAGGAAGCGCTCTCCACCCCGGACTATCTGCAGGTGTGGGAAGTCAGCTGTGCCACACAGACAGCTGCAGATTCTGATGTTGCAGCCATCTCCCCACTCCAGATGCCAGCTGTTTGGGAGGAGTGAAGCCTGGAGGCAAATGTGTCAATAAGTGATAGGGGCCCACCCAGTCTAAATATTTGTAACCTCCCTGATCTACTTTTCTAACAAGCACATCTGGAATAAAATAAAACATAACCTAAAGCAAATAGTAGTGAGAAAATAAAAGGAAGTGTGAGAATGAGAGGAAAATCTGTTCTAGATACAGCATCTACTTGAAACAGCAGTAGGATCCTCTGGACAACGAAGGAGATAGATATCAGTGAGGGTAGTCAGTCCAATGGGCAAATCTATAGACTTAACACTCACAAGCCAACACTCCCTGTTCCACACACTATGATGGTATGATCCAAGGCATGTTCCCTTTCTAGGGCAATGCCCTTATGCAAGAAGCAAGTGTGACCACATGAGTAAGAAGGCTTCCTTGCTCCTCTAACATGAGCTACAATAACCTGCCATGGGTAACCACAGGATAGAGTAGTTGGATAGGACTTTCTGTTAACCCATGTGTGAATCTGTTTGTCAGAGCAAATCATCATGACTATTGGACTTACTGCTTCTAGACCTGCAGGTGAGGAAATAAGCCCCAGCTCAGTGATTTCACATAGGGAGGCGTGGGGCTGGACAACAAGCCCCTGTGCCTGCCCTGTGGGGACTGGGGATGGAGTGGAGGGATGGGCGTGGAGGGCAGAGCTATATACCTCTGCCTCTGAGTGGGGTTCTGATCCTTCATGGCTGGCCCTCTGGCAGGTTCACACAGCCCACAAAGGGCTCACTTACTATTCATTGGCCCCAGAACAAAACACTTTACTGGGGATTTTGTTTTGTTTTGTTTTTGTCATCTTCTTCCAAAAGTCACTGATAAGTGACTTATTGCAACTAAAATTTTATATATAGCTCTGGAAGCTAGAAATATTTTTACTATATTTACAGGCATTTACTTACCTGCCTTTGCATAAGAGAAGTCTGTAGCAGTGATTTCATCTAGATTTGAAGGCAAATAAATAAATAAATAAATAAATAAATAAGTAGAACAACACTGAAAATTTGGATAGCTGGAAAGAATCATTCTCCCTTACTCCCTATCTTCCTAAGTTTTATCATCACCATCCTGGACTGATAATAAAAGCACTGTGAAAATAGTCCTCTGCTTAGAGAGTGGCCACTTGGTACTATGCTGAGGGAATTCTGGGATACATTACTTACAACAGACTATGAGTCTTTTTCAGACATAACAGGCAGCGCTTATAAAGGAACCCAGGTGGCACAATGAGCTATAAGCATTGCAAGGTTGGTGGTTCAACCCTACCAAGCGTACTTGAGGAAGATGAGAACGCAAGATGAGGCTGTGTACTCCCATAAAGATTTATGGCACTCTAAGCTAGTGGTTCAAGTTTACCAGCTGCTCCTTGAAAACCCTACACAGGGTCGCTATGGCTCGGAATCGACTCAACAGCACTTAATAAAAACAACAACTCTGGTGTGGTGTTGCGGCATAAATGCACTGGACCGCAGACTTGGTTTGAACTGCAGGTCAGTGGTTCAAATTCAGCAGCCACTCCTTGGAAACCTTATCGGGGCTCACTATGGGTCAGAACCATCTTGACAGCACTTAATAATAATTATGTAACTGTCCTCTGGGGTTGCTATAAGTCAGAAATGACAGGATGACAGTGTTTATATATGTCTTACCCAGAAGATGGAGTCCCTGAGTTGCATAAATGGTTAAGTGGTTCAAACACACCCAGAGGCACCTCAAAAGACAAGCCTGCCACATCTGTTTCTGAAAAGTCATGACCTTGAAAATCCTATGGAACACAGCTGTACCCATCAGGAGTGGAAATCCACCCAATGGCAATTAACAACAACATCTCAAAACCCAGAAGACAACAAGGAAGAGAAGATACTAACTGGGACCCCAGTCTCATTTACTGGGTGTATTTTCTTAATTTTTAAAAATGTTTCTGTCTTTGAAATGCCTAGTCAAGCATTGCATCTTCTACTGCAACTCTCAAAGATGTCTCAAATTGTTCTTCCAATTCTCTATTGGTACTACTAAGCTAAAACTAGGTTGTGTCTAGCCTGGTGTGTTTTTTACTTCAGCAAGTAACTTAGAATGATTTTTAATTCAGATATTAAAGAGACTGCCTAAGCCATGAATTACTATAGATTATTTACATATAATTAGATGCATTCTAAATGCTTTAATTTATTTGTTCTTTAAAGTAGATAAATTGTTCTTATTTCCTCTGCTATGACAAATTTGGTGGCTTAAAACAACACAGATGTATTCAAAAATCTAAAATCCATTTCACAGGATCAGCATTGGACTGAGAACAACACGGTTGGCAGTTCAAACCCCTTAGCTGCTCCTTGGAAACTCTATACAGGGTCGCTATGAGTTGGAACCAACTCAACAGCACTTCAACAACAACAGCAAAATCAAGATGTTGGATTGGATCCTTCTGGAAATTCTAGATGGCAGGATCTAGCTCGTCTTCTTCCCATCAAGCCACGCTCTCATTTCTTTCCTCCCATTACCTATTTCCTTCTTTGATCTTCTGGTGTCTATCTTATAAGGATCCCAGTGATTACATTTGGGGTTTACCTGGATAATCCGGGATAATCTCCCCATCTCAAAATCCTTAATCACGTTAACAAATCCTTTTTGTCATATTAGGTAATATTAATAGGTTCTAGGGATAAAATGTGGATATGTTTTGGGAGTGGGGCATTCTTCATATATAGACATTGTTGATGTTAGATGGCGTCAAATAGGTTCCGACTCATAGTGACCCTGACTAGGGTGTCTGAGGAGCAGCTGGTGGGTTTGAACTGCTGACCTTTTAGAACTGACTCGACAGCACTTTTCATATACACGTATGTTGTTGTTAAGTGCCCTCTGGTCCATTCAGACTCACAGCAACCCTGTTTAAGGTTTCTGAGAAGCAGCTGTATATATAATCCATTTTACAAATGCCTCTTTTAAAGTTGATGCAAAAATAAACTTCAGACCAGAGAGTCACAATTACAATCTGAGTTTCATACCCTAGTATTAAAAAAGGTGTTGGATTGGTAGTTAGGAGATCCAAGTGATTTCAATCCAGCTCTGCCACTAAAGGAGTCTGGAATAGTGGTTAAGAAACAGATGGACCTGCTTTGAAATCCTGATTCTAACTTATTAACTGAATGACTTTGAGCAAGTTACTCAGCTTATCTGTGGAATAATAAAACTTCTGAGGCAGGGCTGTCCCTAAAGATTAAATGAGTTACTGTGTGTAACAGAGTAGGTACTTAGGAAATAGCTGCTATCTCTCTCACACTCTGTTAGACTGTGCGCCTACCACCTCAATTCACAGGAATAAAATGATGCCCATGATTTCTTTTTAATTTCTAAAAGTTAAAAACATCTTACAAATAGAAAGGAATATTATGATAATAGACCAAGATGACCTCAATCTATTCTGATATTGTTTTTCCCCTAGACACGAATGAGAGCAGAAGTTAGAGCACAGAAAGCAATTGCTCTCCATAACTTTAGTTGGAAGGAAGAGTGAATGTTCAGGTACAGAACAACTTTGGGTATAGAAGGATCAAAGACAAAAGAAAATATTTTATCTACTCATAGAATTTAAGAAGGTAGGAGGGACCATTTGATTCCACTTCCATATCTACTTGAGTCCTTATGTGGCACTGTGGGATAAGCACTGGACTGTTAAACTCAAGATTGGTGGTTCAAATCCACCAGCCACTCCATGGAAACCCTATTGTTGTTGTTGTTAAATGCCTTCGAGTCAGTTCTGACCCACAACGGCCCTGTGCAAGGTCTCCAAGGAGCATCTGATGAAGTTGAACTGCCTAACTTAAGGTTCAAACCAACTTTGCAGTCCAATGCATTAACCCACAGTGCCACACCAGGACTCAACAACGACACTTAATAACAACTATGTACTGTGAGTTAATGTGCTGGACTGCAAAGTCAGTTTGAACCACAGGGTCAATGGTTCAAACTCACCATTCTCTCCTTGGAAACCCTATCCAGGGTCGCTATATGTCAGAACTGACTCCACAGCACTTAGCAACAACAACAACAATGCCTACTGGCAGGATAATTTGGTCAAGTCAGCTCTTTGAATTTCATTGTTCCCATATGTAAAATGAACTTTATGGCGTATACCTTATCTAGCCCTTGTTTTTGCTTGTTACTGTTGAGTTCACTCCCCTTCATGGTCACCTATATAACAACGGAATGAAAAGTAGCCCAGTCTTCCTGATTGTTGGGATACTCAAGTGCATTACAATGCCTCCCACACAATGGCTCATCTTGCAGCTCTATATCTGACACTATTCTGCTGTGCTCCATTGGGTTTTCACTGGCTATTTTTCATAAATACATCACCAGGACTTTTTTCTTAGTCTGGAAGCTCTGTTGAAACCTATCTACACAGTTTCCAGGTTCACAGCAACACATAAGCCACCACAGTGTATACAACAAACTGACAGACAGAGGATGTATCAATCTCTTGGGACTACTTATATATAAGTAGAGACAACGCTTTTGGAATGTCATGTAAATGACAAATCTAAAATTCTATCATAAAAATTGTGATGATGAGACATGATCAGAAGAGTCAGTAATGGTCATCCAACTTCAAAACTTGCCTCTGTATCTGCGGGTGTGTGTCAGCATGAGAAAAACAAAAACAAAAACAAAAAAACCCAGCCAGCTAAGGAAAGCACTTTGCAGCAAATAATGTAAACAAGGAACTCTAGCTCTCCTCAAAGCCTCTTCTCTTTCCTAAACAACCAATATAAATGCCTTCTTCTTTAGAACATAGGAGAGCTCTCTAATTTTAATTCAGATGCCTTGAAAGAAAGGTAACCTGTCACATCAAATATGTCCTCCAATACCAACTTCTCGGTGTCACCTCTCAGTTCTTCCTCCAAACTCACATGCTGTGTTTTGTTTCTAAGGGAAATGGCTAGTTCAGAGCCTTAAGGCTCTCAAGGCACAGGCTGCAGTACCCTGGGAATAAAAGGATCAGAGGCAACCAAGCTGGCATTTCCTTGAGCTCCCAAGAACTAAGGGTAATCCACACCAGGATAAAAGCTTAGATAGATACAAAAGGCTAAGAAGTAGATGAGCGCTCTCTCTCACAGGCCTAACTCACCCCTATTCTTGGGCATGTACTTCTATACTTAGAAACAAAACCATTTTCTTGTAAGGATCAAATTTTGTGGTTTTCTTTTCTGGCTTTGTTGGAGGACAGTTCTAATCTCTGTGCTTCAGTTACTCCACCTTTCCATTAAGTAGAAGCTGCTCAGCTGATCACAGACAAATAGATTTTGTACTCACAGACTTCTGGTACAACCATCCTATTTTACAGATAAAGAAACTGAAGCACAAAAAGAGAAGCGAGTTGGCCGAACTCACACAGGAGCTGTGATGGGATGGAAATTGGGCTGATTCCCAATGTCTAGCCAGTAAATGCAAACTGGATCATCTGAGCACAGGCTGACATTCTTCATTCATTGTTCTGTGTGTCTTCACTTTGTTTTTCAACTAGCTTGGTAACTCCTCAGGGGAAGGGGTTATGGTTTGGCCTTTTTTGTGTCCCTTGAGGTTCCCAGGCACTTTGTGGGGTTCTACAGACCTTGTTCAACCTCACCAGCTGCTCCTTGGAAACCTTATACAGGGTCACTATGGGTCGGAATCGACTCGACAGCACTTGACATAGACCTTGTTACGTATCAGACTGTTAATCTTATGGTCAGCAGTTTGAAACTACCAGCTGTTCTGAGAGAGAAAGATGAGGCTTTCTGCTCCTGTAAAAATTTACAGTCTCGGAAACCCTGTACCAGGTCGCTATGAGTTGGAACCAACTCTACATACAGCACATAACAACAGTAGACCTCGTTAGAGTCCTGGTGTGGTGCTGTGGGTTAATGTGCCAGACTGCAAAGCCATTTGAACTGCAAAGTTGGTGGTTCAAACTCACCAGCTGCTCCTCAGAAACCCTATACAGGGTCACTATGGGTTAACAACAACAATAGACGTTGTTGACTTGAGGGGGCAGAAGTTATTGATGGAACACAGACTGGTGGATTTGGGCTGGAGAGAAGATATCAATTTTGATCCAAAATATAAACACGAATCACATAGCTAAATGTAGATGGGAACTCTGAGTAGTCCCTTACCAGCTAAATGACTTTGGACACGTTTCTTAACTTCTGTGAGCCTCAATTTCTTCAGTCATGAAATCGGAGATGACAAGAGCAATTCTAAAGGTTCGTCTGAGGAGTTAATAAAAGATTCCATGCCTGACCCACTTGATAAATACTAGCTTATTTTTGTTGTAGTTTTGTTACTAAAATTAGGTAGAGGAAAGCATAGGGTCAGTGAGCACCAAGATGGAGAGGAGAAAAAGCAATGCAAATCTAAGAGAAAGATGTGGTAAAACATATGAAACCAATCCACTATCATGGGCCCTGTGATTTGGGGGTCTTGCGGGACTATAATAAGTTCAGGTGATTCTGGTGGAGGAAGTAAAGCAG
This sequence comes from Chrysochloris asiatica, assembly GCF_000296735.1. Taxonomy (NCBI): domain Eukaryota; kingdom Metazoa; phylum Chordata; class Mammalia; order Afrosoricida; family Chrysochloridae; genus Chrysochloris; species Chrysochloris asiatica. Next base: position 14,104,033 of record NW_006408582.1, read on the forward strand.
ACTGAGAGAAAGGAAGCAAGTTCAATTACTAGTGTTCAAAGATCTGCAATTAGCCTGTAAACTCCACCCCATCACCAAGGCAAAATGGGTGGGGCTGCCCCTCCTTGTTTTCATAAAAGTCTTTCAGAGGTCAGTTACCCTCTTAGAGTCTTCTGGGGCGATAGTAAGTGTTCATTCTGACTTGGCTTTACTTATGTTAAGAGGGTGAATCCAGGGCAGAGGCAGCACTCAGGCATCTTGCCCTGACCACACACCCCTCCAGAAATTGACAGCTGGTTCCCCAAACATAGTCAGCCTGTGACTATCAACTCTAGCAAGACTGGGCCATGGAGATAAGAGCCATGCCTACAGCTGTGCAGGCTGCATTTGCTGGGTGGAGACTGGGTGTGCCACTGGGCTGAGAGAATGTTGACAAAACTCTGGGGGCTGAATTCACTTTTGGGCTCTGGGAGAAAATAAGAGATAGATTTCTTGGAAGTCACTTTTCAAGATATTTCATATTGTTGTTGTTGTTGTTAGGTGCCATCGAGTCGGTACCAACCCATAGCGACCCTATGCACAGCAGAACAAAATACTGCCCAATCCTGGGCCAACCTCATTACTGTTGCCACGCTTGAGTCCAACGATGCTGCCAATCCATCTTGTTGGGAGTCTTCCTCTTTCTCTCTGACCCTCCACCCTACCAAACATGATATCCTTCTCCAGCGACTGGTCCCTCCTGACAATATCTCCAAAGTATGAGAGATGAAGTTTGGCCATCTTAGCCTCTAAGGAGCACTCTGGCTGTACTTCTTCTAAAATTTCATGTTAGGGGTCAATAATCTTGGCGTGGCACTGTAGGATAATCACTGAACTGCTAACTGCAAGGCTGGTTGTTCAAATCTACCCTGTGCTCCTCAGAAACCGTATACAGGGTGGCTATGAGTCGGATCCAACCTGACAGCACTAACAACAATCATTAGGTTAACCAAGAAAATGTTTCCCATCAGCATAGCCCCTACTGACAAGTGAGGTTTGATTTGTGGTTCTACCAGCTCCTGAAGTGGGGGCCTCTTCTTGCTAACTTGAAGATTGGAGGTTCAAGTCCACTTGGAGGCACCTAGGAAGAAAAGCCTGGTTATCTACTTCCAAAAAGTCAGCCTTTGAAAGCTCTATGGAATACTATTCTACTCTGGTACTCACAGGGTTGCTATGAGATGGAATTAACTTGGCTACAACTTCTTTCCCGTGTATATCAAAATGAAACCTGTGCCATCTTCATAACTGATGGTTTCCCCATCTTATAACAACTATACACACATGCACACAAAATGTATGGGAGGGAACCTCAAAAAGCTTGTGGAAAGATAGAATGGAAAGATAATGGAATTTTACTCCAGCACTAAGCAAAGTTCAAAAAACCAAAAAAGTAGCAAATGCTGCTGAGGATCTAAAGAGACTGGTGGGACTGTAAAATGGTTCAACCTCTCTGGAAAATGAAGTTTTACTTCAGCTTCCTCAAGTAGCTGAAAATAGCAATATTATATGACCCAAATATCCCACTACTTGGTATATATCCCCAAGAAATAAGAATCATGGCATGAGTAGCCATATACATGCCTATATTCATCCCAACACTATTCACCACAGCAAAAAGATGGAGATAGTCTAAATGCCCATCAGTGGAAGAATGGATAAACAAATTTTGGTACATACACACAATGGAATATTGTGTAACACTGAAGAATAACAATGAATCTGTGAAACATCTCATAACATGGATGAACCTGGAAGACATTATGCTGAGTGAGATTAGTCAATCACAAAAAGGACAAATATTGTATGAGACTACTATTATAAAAACTCAAGAAAAGATTTTCATGCTAAAAGAAACATTCTTTGATGTTTACCAGGGGTGGGAGGGAAGAGAGAGTAATTCACTGGCTACGGAGTAGACACATGTTAACTTGGGTGATAGGGAAGGCAAGATACAATGAAAGGGAAGTTAGCAGAACAATGATGAAGACAAGTGAAATAACAGGGAGGAATGCAAGGTTTACAGAGGATAGAGGTAAATAATGGTATATAAACAACCCTATAACAACAGTGTGCTACAGGTAGATACATGGACAGATACACAGGCTGAGCAGGTATGGAGAGAGAGTGGGAGTTTACCCACAAATATATAAAGGTTTGACAAAGGATATTTTTACATGCTTATTTACCTTTGCTGTAAGCACACTTACGAATGTAGTGGAGCATACAGGGGACAAAATGATGAAAACTTCTTAGACATTACGGAACACTTTGAGTAACAAGTTGCTGGCCGTTGGGTTTCAACACCATAATTTTGGGGGATACCATTGTCAATTGATAGAACATAATCAACAAATGCATAGTTGTTGCTGTTATGTACCATGGAGTCGGTTCCTACTCATAGCGATCCTATACAGGGTTTCTGAGATTGTAAATCTTTACAGGAGCAGAAAGCCTCATCTTTCTCCCATGGAACAGCTGGTAATTTCGAATTTCTGACCTTAAGGTTTGCAGCCCAATTCGTAACCACTGTTGTTGTTGTTGTTGTTGTTGTTAGGTACCATCAAGTCAGTACTGACTCATAGCAACCTTATACACAGCAAAACAAAACACTGCCCAATCCCAGGCCGACCTCATTACTGTTGACACACATGAGTCCATTGATACCGCCACTTGGCCAATCCATTTCATAGGGGGTCTTCCTTTTCTTCTCTGACCCTCCACCTTACCAAACTTGATATCCTTCTCCAGTGACTAGTCCCTCCTGACAATATGTTCGAAGTATGAGAGACAAAGTTTGGCCATCCTGGCCTTGAAGAGCACTCTGGCTGCACTTCTTTCAAAATGGATCTATTGGTTCTTTTGGCAGCCCATGGCACTTTAAATATACTCCTCCAACACCATAACTCAAAAGCATCAATTCTTGTACAGTCTTTCTTATTCACTGTCCAGCTTTCGCACACAGATGAGGTTA
>NW_006408582.1:14110356-14116911 GCF_000296735.1 Chrysochloris asiatica
TCATCTTTCTCCCACGGAACAGCTGGTAGTTTTGAACTGCTGACCTTGCAGTTCGCAGCCCGATTTGTAACCACTATGCTACCAGAGCTCCTTTATTAGAAGGCTCCAAATACAGTGGGAGATAATGTGGAATGAATCTCAAAATTATAAAAAAAAAAAAATCAGGCTTACTAGTCAGAAAGAGACTGGAGGAACCCAAGACTATGGTCCATGACCAACCTTCAGATCATGGCCAATTTTCAACCAAACCGTAGATATGTATATAGGGGTGTCAACAACACTAATGAGGTAGGCTCACCATGGAATGGTCAACCATTCAAGATCAAAATAGCAACATTTACCTAAGTACAAAGCTGAGACAGGATGGGAAGAAGGGTCGAATGGAAATAAGAAGCACAGGGAGGAAGTGGGATAATTGTTGTTACATGGAAGGGATTGCAATCATTGAGATGAAACAAAGTGTGTGATTTATTAAATGTAAAACTGATGATATGCTTTGTAAACCTTCACTCAATTTACAATAAAAAGTTTAAAAGAACAAACAAACGACAAAAACTAGTTTAAAAAAAAGAGAGAGAGAGAGAGATAATGGAATTTTCCAAAAACTTTTTAAAGATTGTTTGTGTGTGTGTGTGTGTGTATAGTTGTTATTGTTGTTATGTGCCATAGAGTCAGTTCCGACTCGTAGCAACCTTGTACAGGGTTTCTAAGGCTGTAAATTTTTACCGGAGCAGAAAGCCTCATCTTTCTCCTGTGGAACAGCTGGTAGTTTCGAACTGCTGACCCTTAGGTTAGCAGCCTGATTCATAACCACTACACTACCAGACCTCCTTATATATACATATATAAAAGAAAAAAATATTTTAAAGAATTGTATTATGCTGTTGTTGGGACTGGCAAGTCCAAAATCTGTAGGATACAGGACAGACTGGAAGCTCCAGCAATCTTGTGTACAAAATTGGTAGACCAGGTTGTTGTTGTTAAGTGAAGTTGAGTCAGTTTCAACTCATAGCGACCCTGTACAGAATTTCCAAGGAGCGGATGAGTTTGAACTGCCTACCTTGTGGTTCATACTGACCTTGCGGCCCAGTGCTTTATCCCACAGCACCACACCAGGACTCCAGGTACACCAGGTAGTAGACTGGAAATTTCAACAGAGTTTCTATTTACAGTCTTGAAGCATAACTCTTCTTTCTCAGGAAATCTCAAGATTTTCTTTTATGGTCAACTAACTGAGTAAGGCCCACCCATGTTATGGAGGGTAATCTATTTAATTTAAGTTCAACTGATTTAAACACAAGGAGCCCGGCTGGAGCACAGATGAAGCATTGGACTACTAATCAAAAAGGCAGTGGTTCGAACACACCAGCCACTCTACAGAAGAAAGATGAGGCAATCTGCCTCAGAAACCCTGTGGGGCAGTTCTACTATGTTCTATAGGGTGGTTATGAGAGAGAATTGACTCAGTGACAGTGTGTTGGGTTTAGTTTGCATTTAAATGTTGGAATTTGTGTGCTGTGGAGTTGGTTCTGACTCATAAGGATCTTGTATGGGGTTTCCGAGGAGTGGCTGGTGAATTTGAACCACCAACTTTGAAATTCAAATGACTTTGTAGTCCAGTGCTTATCCTACAGCATCACACCAGGACTCCAAATAGAGTAGGTTGTCATTGTGTTGAGTGTTGTCAGTTGCGACTCACAGCAACCCTATATAGGATTTCCAAGGAGTGGCTGATGTGCTTGAACCACTGACTTTGAGATTCAAACTGACCTAGCAGTCCAGTGTATTAACACACAGTGTCATACCAGGACAAGACAGTAAATATCGTTTTTCTCCTAAGGGATGACTAGTATGTTAGGCATTGGACAAGGACAGCAGTTTCCATCCCATCAGCTACTCTACAGGAAAAAGACAAGGCTCTCTGCTCCCATAAAGATTTACAATCTCATGTACTCAAAGGTTGCACTGAAGGCATTGGCTAAAAGACTAAGGCTAAAAACCAAGACTCTGAGAATCTGTGGATACCAATTGAAATGTTCCAACAAATTGAAGCAGTGTTGGAGGCACTCACTCATCTATATCAAGAAATTTGGAAGATAGCTACCTGGTTAACCGATTGAAAGAAATCCATGTTTGTGCCCATTCCTAAGAAAGGTCACTCAACGGAATATGGACATCATCAAACTATATCATTAATATCACATCCAATTCATAGCGACCCTGTATAGAGTTTCCAAAGAGCAGCTAATGGGTTTGAATCACAGTCCTTATGGTTAGCAGTCCAGTACTTATCCTACAGCACCACATCAGGACTCGAATTTTTCCCATACATGTGTGTATTTGTTGTTATTGTAAAGTGTCATCAAATCAGTTCTGACTCATAAGGAACTATGAACAACAGAATGAAACACTGTCCAGTCCTGTACTTACGTTTTGGGTGTTAAGTGCCGTCGAGTGGGTTCCAACTCATAGTGACCCCGTAAAGGGTTTCCAAAGAGTGTCTGGTGAGTTTGACTTGCTGACCTTGTGGTTCAAAGTGACCTTGCAGTCCAGTGCATTATCTTGAAGTGCCACACCAGGATTTGTTAGGTGCCTTCATGTCAGTTTCATTCCCACTATGTACAACAGAACAAAATATTGTTTGGCACTGAGGGGGATAGAAAGGAATTTCAGGAAATATGATTACAGAAAGCTTGTAAACCTGTCTTCAGCCTATAACTGATTTGAATACTTAAAAGGGGTTCTAGAACTTGCCCAGTGAACTAGGCTTCTTGCGGACCATTTGTAGTATATAGAAACTTAGATGGAATCCTGAGCCCTACCCAGGATCTTCTGAGGTGGGACATTCCCACTTAAAAGGACATACAGACCAACCCAGAGTGGCTAGAGGAACAGAAGATACTTCTTGAAAGAAAGACTAGAGAGAAAAATCAAAAGTAAACATGGCATTCTGGTTGGCTACTACAAGAACAATCCAGTAGTTCACCGGGAAGCTATCAAGGCAAGTAATCAAGTCCCTTCAGGACAAACCTCCTTCCAAGACTGAAACTCAAAGGGAACACATGAGCAGGCATGTAAGCTTGCTGGTCACCACATTGGTCTACATGTGGGTGGAAGTGGGGAAAAGGCAGCAATGAAGATATGGGCTGAGTTCAACCACGTTCCGTACACTCCTGTCAACCTTGAAGATAAGAGAGAGAAGAGGAAAAACTGGTTGTTCTGAAATATAGTGAGACTTAGGGACTCCTGAGCCCATTGACAAGGACCTATCCATGGAGGCCTAGAGTGGAGAGTGAAGCATCTAGCTGATATAAATTGAGGGAAGATGCACAAGAATGCCCAAACTTTCAGATAGTACCCATTTGACCTAGCTTTGATGACTTGATGATCAGAACCCAACTAAAGGGAGATAAAGAAATTTAATAAAGGAAGCAAGTGTAAATTGCTACAATTCAATGAACTTGACCTATACTTATGGATGTACTAGCTCAAAATACCAACCGAGAGGAAAGGAATCTTCACATCAAGGCTCAAACCTATCCCCTCTGTATACAGGGTTGGTAGGGGTGGGCAACATAGACAATGGCTACCTAAAATGGGCCGGGGTGAGGGGGGCCTAAAAAGGCACAAAGTGGCTGGCTTACACGTTTTCAAGAGGGAGTTTAGTTTCAGAGCATGTGGGGAAGGTAGAACTTCCACTGAATAGTTTTCCTGTTGTCTAGATAGGTAAGGTAAATGAGATGGGGATGGGATTCATTGATTCTGTCGTGAGTAGTTGTTATCATACCTAATTGTGATTGCCACAACTGTAAAGGTAGAGGTTATGTAACAAAAAGAGGAAAATAGTTAATCTTACATTCCAGGAACAGAGGACCGTAGGACCCTAGAAGAGAAGAGCATGCCCTGTACATGGGACCCTAACCAGAAAAACAGAAACACCAGAGATGGAGACAGAGGTGATGGTATGGAGAGACTGAGCAGCTGAGGACTCTAGACTCACAGAAAGAGAAAGGCTATGTGCAGGAGGCTAGGAGACTGGCTTCCAGAATATGCCCTGTGGTTGTTTGAATGATTATATATCCTGTATTTTTTTAAATACATGTGCTAGACAATAGACATGCATTGACATGGGTGATGAAGCAGGCAATATACAACCAGAGGGAGGTTGACAGAGGAAATATGGGGGTGTCGGGAGATACAGGGAGGAATGCAGTGGTTGGAAGTGAATAGAAGTAAATGCTGTTAACCGTTGGTGCCTGGATGGGATTGCAACCATATAATGAAGCAAGTATATGATTTGTTGTTAAATGTAAAACTGATGATCTGCTCTGTAAAACCTTCACTCAATTAAAAATAAAAAGTTAAAAAAAAAAAAAAGACATTGTCTGGTCCTGTGCCATCCTCATATATATGAGTATATATATATATATATATATATATATATATATATATATACACACACACACACAAATAGACACACATGAAAAGGCTCCAAAAAAAATTTCATTGACTTGTAATTTCATTTGCCCATGAACTTTCTGAAGCTCCCTTGTGTGTGTGCGTGTGGGTATCCTTCTTATTATGTGTGTGTATCCTTCACATTATAATATCGCTGGCATGTCTTAAGAGCTCAATAAACTGGTGTCCTCCATCATTATCATTATTCTGTGGAGAGGGAGTTGTTGTTGTTAAGTGTCATCGAGTCGGTTCTGATTCATAGTGACCCTGTGTAGACTTTCCAGGGAGCAGCTGGTGGGTTTGAACCTCCAACTTTATGGTTAGCAGTCCAATGCTCATCCTACAGTGCCACACCAGGACTTCAGAGAAGGAGTTGTTATTGTCAAGAGAAGGTGGTAATAAATCTAATAAAGGAATTTTTCTGATTGGAGGACACCAGGAAAGAATGAATCTATAGAAAGAGCCCTCCTATCTCTGGAGATCTCCAGAAACCCCAGGAGAAACCCACACCCTTTGCTGGGAGGTAGTATATACATCTGACAATGAGTAATTGGGGGCTAGGACCCCTGCTGGGGGTGTGGGGCCCTTAATAAGGACTGTCGCTTATCAGTCATGTGTCCACCCAACTCCAGGAGCCTCTCCAGAAAGAGAGAAGGTCAACTCAACACATATAGCAGGTACTTGTCTATTTTTTTAATGGTATATATGTATTTTTCTATTTGTACAAATAACAAATGCTGATATTTGGAAAGTGAAAATGACATTTACCAAACCCTTATCTATGCACCCAAAACAATCACCTTGCTGCATTTCAGGTTATTTTTAATGTATCAGTTTTTGCTTTCTAAAAATAATACAGTGGTGGTTCCATACAATAAGCACCGGACTGCAACCCACAAGATCCATGGTTCGAGCCCTCCAGCTACTCCACAGGAAAAAGATAAGGTTTTCTGCTCCTGCAAAGATTTAACACCTCAGAAACTTTATACAGGGTAGTTATGAACTGGAATTGACTTGAAGGCACTTAACAACAACACAGATAACACTGTGTTAACATCTTTGCATTAAAACATATTCTGTAAATTGAATTGTCTCCTTAGACTAAGTCTTCAAAATGAAATTTATATTGTTAAAGGATGTGACTATTTATAAGGTTTTAAATCTATGAAGCATTTTAAAATGTTTTCCCATTTTTTTCTTACAGTATATGTAATACATACCGATAGTAACAATGTTAGAGACTGGAGACAAATAAAAAGAATGAAAAATTATTAATAATCCTACCACTCAAAAATAACTTTTGATATTGTTGATTTGTCCATGATTGTTGCTTCAATGCATTTTCATTGAAGTGTCAGGAGGTGGTCCCAGGGATGCTGATGCAATAGGGAAGATGAGCTGAATCCAGAAAAGGGAAGAGAGAGTACAGACTGGAAACTCTGGTACTTCTGTACCTGCCTCTAACCAACAACCTTCAGAGTATAATGGTTGCTGTTTGCCTCCCAAATCTTATGCAATTTCACTTTGGACCAAGTGATTACAAATTGGGCTGCTAACCTCAAGGTTGGCAGTTTGAAACTACCAGCTGTTCCATGGGAGAAAGATGAGGCTTTCTGCTCCTGTAAAGATTTGCAGCCTCGGAAACCATGTGCAGGGTCACACACTGAGTCAGAACCGACTCCATGCTACTTAACAACAACCGCAAACCATACCGAGAAAGGGATTCTGAGAAACACAGTTCTCAGGGTAAGTAAGCTGGCAGTAGAAAGTTATGGCACAATGAAAGAAAAAACAGACAAGGGAGTTTAGCGTATTCTCAAGGGAGTGATTATAATGATGAACCAAGGAATGCAGAATGTGTGGTTACATGAACTGGCAGTCTTGTGGTCAAAGAGTTTTGCTTTATTTATTGTTTTGTCAGATTTTTTGTTTTTGTTTTTTTTGCTATAATAAACAATTTAGTAAAGTGGTTTCCAGAAATTGCCCAAATTCTTTTTTTTTTTTTTTTTTTTACATTTCTTTACATGTCAAGCTTTCTTTGACAAATTTATACAAAATATTAAATTTCTATTTTAGGACTTAGTTTATATTTTGTAA